>NW_028258320.1:61117205-61420000 GCF_053883595.1 Heterocephalus glaber
TGAAGATCTATCATAATGGCTTTATTTTAACATAGTCACTTTTTAAGAGCCCTGTCTCCAAATATAGTCACACTTTGAGGTATTAGGATTAAGGCTTCAAGATATGAGGTTAGGGGCTCCAAATACAACCCATAACCCCCCTGAGCCATTAGAGTCAGTGTTGCATGTGGCAGTAGCCTGCCTAGAAGCAATTTCACTAAGTGCTATGAGGCCCAAGGCCCGGCTGCCTCCTGGTGAAGCCGTGCACTCTTCCTTGGTGACCCCAGACACCTTCCCTGCATCCTGTTCTGTAGCCTATGCGCATCTTGTAGCATTGAGTTAGCTGGTTCTAGTTTAATGCAAAAACTAACTGAATAATATCCAGGCTCCACTGAGGAAGGAACAGATTAACTGGAAATTAGAAGGATAAACAAAAATGAATATTGACTGCCAGGGCTCCTGTTGTTTGTAAGTATTACTTGTATGACTCCAGTGTAGCCTCCTCTTGGGAAGAAGGGAGGTGCTGAGTGGTGCACAGAGGCTGCCCTCCTTCTGTGGATTATCTTCTGTAGATGAGTCAGAATAGTCAGAAAATACAGTGGCCCTGGGTTGGGTACCAGCCACCTGGTACTGTGGCTGTACCTCTGCAAAGGTAGCAAAAGTTCACACTCAGATTTAGTAACTGAGTCTGTCTTGTGAAGCCCTTACAGGGGTCAGCAGAGCCCTGGTGAGCTTCCCCATCACAGAAGGGTGGGAGCTGATTCTTCCTTCTTGCGAAGCTGTAAAAACACATTCTGTCTCAATCCTGGGATTCAGGAGGGAAGGCTCCTTTTTCTTTGCATATATGAAAAGAGAGGCCTTGTCTATACCAACATGATCATCCTTAAGCAATGAGCGGGTTTAGCCAAAGTGCCTCCCGTGAATAAAATGCCCAGGGATAGATATGTATAAAGAATGTCATTGGAAATAATAGTGTGTCACCTAGGATTATCACATCATTCTACAGGCAGAGAGACTGAGGCATGGGGTTCAGAGTCGATGTGTGCCATCTGACATAGTAGTGTCGTATCTTTAGGAAAGTCTCTTATTTCCTCTCTGGCTCTTAAATCAGGAAGTTGATAGAGCCCAGGAAAGTCCAAACAAATGTGCCTTATAGAAATTAAGGCTCATTTGAGTTACCTAAATGTGTTCTTATGAACAATCTCAGGTCCTAATATTTTTTAAACCTTTGGAATATTTAAATTTCATTGGTAGCTTTCTGGTGTGTGGACCCCTGAAAGGAATGCAGAAGATTACACACAAAGTCTATGCAGAGCCAGGCGAGTCTTTTGGGCTATATGTGGCATGGTGAGCATTCCTGGTAGGGACTGAGCTAGCTTTAGATTTGTGGCCCACTTCCTCAGGCTGGCCCTGTCCAGAACCAGTTAGTGACCTCACCATATCTTGTCCTGTTTGCCAAACAGGTTCACCGTGGCATCAAAGGTCTTGTGAGAGACTTACATGGCAAGGGAATTCCAAATGCCATCATCTCTGTAGAAGGCGTTAACCATGACATCCGAACAGGTAACTGGGAATGTCTATAAACTGTATTTGGTAAGAAAGATCTGTTTTCTTGAAGTATTTTACTTGGGTTACACAGTGCCAGAAACTTCTTATTCAGAGCTGAATTAGGTCTACTCTTTCCATCTTTCCAAGAGACCCTTGAGAGTAAGGTTTTCAGCCTGTGCTTCCTGGCTTCTCTCTGTCCTTTCCTTGGGATGGGCTTGGAGCAGCCAATGGGCTCCTAGCTGCAGTGAGAGTTGCTGAGAAGTTGAGGAAGCAGCTTTACCTCCATTTACCTCCTGTTACATTTCTTCATGTGCTTTACTTCCTCATCTAAAGACAGCCTCAAGAAAATAGAATTGTTGTGGGTAGTAACTGATTCAACCCATGTAAACCTAATCAAAGAGTGCCTGGCATACAGGAGATGACAAAATCAATCTGTGACGGCTTACTGTTACTATTATTGTTATCCACTTTCTTACATAACAAACATAAGTAAAACATCCTAAAACATCACGTTCAACAATTTCCTATGGTTTAGAAAGAAAAACTGATTTTTCCTGGCCTCAAAGCTGAGTCCTAAGGCTCCGTCTGGACCATCGTGCCAGTATTCCACTCGTGAAACTCTCCATTCCAGCCCTCTAAACTCCTCTGTGGGCAGGACGGCCCCCATCCACTGCTTTTCCCTCTAGGGTGGCCAACCAGCCCTTCTCCTCAGGGCCCATCCTGCCTGGTCTGGGGGCTAAGCTCCCTGCACAGGTAACAACCCCATGGAGGCAAAGCTGCTTCCTGGTGCATGTTTCCTTCCTTGCCCCTTATGCATGTTTGATTCATTGATTGATTTTGCAATTTGGGGGATTGAGCTCAGGGCCTGTGCATGCCAGGCAACCCCCCTGGGGCTTGTAATGTAGAGCTACACCCCCAGACCTTTTAAAATTTTATTTTGAGATAGGCTCTTGCTAAGTTGCCCATGCTAGCTTTGATCTTGGGATCCTCCTGTCTCAGCCTCCTGAGTGGTCCACCCCCACCCCCAGCAAAATGCCACCTGATTGTTTGACTTGCAAGTAACATGGAAATTAAGGTGTTCCCACCCAGTGTGGGAACCCACCCAGGATGCCCAAGGTTTCCTTTTGTGCCCAGGACTGCCCTCGTGTGGGATACTCCAGTTTAAAATTGGAAATCCCGTGTCCCTAGACCCCTGTAGTCCCAGGCAAATGGGTGATTCCTTCTTTCCACCTGACTCCTCGCTGTTTGCTGTGGACTGACAGCCACATGTTGAAGTTGTCACTGTGCCTCTTCCTTCTGCCTTGATCTTCTTCCTCTGGGGAGGCCTTAGCTCTTTCTTTCAGTCCTTTGGATTTTGCTCAAATGTTACTGCCTTAAGATGATGACCCTATTTAACACTACACCTGCCTGATGCCCTGTGGCTCCCTTGAACCCTTCCCAACTTTGTGGGTGGCACAGACATGCTGCTTGCCTACTTCCACACAGTGAGTGCTCAACAAATATTTGCTGAATGAGTGAGTGAATAGACACTGCACGATTGTCTCAGGGAGGCACAATGAGTGGCAGGGTTGTGAGTGGAGCCAAGGGCCTGAGACTCCAGAACCAGAGCTCCTTCCTCTGTGCCCAGCTGGTTCTCCTTCTGGGTGAGAAGGGGCCCTTTCTCTGCAAACCATTCACCTGTACCCACAGATCCTGTCCTCCCATTGAATTTGCCAAGAAATGGAGATTCTGGGACATGGAAGGAGATGAGACTGGGATTCTTCTTGGCCCATGTGCTCAATACTGGGCTTCCTGATATGAGATAGAAGGCCGCTTATATAAATGGTATCTGAAATGCCACAAAATAGTAGACTGGCATGTAATGCTGCAAATCACATTCTTTCCATTTTGTTACTGATTCCATCTCTCAGTGGTATTTTCTGAACATTCCTACCATTTGTCCTGGATCTTGTAGCCAGGAACTGTAAGGTTTCAGGCTGTATTGTGTGCTTTTGTGCACAGTAACCACTCACAAGCATCCATTTATTCATTCATTCATTTACCCATGTATTCATCCATTGATTCAGTAAATGTGCCCTGAGTACCCCTGAGGTGCCATGGGGGTGCTGCCATTGGGAATGAGTTAAAGATAAGCTCACTGACTTGGTTCTCCATAGGATTTATATTTAAATATTGCTTAAGAGTGATTCGTAAAAAAACCTGAACCATTCCTTGTACTATTTAGTGTGTCTGTAAGCAATGTGAGAAAACATGAGGGTTTTAAATTGAGTGAGAGGTAAAAAGGCCCTGGGGTCCCATAAGCCTGCATGAGAATGCTTTGCCTAATGGGCTCTGAATTTCAAGCCCCTGAAATCAAGGAGACAGTTTGGATGAGGTAATGGGAAATGCATCTCTTTCCCCTTATTTCTCTCTATAAATAATTTCCCAGAGTGTCCTCCCAACAGATGTATCCCATACTTTACACGCGGCTCTTCGTTTTTATTGGTTTCAGTGTCTTTCAGTGCTTGGCAAAAGCTCTGAATTTGCCTTGATTTCTGTCTGAGGCTTGTATGATTTGACAAGTTCAGGAGGGATTTTGCGTAAAATAAACAGTAGTATTAAGTGGAATTCCACAGGGAAGGAAGCTAGTCAGAATACTTTTGAAGAGATGCATGTAAGTAGTTTGGCCAAATAACTGACTTAGAATTCCACGTAACTTTCCTTTGGTGGAAACTAACCTGACTGCTAACAGATGGATTTATCAGGCCTGGGTCGCCCCATCTGTCCACAAATGCCAAGCCATGCCTGTGTGTGTCCACCTTCGCTGTGCCTCTGTGGAATTCTTCTCGCTGGACACTAGACTGATCACACTGGAGGAGACAGCAACACAAAGATGTGTCCTGTGTTTCATCAAATGACTGATTCTAGGCTTAAGGGTTGTCACGGATAGCAGCAGAGATAACAAGAGCTGAGGGATAGTGTGAGGAAACCTCAGCAGAGAGCTTTTGGGGAAAGGGGCTCTGCAGGCAGAGGGGAGAACCAGGCAGATCTGTGTTTCAGATGTGGAAACTTTCCTGGGTGTGGTGGTACATGGCTGTAGTCCCAGTACTTAGGGAGGTTAAGGCAGGAAGATCACAAGTTCAAGTCCCACTGGGCCACTTAGTGAGATTTTTGTCTCAAAAGAAAAAATAAAAAGGCCTGGCATGTAGCTCAGCAGTAGAGCATCCCTGGGTTCCATTCCCAGTGCCACCCCCCCACACACACACACCACACACAAAATGGGAAAAAGCTAACACCCTTTCTTCTGATCCTGTGAACTCAAACATATTTCTGATAGTTCCATTCGTTCTTTTAAGATCTCTTATGGAACAGCTACTCTGTGCCAGTAGAAGTATTGTTGTGAACACAGCAGATATGGCCCTTGGCCACTAAGGGTGTACATTCTTGTGGATACCTACACATAATTATAAAGGAACATTTAAAAAGTTAATTGTAGACTATAATTAGTGCCAAGAAAGAAAGAAATCAGATGAAATACAGAAGTGGGTAGGAAAGTCAAGGAAAGGTCTCCCCTAAGGAGATGAGCACAGCCAGCCTTAGAAGTCCAGGGAACAGCATTCTAGTTGGAGCAGCAATTACATAGTTTCGGAGTGCTGATGTGGCAGGGTCAGCGGGCCCGAGCTGGGATTTTGCTCTGAGTCTGGCCCTTATGTGAGTGTGGGTGTCCTCAGGTTGGCAGGATTGCTGTACCCCAGCCTCCAACTGTTTGTTTCTCTCTGTCTATTGTGCAAACACAGGTCCTAGGCCAAGGCCACCCTTCCCAGGGAGCATCCAGCCCAATGAAAACACTTAGGCCCACAGCACCTTAGAGACTCTGAGACAGAAAAGGAGATGACAGGGACTCTTGGGGAGAGCACAGCACATGGAAGGCTCATGCTGACTCACTGAACACCCAGGCAACTCAGGGTGTAGGTTCTATGTAGGCTAGTAATTGAATCCCCAGAGAGATGTATTGTTTTTCATGAGGTCAAATAGCTGGAAACCAGCAGTCCTCTTTCTTTGGACAATCTGAGCATCCTACCCTGTGAAACTTTGAGCGAAAAGGCTGGATTTGATCAAGTATTAGGGAGTAGTTGGGAGTACTAGTACTGGATTTGCTTGTTGGTACAAGTCCTGGAATCTTCTAAGGGATGGAAGAAAACTCTATGTGCTTATGTGTGTGTGTGTGTGTGTGTGCATGCGAGCACATGCGTGTGTATAAATATTATCTTCCACATACATATACACAAACTCAGAAGCATTGATAGATTCACAGTGCCATCTCATTCATCAGAGATATCCTTTGGAATGCACTGAGTGAGCTATCAGGAGTACAGATACTATGGACAGTGAAACCTGGGGGCAGTTGTTTGCCACACACACCCCACACCACACACACATGTGCGTGTGCACATGTTCCAGACTGCTGTACTTCATATGAGAGGCCAAGACGTGCCTGTGCGTAGGGAAGAGCGTCCCTGCTGTTTCTCAGCATTGCCCTGTGTTGTCTTTTAATGAAAACGCAAGGTTTTCTACTAAACAAAATGGCCTCCATAGCTTTTCAGCAGGCAAGAGATGCACCAGGCTGTCCTAGGCATGAGGCCAGGCAGCCTGAGCTTCACACCCAATCCTCTTTCAAGGCATCTCTGGCCCTCCCAGCTCCTGGGCCAACCTCAGTGAGCCACCTCCTTCATGTGCCCTCTGTCCTGTCACCTCTCCTTCTACCAGACAGTGTTTTGACAAGGTGCTTGGTCTCCTGCTCCTGGCCTGGCCTGTGTTAAGCTGTCAAGTCCTTCAGAGCCTGAGCCTTCCTCCCCTTCTGCACCTCACAGTGTGCCTCATTAGTTTGTTTTCAATTGAATACCGAGTGACACCCTCTCAAATGAATGTTTGGTTGGTTGGGATGAAGAGAAATGAATGACTAGGAAACCACATGTCATATTCACATGAGAAGGTGAATATACTCGGTCTCAACTTCTCTGAGTGCTCAGAAGGGCTAAATTAAAGCCAAGAGCCCATCCCCTGCCAAAAGCTGTTCTTATCCACAGAAAGTTAAGAATGGACCCCAATCACATAAGGCACATAGGTGACCAGCAGTACAGTGGAAGGCCGGAGTTCTGCTGCAGCTCAGTTTTCTCTTGTCAGGTCTCAAAGCCCTCTCTGCCTTGCAGAATCCCTATGTTTCTCCTCTCGGCCCTGCCCCAGGATGGGAGCTGTAGAGGGGGGAGCAAGTATCAGGGCCTCCTCTGGTTATCCTTCCTTCTCTTTCCAGAAGTCAAGAGCTCCCACCCCCTTTAGAAATTATTTTTATGTATGTGCAGCCATTCCAAAGGAATCTGGGAAGCCATGCATTGATGGCTTTTCAAGATGGACTTTTGTGGTGAGGGCATACTGTTCACCAGTTCAAATTCATAATGAATGGCTGTATTGTCACAGAGGAAGGAGCACCCACAATCATGCCCCCATCTTTGTCCATGTGTATGAACACTGTGGGGAGCCTAGATCCCAAACCCCTTCCTGTTAAAACCATTAAGGCAGCTTCCAAAATAGAAAATATCTTGGCTTCCAAAGTGCATTAAGAACTTGCTTCTGCAGGAGCTCAGATTCCCTGCTGCCTTCCTCAGAGGCTCTCTGCCAGGGCTAGTCTTGAAATAAGGGTGGTGGTGGTAGTTTGTGTTAGAAAAGAACTGCTCTGAGGTCCCCTTGGTTTCTTTTCATAGCCAGCAATGGAGATTACTGGCGCCTGTTGAACCCTGGAGAATATGTGGTCACAGCCAAGGCAGAAGGCTTTACAGCTTCCACCAAGAATTGCATGGTTGGCTACGACATGGGGGCCACGCGGTGTGACTTCACACTCAGCAAGACCAACCTGGCCAGGATCAGAGAGATCATGGAGAAGTTTGGGAAGCAGCCTGTCAGCCTGCCCACTAGACGGCTGAAGCTTCGAGGTCGGAAGAGACGACAGCGTGGGTGACCCCCAAGCCGGGCACTTGAGGTGCATCCCAGACCCATGCAGATGAAACCCACCCCAATAGTAGTTCCATAGAGGACTCACTCACTGTTGTTTTCTCTGTAATTCAAGAAACATCTGGGAACGTGTGCATTGCAGGTGCGGGGGGCGGGGGGAGGCTGGAGGCTTAGAATGTTTTCTTTTCTTTGTTCCCATTTATGCAAATACCTTGGACAGAGCAGCAGAGAAAGGCTGGTGGGAGAGAAAGAATTCAGCAAATGAACCTGGGAATCTGAAAGATAGGACCTCACTGGTCAGGACCTCCTGGCTACACAGGAAGGGAAACTGAACTCCCCCTGCTTGCGTGACAGCAAGTTTCCTGTGTGTTTGCAATTGGCACAGCTGACTTTGCAGCACTCCCGGACCCCTGCTGTCCCCAGTGTCACCATTTGAGATGCTCTTAGGCATCCTAAAAGAATCCATCCACTTTCGCCCCAGGACATTCCAAGCTGCTAAAATAAATTCTGTGTTCTCCTGACAATAGAGCCATTACCAAGTGAGCATCAGTGAGTCTCAAGAATCAGCTTAGCTTCCCTTTTCAACAAAGCATGGTGCTCATAAAAGGACAGAGAAGTGGAGTTAATTCTAGACTGATTGTTGGACAGCGGGCATCATGGGGCTTATTGCATGCAAGCTGGGTCCCCAGAGAACCCCTCAAACTCCCTGCTGCTCTAGTAGCCCTGGAGGTTCTGTGAGGGGCGGGGGAGAACCAGATGTGCCAACCTTCCTAAAGGGTCAGGTAAGTTAGCCTGGGTCATTTTTGGTCTTTGAAGACTTGAAAAGATCCAGAAGGAAACTTACCTGAAAGCCCCTCTCTGCCTAAGGTGTCAACCCCTTCATGGAGATGAATGCTCCTAAATTGTCCTGCCCTCAGACTGAGAATTATTTTTGATATGTGGAATGCCAGATCTTCTAAACAATGGCAGGGGTCATTGAATTACTATGTAAGGAAACAGCTATGTCTCACTTTTATTCATGTTGCCGCCTCATTGATCTGGGAAGAATGAAAAACAAATAAAGCAAATGGTAAGATTCTTGTGGTATGTTTTGTCTGGTTAGACTTGTGGCCATCCAAATGCCACCTACCACCTCTGCCAGCTTGAGGTGGGCACCCTGTGCCTTGATAAAGCTTGGCACTGACACTGACAGATTCTCAGATTCCCAGGCTCCTCCCAGGAGAGAAACGGGTGGGGACTCGTAGTCGCTCTTGGAGATGCCAGTGCGCATCTTCACGAAATAAAATCTTCGTGGAACTTTTCTGAAAAAAAGGGAAACTGTCAAATATCGGACTTTCTAAGCCATGCAGTCTCTGTCCTAACTACTCTGCTCTGCTTTTGCAACATCAAAGCAGACCTGCACATACCTAAATAGGTGGCCATGGCTGTCGTCCTGGAAAACTGCGGACTGGATTTGGCCCGCAGGCTGGGACATGATTGACTCCCGCTGTACATCTGTGTTGTTCAGCCAGACTTTCTGAGATGATGGAAATGTTCTCTCCTGTGCTATCTAATGTCATTACCACCAGCTCCAGTGGCAACTCAGCATCGAATGGTGGCTGGTGCAACTTGGGAATAGGATTATATCATTAGTTTTGTATCATATTTGTTAATTTAAATTTAATATTCACTAGCTGTTTATAGTTGGAAGCTACCTACTGGACCACATGGCTGTCAACTAAGTTCACCTTAGGAAAATCTTACCCTCTTAGCATTAGATAATGTAGGTGGGTTATAAAGCATTTAAAAGTATAAGCCACCTCTGTAGTTTGGAAGAGTTGACAATTCTACACTTGCTGAGAGATTTGCCTTGGCATTTCTGGCCCAGTATCCAATGTCCTGAGATTTGGACCATGATGCCTCAGTCTCCTTGCCAGAGTTTAACTCTGATACCTGCAGGCTCCCATATCCATGCAATCTGCAGCCTTCCCTGCACAGCCTGGCCTAGACTGAGCCCTCTGACAGCTGCCACAGGATCGTGGGTGGGAGCCCTGGGTTTCAGGCCTGGTGCTGCCCTTTAGTATATGGTCTCGATCAGGAGGCTGTTCTAGTTTTTCATTTGCCACTGCAAAGTGAAGCCCTTGGGCCGATAGACACAAATGTGTAGACTGCCTGTGCTGTTTGCTGGTCCCTGACAGAGAGATGACACCCTGGCTTGCAATGCTCTATTCTGTTGGAGCCATCACTCTGCCAGGCCTCTCCACACACAGTGGCCCCTCGCTGAGTCTTCAAGCCCGGACTTCCTTCCTTGACCCAGCTCCTGGAGCCTCAATCCTACTCTGTAGCCAGAATTATCCTTGACCTTGCCTGAGGCCCAGCGTGGGCCTCTGCACATACTGCCTCTCCCCACAGCTGAAAACCAACCTGATTCTCTTGCTCTCCAAGTCTGTCTCAAATCTCACCTCCTCCAGGAAGCTTTCCTCCATCTCAGGATTTCTCATGCCCTTGAACAAATCTGTCCCTTAGGCCTCTCAGAGGAGCTAACTTGCTGCAGGTCTCTCTGCTGTGGGTCTGGACACAAGGCTCAGGAAGAAAGATCTGCCGACGTGTTGGTGCAGAAAACCCTCTGCCTCATGTGCCTCCAAGTCTTTCAGAACAGCATTTGGTAAACAGTGTTTGAGAGTTCCAACCTTGTAGCCAGGATAGTGGGCTCTCAAGGACAAAAAGCTTCCGGGGGCCCTGGCTCCCTCCTCACACAGGTACTTGGTGAGCATATGGAATCAAACAAGCCCCCAAGCCATGCTGTGCCTTGTCTTTAAGAGTCCCTTACAAGTTAAGAAAATGTGACTTTGGGAATTGAAAATATGTCATTTGAGCTTATTTAATGTCTTTTTACCTCCTCAAGAGTCTTCAGTTTTATAGGAAAGTCTTAAACTTGATTGAGTAGAAACATCCAAAAGATTGATAGTTGGCTTTGTTTCAGATCCCTTTCTTAGGATAAAACCAACAAATACCTTTCCTCTGGCAGAGAATCTGCCATTTATTTATCATCTTTATCCTCCACTCAAGCTCCAGGTGGACCCCAGCAGCCTTACCCTTTGACTGCTACCTCTGTTTGAAACTGAAGAACACTGATGGGGCTGCTGCAGAAAGAAGCTCACATCAGGGTAGGTCAATAACCTCAGCTTATTTTCTGTGAGTTGTGACGCGCACAGTCCTTCAGAGGAAACTCAGAATTTACTCAGCCTTTGTGCAACAAGACCATTACCAGCAACTTTAAAACTACATGCATTGTTAACGTGTACAATCATGATGGAGCATGAATGGTGTTGGATTCAAAAGGTATTTTTGAGGCAGGGTGCATTAATCAGCTTTCCATTGTTGGGACAAGATACTTGACATACACAGTTTAATGGAGTACAGGTTTATTTTGGCTCGAGGTTTCAGGGATTCCATTGCGTGGGCCTGAGGTGAGGAAGTACATTATGGCTGAAGGGTTCAATGGAGCAAAGCTGCTCACTTCCTTTCAGCTGGGAAGCAGAGAGATAGAGAAGAAGCCAGAGAAGAAAGTCCCAGGGACCCAATGCTGTCCCTAAGTCTGTGCCCCCATGACCCACCCAGATGCACTCAGAAGAGTGCTTTACTAATCTCCTAGGTGTCTCTCAAGTCAATGAAATTGACAAGATTAATCATCACTCCAGGCCAGAAAAGTATACCAGACTTGTGGGCTCAGAGTTGGCTCCGAGTGGCCACCACTCTACCTGAAGAATCTCAGATTTGTCATACTCAAGGGGACAGTCACTGGTGAGGATGGTTCTGCCCACAAAGGCACAGCTCAGCAAGATTGGCCAGAAACCTACAGAGACAGGCTCAGCTGCTGAGTTCTAGGTACCAGGGAGACCTCTCCAGAGTTGATTGGAACTCTTCCCCTTGTCTATGTATCCCCTGCCACATAAACACAACACCAAGTTCCCTGCCAAGGCAAAGAAGTCCAGGGAAAATCAGAAAAAAGAAATCAGAGAGCTGCAACACATGGGTCAAAAATTCTCTCACTGCCTTCTGGCATGTGTAGGGGCAAACAGAGGGTCTTTAGAGCTGCAGGGCACACCTGGGACCAATAACTCCACAGACGGCCTCTTGCAGGCAACTCTGATTCATCAGGAGTAGTTGCTTGGAGCTTGGTGTTAGAAGGCTTCTAAAGCAGAATCCTACCTCCATGCTATCTACTCTGGGTATGGAAAGGGTGGTAGTAGGAATGCCTGCTGTTTTCACCCTGAATCCTCAGTCCAGTCCCCTTGGGCTTAGAGAGTCCCTGAGGCTCAAGAGGGCCACAGAGTATCCAAAGTCATGTTTCTGTTCACAACAAAGGCAGGACTCTGTGTGCTGCTCTTTCCACTGTCTTCCATGAGCAACCTGGAGCTCATAGGCTTATGACCTCCAGAGACCAACTTTTTCAGGGATACCTCATGGCCCTGGTCAGAGACAGAAGTACTGGAGCTAAAGGGACAGTCAAGAGTGAAGAGGAAGGAGGAAGGAGCCTGTCTGGAAAGCTTAGTGAGGAGCTGACAAAGCATGCAATAAAGCCCCAAGAAGCTCAGTGGGGCTGATTCTGGGTAACTGTTGCATCACAGTTCCCTGCCCTGTGTGGGACACAGGGAAGTGTGGGAAGACCTGACAGCAGCATGTCCTGACTGCCTGTTTCACTTTGATTTTCCACTGGTGACACTCACCAGTGATGTTGCTTCCATGTCCTTTGTATCCCTGTCAGCATCTTGAGTGTTGGGAAGTCAGCACCATGATGGCATTTCTTGAGTGCCAGTCTGACAGGGGAAGGGGACAGTGGCTCCACTCAGTGCTCATTCACCACGGTTAATGGACTCAGTGCCCTCATGCATTTATCAGCATCCATGGGGAGTCCTCCTGACCTTTCTGGAGCAAGGCTGAGCCCGAAAATCCACTGAAATATGGTCCATTGTTGGGAGTCACCAATCTCTCCTCTCCCTCACTTCCCAGTCCTTCAGAATAGTATCTGTAAAGCAAAGTGTTTGAGAGCCTTGAGAATCTCTTCCTTGAAGTCAGAAGATCTGGGTACAAGTCTTGACCCTGCCATTTGCTTACTGCAAAGCACTTGATGGATTATATGACCATTATGAATCTCAGGTTCCTTGTCTATAAAATGGGCACAGTAACCAAACTTTCCTCATATGTAAGCCTTGGGAGGAGAGGGAGGCCTGGGACCCCATGGGAAGAGGCAGCCCCAAGTCTTCAGAGAAGGAAATAAAAACAATGTATTACTGCAATTCCTGGGGGATGATGGGATGGAGAGCATAGGGATGGGATTTTAGGGGTGGGTAGGCTTAAGTTTGATCTCGGGGCCACCTCCTCACCATCTGAACAAATTTGAGAGGGTATTGTCATCACCAAGGCCTGTTTCCCTATCTGTAAAACAGGTACTGGAATCCCTGCCTCTTGAGGTTGTTGTGGAGTTTGGTTAAGTATAATTGACATAAAATGTTTGGAACCTTCAGTATCGACATGATCTAGTTGCCATAAAGTCCAGCCATTCTCCTCCTAGCAGCATTAGGAGTGCTCTGCGCTCCTTAGGAGAATTCTGGGCAGAGATGGAAGTACTGGGAACTATGGGCACAGTCAAGAGTTCAGAGAAAGAAGGAAGGAGCCCAAAGAGACAGAGTCTGTCTCTGCACAACGTGCTCCTAAGGAGCAGTTTATTTATTCCTAGGTGTATACCCAAGAGAAAGTATATGTTAGCACAAACTTGTGCATGAATGTTTATAGCAGCGTTATTCTTAGGAGCCAAAAAGTGGAAACAACTCAAATGTCCATCATGGTGAATTGATGAACAAAATATGGCCTGTCCATACAGTGGAATAGTATTTGTCAATGACAAGGAATGAAGTATAACACCTTTTACAATATGGATGAACTTTAAAAACATTGTGCTAAGTGAAAGAGGTTAGTGACAAATGACCACATATTGTGTGATTCTATTTCTATGAAATGATCAGAGGCAAATCCATAGAGAAAGTAGGTTCATGGTTGTCTGGGGGTTGGGGCAGGTGCAGGCTAACTAGGGTGCTAGGTTTCTTATTGGGTAAATATTCCAAACTATTGGCACAACTCTGAAAAACCACTGAATGGTACACTTTAAATGGCTAAATTGCATAGATTAGACCTCAGTAAAGCTATTTAAAAAAAAAAACATGGCCATCCCTGATCATCATTTTCAAAAAGCACCATTTTTTAAATAGGGCATTCCAGGCAAGGTTTGATTACATAACCAAGTTTTCCTAGTAGATCCTAATAAAAAGGATAGTTTCTCACTGAATCTATCCAAACATCTACATAAAGCCATGGCAAGTAGGAACCTCAGGAGCTGTCTTGAATTCAAGAATTAAAAGCCAAGACAAACAAAATTTACTATCCAGGCTGGTCTTGTACCTCCCTATTTGGGGATAAACTGGGAGGACAGGTCTTCTCAGGGGTCTGTGAGACCTGGACTGATTCCATAGTACTATTAAGGTGTTATTGACATGAGGAGTACACATTGTTCTCTACAAATGTATCCAGAAATAAACATTTAAAAAACTGAGTTCTCAGTTTCAGCTTCCAATATAGAAAGCATTAATATGTATAACCCAAAAATAAAAAGGTCTTTGGCATCCCACATAAATTTGGAACATAAAAATATCTCAAATTTTTAAAAAATTGAGAAATGTTGCTTTAGGAGAAAACTATTGTTTTCCTAGGAACACAGAAGCACAATCACTGTTGTATTTATCACTGTTGTTTCTAGTGTAGTCTCAAGCACTTATATCAATTATAATTCTAACCAAAGCCAATAACTTCTCTTTCATAGAGCAAACCATAGGATGATTCATGGAGAACTGCTATCATACACCAGCATTTTAGCAAAGCTAAAGGGTCCTAGCTCATTAATTCACTTAACAACTCACTAGTGCCACATTCCTATCTCCTTTATGGGACCTCTAAAAGCAGCAAAAATATACATGTTCATTAATATGGCTCAAAGCACATAAAAATAAGAAGCAAATGCCTATAAATTAAAAACTATGCTTAGTTATCAGTGCTTCAAAATTCATCCTAATTAGGGTAATTCTAAGGAATCACCTAGGCATCGAATGATCATCTCTTAATTAATGGAAATAAATATCAATCTGAAGGTTTACATTAAAGATCTTGGAAATTATATTCAAGCTGACACACTATAAAACATAATTATTAATGAAATATAGAATTCCTCAGAATAATTATTCAATTTAGTTAAATACAAAGTTATATTTTTTCTAGCTCTAAACATTAATTATGAATAATGTTAGCTTATTTGATCAGTAAAACTGAATACATATATCTAGGAAAAAACATACATAGTAGAATAAAATATAGCTCGTATTATTTATAGCATTAATTAGGGAAGAATGTTTTTATAAAATCCAAATTATTAAACCAGTCTCATTTGCCAAAGATTCAACTTAATTACAATATATAGATTCCTAAAATACATGTAAATTAGCTTTGCTGATACATTTTAAGTATTTGAAAGTTAATGTCCTTGTTCTCCGATGGTCTGGGGAAAATTCAGTTTTTGTAAGTCAGCATCCCCCAACCTTTTGGCACCAGGGATTTGTTTCATGGAAGACAACTTGGGCGCCAGTTTGGGGGTGATTCAAGCCCATCGTAGGCTCCCTAAAGATTGTTCTTTCTCCTTTCTCCTCTACCATCCTGGGACAGAGATTTGAAGGCAGGTACTGCAACAGCTGTCTTTGATGCTGACCTTAAAGACAGAAACCGAGCACTGAGGATGCCAGAGCCCAGAGACACCAGAGTGCCAACATATCTGACATTTCCAATCCCCCCCATTTCAGCTTCTGTCTCTGAGTGTTTTATGTTATGTGTAGCAGAACTTTTCCCTAGTAAACAAACCCAGTTCTCTCTGATGCAAAAATCAACCAACACAGCAGCACTGAACACAGGCATGGATTTGCATGTATTTTATCTGGTGTAAAGTTTTGGAAACTTGAAACCAAATTGCTAAACCTTGACTAAAAGAACTGTTTACTGAGGTATATGAAGCTCTGGTTTTTGGTCTTCTCCATCATGTACTGAGACCCTTAAAAACATTCCCACCCTATTGGCTACTCACCACCTCATGACATGGCCGTTGTTAAGGGGGGTATGCAGTGAGAATAGTGTTTCAGGATGCAGCCATCCCTCCAGCTGTAAATGCTGCTGTGCACTCAGATATTGGGGTGAGAGCTCTCAGCACCTGGTGAATCCATATCACTGGCCTAGACAGTTCTGCGTTTACAAAGAATAGAGAGATGATATTTGTAGACAGTATTTCACCCATTCTAGTCATTGATAAACAAAGAACTTGAAGACATTTCTTTTGGATAATGGAATGCTAATGAGTTTTCATGAGTGCTCACTTGCTTGTTACTTCATTAGGGGAAATTATCTGTGTTTTCCTAAAGCCTCAATAAAGAAACATGTCCTTTTTGGGGAAAGCAGAGGGAGAGACTGAATACACAAACAAATGATGGGCAACCATGCATACAAATTAAATTCTGACCCACAGTCTGCAGCAACCAGTCTGGAAACCACTCTATTATCTAGAGTAAGCCAACCTGCTTATGATAAGTAGACTTGTAGCAAGCCAGACTGCCTCTAGAGAAATCCAGGAGGCCTCACAATTACCTCTATAATAGTCCATCCAGTATGGTCAGACTTGAATGATACCTGACAATCCCCCTACTTTGTATTCCTCCCAACATAGGACCACCGTGAGAAAGGCAACTGTTCTTCCCTAGCCAATGACAGAGTGCTCTGCTTCTACTTAGCCTATCTACACCTTCCTCATGCTGAGGAAGGCTATGCTTTAATTCACCATGCAGCCTCTCCCCACCCCCACCTGCCTCCCTTTGTGACTTACCAGAACACGAGTGATAGTAGGTGGCTAACCCTTTGCTAAAATTGATACAGGAGGTGAAATATGAAAATATTAAATCTTCCAACTTGTTAGATGTCTGATATGCCACATTCATATTCTCTAAAATTGAAGCATGACTTCTAGGAAAAATGGAGGTTAAGAGCAGGAAAATACTTATAGAGAAGATAGCCCCTGAGAGGCACAAGAGGTCTCTGTTGGGTAGCTGGGGACCCCATTTTACAGGAAAGTTTTAGAGAAAAATTCACATAGGTACATGAGTTACAGCTATGATCAACCAATACGGTTACAAGTATAATTGTTTAGGTGATCCAAGGGGGAAACAAATCATGTAACAACCATGCATGGAAAGAACAAAGACTTTTTCTAGGAAATGATGGGTCCAGAGGTCTTGGTCACCCATCAAGGTGACCGATGTCTATCTAGACTTCAGTAAGCCTGGTGTTTGTCTTTTCAGGAAATACACTGGCCTGGGCATTTTGTCTTCATCTTGAGGCCTGGTCTCCATCAGAGGAATGAACTTGAGTTCTGTCGCTCACTGCCTGCTAACTTGATTTTCCTCACACATGTGATATTCATCTGTAAAATGGGGCAGCAGTGATTACCATGCAGGGTCCTCACAGTGATACCAAAGGAGACAGAACAAAACATTCTGCATAATCCTGGCAGAAAACAGGCATGTAGCCAGGAAGGACCCTTCTACTTTATTAAATTTGCCTTCTGGAAATAAGTGCTATGGCCTTCATTTTTTTTCTGTCACTTTTTTTGGGGGCGAGGGGAAGGAATGTTGGGTAAATATTTTTTTCACTTACATAGCACTTTGCAGTTTAAAGAGGATTTACACATCCATTATTATAGTTGCTCCTCTCAGCAAACCCCTAGGGGAGGCAGGAAGTTCTCCTGGGCTCCATTATGCAAACAAGAAGTGAGGTTGGAGATGGTGATGATTAACTTGTTGCCCAAGTGGTAAGGGCTGTGCAAATGAAGCTGGACCAGGCCCTTACCCTGCCTGACCTCTTCTAGCATGGAGGAAACAAATGAGCCACGTTTGCTTGTCTCCCTAGAGTACTTGTTTAAGATTCACAGCCTCTGGATAATGGTATATGGATTCTTCAGTGCAGAGCAGTTTCCCTCTTTGGTGCCACCAGCTCCCAGGTCTTCTTCCATTTCAGCCTTGGCTTCAGATTTCAGAGCCTCTGGCTCAGGCTGTGTCTGTTGAGTGCATCCACAGCACTGCTGGGGCACTGGGGATCCTGTAGAATCCAGTTGAGATTTTGCTGCTCTTCATGGTTGCAAGAGTGGAGGTAAAGAAATGCCCAAACACTTCCCTGCTACTTCCTCTACCCTACACACACAGACTGAAGGAAGCTCCATGCAAGATGTGGACTAGGAGTGAAGGCCACTTTGTAAAGATCTTAGCCAGTGAAGGCTTCTCTGATCACACACCAAACCTTTTCCCACATCCAATGGGAGAAATTTCAGAAGTACTCCCTATCTTGAGCCAGGAAGAGGGAATCCAAATGCTCAGGCCTGAGTGAAGAGCAAAAGAGCGAAGGAGGGCAGGGGTTCCTACCTTTAAAGCATAGGAATCCCACTGATGGGAAAACATGGACAAATAATCGTCTTGGGTTCTGATCCATCAGCCACTGCTGGACCCTCCAGAGGTAGTAGGTGAGCTAGGGCAGGGAAGTAGAGGCAGACCTTGTTTCTGCTTCTACCTCATATCTGGGATCTTTTAAAGGTGAGATGTAAATGCTTCACGCAGAGAAATGGACTCCAACTGCTCTGATAGTCATGTGAAATTACTGTACCTCCAGGAAGGAAATCTTGGGTTTGCTCCAAACAATATGTTATAGAATCCCTAGAAATTTGGTTCTTATAAAGTGAGCATTGGTGGTAAAACTGGGTTGAGTGTTTCCCCTGGTCCTACTCTGAGGGCACTAGGGACTCTTGTTTGGAAAAGTCCTCAGGCTGGTGGTGAGAAGCTGGGTGAAAACAAAGGCCTGCAAGTTCTCTTGGTCAGCACATTTCAGACATGAGTCAGTTCTCTGCCAGGTCTAGGCTTGGTGTTGGGCAGGAAGGTTGATCCCTCACCTGGATGTGGAAGAAGACCAGGGTTCACTTTGTAGACAGGGGAGAGAGAGCATGAACCGGCTTGCCTCTACAAGCAGAAGGGATGGTGCGTGCAGTCTATCTGAGGAGTTGCAAGGGACTTCATATTAAAGGAGGTAGAAAATCAGGTGGGGAAAGGGAGATGATGCCAAAGAGCAGAGCAAGACCAAGACTGTGTAGGCCTAGCTGCTAAGGTCTGAGTATGACCTGTGGGAACCTTGGCTCATGGAGCCCCTGACAGAGGCCACATATGCAGTTCCAAGGAACATAAAGAAAGTGGGAGTGCTACTTCTCGCTAAGAAGAAGTGGGACGATTTCAGAGAGCAATTACTCCCATCTAAAAAATACGCATGTTACAAAGCTTCCCTTTAATAAATGTGGCGGGAAAATTATTTAGTGCTTAAGCAACAAGGATAAATAGCTTATAAGAATCAAGCAACTGCAGAATAAGCCTGAAGATTTAATTACAAACCTAAAATCGACAAATCTGGTACCTTTGTAATCACTTTTCATGCATTAGGTGGCCCACTGCCGTCCCTCAAGACAGCAGTGAGACTAGGGGAGGCTGGTTTCTTTTCCTCTTATACTGTAGGTGGAGAAATGAGGCCTGTGGACAGCCATGTACTTGTCTAAGCTCTTTTCCTTTATCAAGAATCAGAAATTTTAGAGATTATCATTTAGTGAAAGGATCAATACTTGAAAAGTTAGCAAGATGGGAATTTGGAACAGAAAAATGTCCACAATATATTTTGCCCAACAGTATTCCTTAGTTTGAGGTTCCTCTAAAGTCAAGTCTTAGACAAGAACAGGGCTGCAAGGAGGTTACTGGGGGGCGGGGGGGGGGGGCTGTCCCAGGAAGCAGGAATGAAGGACCAGGAAAAGTGACATGGGGAAGGAAAAGACAAGATAAGGTCACTGCTACAGGTCTCGGTGGCTCGTGATGTTAAGATCTTTGAGAAGATTATGGATGCCCTTGCTGTCATTTATGTGAAACACAGGAGGTAAGAGCTTTGGTCCTCCTGCTCCTTTCCCACTACTCAAGGATTGTCCCTGGTTGTGTTAAATCTCTGTGCTTTCAGGCTACCCTTGAGCCTTTCAGGAAGTTGGCCTGAGCATTGGTGGTAAAAGCTTGGGTTCTGATCCATCATATTTCTTTGAGCTGAGCCGATGAAATCCATTGGCTTCACAAACAAACCAAGGTGCTGTTACATCCCCAAAGCTCATCATTGGGCAAGATTTTCCTCCACTGAAGTCTTCAGCAAGAAACCACTCTCCTTCCTCCTTGTACTGATTTGAAGGGAACAGAAGTCATCGTTTGCTCAGAAGAGGAGCATATATTCCCATTATATTACTTGATTGTGCTTCTTGCAGATAAGCATGGTGTTTTTCTATACATTGGAAATGGATTTAAAGATGTGCCAATATTTCCACATGATACCTCTGAGTACCACAAGTACAGTGGGTTTGTCCTGTGTGACAAAACTAACCAGAGAATATAATTAGTTAAGTTTTTTAGTCCTTGCCTGTTTAGTCCCATGCATTGTGTAATGTTTCCTACACAAAAGAACTCATATACTTCTGGCGAAGAAATGTACCTTCTACATGAGAAAAAATTTTTTGACAGTAGCCATGTCCTGCGAAGAAATTATGTACTTTTATGGGCAATGCGTCAATCCACTGAAAAATTAACAGGATCAGGTTACACATTTAAGTGACTATCAATCATCCCACTCAGCATTAATGCCAGAGGCTGATTTATATTCTTGTTTCTGACATGAGTTTTGTATTTAACATTTGTTAAGCAACAGAAAAATAGTTGTAGGTGAGAGAAATGTGAGGTTATTTCCAGGGGCATCCTTTGTTGGCATCTCTTGCCAAGTCCCAGACTCCACTGTAAGGAGTTGCTCCCCCCACTTGAAGCCAAAACCCCCAGAAGAGTGGACATTGGTAAGAGGCCAGGTCAGAAAAGTGTTTTCTACAGTTCCCTATGCTCTAACCTGTCTGCTTTACTGGTGTCCTTGCCCAGGCGGTGGTTTGTAGTGGGAGGCACCATCTTGTTTTTCTTCAGGATGAGACTCAAGGGCAGAGGCACCCAACAAATGTGCCTGGCTGAAAGCACAGTGAAGTACTTAGCAACACACAGAAATGCAGCTATTAGGTCTTTGATTTATGGGCTACTGCGTAAGATCATGAACATTTTAAGGTTTTAAGACTAATTTGGATTAAGACTTCTCAACCCATATTCCAATAGAAATCTTTTTCAGGAAAAGTGGTGGTGAGCCAGCCCAGGATGCTCTGCCTCAAGGGCTATGGTGCCAATACTGCATGTGAACTGCCTCAGCTTCCTACAGAAAGGAGAGGAGCTGGAGGAGACACTGGGCCTAGTGCCAGGGCAGACTCGCCATGAGCTGAGCATCCCCCGTGAGCTGGGGAGGCCCGCAGGAGGGAAGGAAAGTCAGAGGAGTCAGAACCTTCCTGTAACAGCTCCCTTTCTGCCCTCCCACCATCTCCTGCCAGGAGTCAAGCTGTGGTTACCTCTCACAGGACCTGTCTGTGCTCACTGGTTTTCCAGGCCGCTCCATAGCTTTGTAAAAGGTGTTGCCAACTGGATTTTATTCATGCTGAGACTCGGAAGTAGGAATTGCAAACAGGTGTTCCTGGTGGGGGCAGGAGAAAATTAGCAGAATTATTAGAAATCTAGAGCACCGGGGCCAAATGCAGTCAGGGTACCAGAACTGCTGATCTTTCCAGAAAAGCCAGCAATTGGAATTTTTATGAAATTCATATGCTGACCACTAATTCAAATACAAATGCTGTCTGGGGCCAGATTCATTTTGTGAAGATGGGTTTGTGACCTACAATTAGAAACAACTTTTTATTTTTCCCTTTCTTTGAGCTTCTACTCCCTACCATGAGAATAACTAATTAACGCGTATCACCCAGGCCTCTAAAATCATATTAATATTTCTAGAAAGCAAGGAGCACATTTATTTGATCTTTCAGAGTCTGATATAATCTTTTCAATGTATTTATAACTTGATTGTAGCTTAAACAAGCCTCCAAACTGTTGTCAGTGGGAAATATGAGCTCTAAGAAACGAGATTACCAAAACTGCTTTTATGATGATTTTTTAAAAAATAAACTTTTGGAGAATAAGTTCCATTTGTCTCAAAGCAATTCAAATAAAGGATCTTAAGTGTTCAACCTTGTTTGTAATTCCTGTTTGTTGGTCCTAAATAGGAGAATTTGTATTCTTGGGATTGTTTTTTCCCTTTCTCTCCTAGAAAAATTCAGTGAGAGGCAACCAAACCAACCAACCCAACAAAAGACCTCAGTAAGTGGCCACATGTTGCTGCTATCTGACTCTCCTTTCCTGGCAGAGGAGCTGGGTGGGGAGGGGTCCACTGCATCCAGGAAGAGGTTAGAAGAGGTGCCCTTCCTAGTACTGTGGTAACTGACACCAACATGATTCTAAGGGAGAAGACCAGAGGTGAGGGAATGGATAAATGAACTAGAGAAGGGCTTGGGATATTAAGAGTTGAGGTGAAGGGGCCAGGGATTTAGCTCAGTGGCACTGCGCCTGCCTCACAAGTGCAAGGTCCTGAGTTTGATCCCTAGTACGAGTTGAGGTGGAGAGGCAGGACTAACAATAGCTGGATATGGAAAACAAGGGTTGCAGTGAATAGAACTTGATTTGTTCCTTGACTGGATGCCAAGGGGGCGATCCATCTGAAGAGAGTATTAAGGGTCACTCTACTAGAGAGGTTAAGGCTTTCAACTGCAAGTTCAACAAATGAAACAAGCTTCAGATACAAGGGAATGTGGGCCTTGGACATGGCAGATCTGGGTGTAGGTGATGTCACTCGGAATCTCTCTCCGTGTCTTGTCTCTGGTCTCCTTAGAAGTTGCTTCATACCAGGAGTACTGTATGTTAGCCAGGCATATCTGTATGTGTGTGTGTGGGGGGGGTTAATGGGCAGGGCAGCACACACCTGTAATCCCAGCTAACCAGGAGGCTGAAGGTGGTGGATCATAAGTCCTAGATCAGCCTGGGCAACTGAGAGAATCTATGCCTCACAATAGAAAAATAAAAAATAAAAAGGGCTGGAAGTGTAGTGGTAGAATACTTGCCTAGTATGCATGAGGTCTTGGATTTGATTCCTAGTGTCACAAATAAACAAACAATAAACCCATAGAGTTAGAGGTAAGTTACAGCAGCACTAGACTCTCATCACACCATTTTAACACTGAAGAGGACCGAACACTTCTCCCAGTCATCTTATGAAAACCTTTGGGTTGATCAGCACTTTGCACACTTAGGTACCCGCTCACCTCCAATCTATTTCCTTTGGCACAAGGACTGCAGTACTCTAGGAGGCCAGGCCTAGGTCATGTGTCCACCTCTGTGGCCTAGAGAAAGAGATTATACCCATTCTAAGAACATGGATGGAGAACGTGAAATTGGTCAGTCAGGAAAACTGGGGTGTTCCCAGAAATAGATGATTGCTGGGCTGCAAAGGAGAGATAAACACTGTGCTGATAGATTCTTGCTGTCCTGTTAACTGCTGTGTCACTGGTACCATGTGGTTGAATGAATGAGCCCTTGACTTAGAGCAGGAATACCATGACCTGGTCACTGCTGCGTCAAGCTCTTGTATGCAAACTTGACAAAAACACTGTACGTAGCAGGGCCTAGGTGGTGTCTTCAAGTGTGGAGTCTTTGAATCTGATTTATAAGATTCCACAAGCCCCATGGAGAGATGTGCCTTCCTCATTATGGGAATACCTCATACCTGTACCACATGTGTGTGTGTGTGTGTGTGTGTGTGTGTGTGTGTGTGTAGGGGGTACCTACACTGAGCTCTCAAGTTAACTGCATGCTCTAAAATTTGGTTCTGCAGAAACAGCTCCCCGTCTCTGTATCCTGGCCCTTTATGATATAGGAAAGATACTTTCCCTTTGGGCATTTACTGGCCATGAAAGAAATACTACATTGGAGGGAGAGGGCTTCAGGGCCTTGAGGACTAGTGGATGAGAGGAACAAGCTCAAATGACATTGCTTTGGTTTTTGTCATGTTTGTGATGTTGGCTCACAGATACATCTTATTTGTTTATATTTTCCAAACCCTATTAATCTATTCATGAGACTTTGTGTTGCTGGTTGAGTGTCCTTCCTGAGTCTGTGCCTAGGGAAATGAGAGGACAAGAAGAAACCCTTTAACATGTAGTAGTACATTTCTATCTTCAAATCAAGGCAGTGATTTTCTTTTTAAATTAAGAATCTCCATGCAAAACTACTTCACAGTGTCAAGAAGACCAAGGCTCTGGGCTGGGATGTGGATGGTCTAATGGGGGAACTGCGCTTGAAGATCTAGTGAAGGAGAACAGCACAGTCATGAAGGCAAGGCTGGTCAGCAGTTCTCTCTTCACTTGTTGGTCTCTCTTCTTACTTGACCTGTGATCTGACCAAAAGCGGATTCAAGTTTAGGCACTAGGAGCACATGCCTTGTGATCCCTGTGGGAATGTTTTGGCCATGTGCAGGAATGCCTGGAGCATATTCCAGGGCAGGGAGACCTGCTTTGGAAACAGATGATTGCAGATGAGTCAGAGGCTCAAACAGTTTTGGTGACAGAAGAGACAGTGGTACCCATGTTTGTTTGCAACAGCGAACCAAGGACCAGGGAGACTATGGAGAGGATGCCATCATGGCAGTTCACTGAGCCAGACTGCCCAGCAGTACAGGGGCTAAGCTTTTCCAAGCAGGAAACTTTCTGTTGCTGAGCATCCAGCACCCCACCTTCCAATGAGTCACCCACAGCCACAATTCCATTATCACCAGCCATTCATGACAGGTGCAGGCAGAATAACCAGAGATCTAAGTACCCTCTGATGTATCCCCAAATTCTGCTGCCCTTTTCCTGGAGAAGCCTCTCCACCAACTCCCAACTACCTCTCACCTCATCCTCTGCTCTTAGGGTCTCCCCACAAGCAGAAGCAGTGATCTCTTCTTTTCATGCTGATTAGGACTGCATCTCCCATGTGAGTTATACCAGTGACTTTTATCCCATGTTGTGACACAACCCTCCCTAAGGTTCAGAGAGATGGCTGAATTTTCATCTGAATGCTCCCTTTAGTAATTCTGAAGCTTAAGTCTTTCCATCTTTTTACTTAAAAGATAATAACATTTAGGAGCTGTTAAAAGGTTAAATATAATAATAATCTTTATAAAGTGCTTGGAAAACAAAATGCTTATTAATTGTTTTGAATTTTTTCTGAGAAAAATGTATCTACGGAAAGTTCATCAGTTCTGGTGCAAATACTGTTTGAAATGTTTGTGTCCACATGGGCAGCAGTGTTTGGAAGTAGTGGCTCACACACTCTCCCCTGCTGTAGTTGTGTTTATCCACTGTGCTTTCTTGTGATTTCCCAACTCAAGGAACTGCAAGCCTTTTCCTTCCCTTCTGCCAATTTCTCCTATGAACTTCCCACCTGTAACTTTTTTTCTTTCAGAATTGCCTTGGTGTTCATTTGAACCTTGTGTTGTTGTTGTTGTTGTTGTTTAGGATCTACATGAGAGGAGCGAGAGGGGAACACATTAAACTTTATTCCCTTTCCTGGTCTGCTTCTCCATGGGCTGCCCTGCCCTGCAGACTTAGCAGGTGACCCAAGAGAAGTCCCCTCCAGTAGCTTTTGGTAGTACAATGAGAAGAGATCTTTTCTGAGGAATTCAAGATACTGTGAGGAAGGTGAGAGAAGGGGAAGCTGGTTCCCCCTAATGTCACTCCAGGTGGCTTTACTGTTGGTACAGTTAGGGAGTTGGCAGAATTCACCTAGCCATGTCTTGTCTGATGGTGTTCACAGTCTAGACTTGGAGCTTTGCTTAATTTGCCCAGAAGCCAGCACACTGGGGCCTGGGTGGCTGAGAAGGAAAGCCCTTCCAAACAGACTTTACCACTCCTTCTTTAGAGATTAAGAGGGGTGCACTTCATAGACCTCTGATGATAGAACTTGGAGTGTACTGATAGTTTTTTGTAGTACTTAAGTTGTGTGTGTGTGTGTGTTTCCCAAAAATTTATGTCTCATTTTTTTCTTCCCTTTTTGGATTTTGGAAATGTTCAAAGTGTTTTATCCTCTCTGAGTTACTAGGAAATAAGTTAATGGTTTGTTTCCATTTCCTAAAGGGGAAACTTAGAGCTTAGCAGATTCTTAGGAAATCCTTAAGGAAAACTAATTGGCCTAGGTTTTGTCATTTTGAATGGTCCAGACTCAGGTCCAAAACTTGGATCTTCACTTCCAGGCAAATTAGAAAATCACTGCATCTTTGAGAGACTTAACATACTTATCTATAAAATCAAATGAAAATAGTTTCAATTTTTGTACTATCTTAAACTTGTTCTGTGAAGAAACATTTTCAATTTTGATGAAGTTCAATTTCTCCATATGCTATTTTACATATTATGCCTTTGGTCTTGTATCTAAGAAATATTTGACCAACCTTTAGGTGACAAATATTTTCTCTGTCTTCTACATATTTTATGGTTTTAGGTTTTACACCTAGTTACATAGCCCATTGCTGGGAGAAAAATCTTTGCAAAGCACTTATATGATAAATAAAATATTGTATTCAAAACATATAAAGAACTTTTGAATCTCAACAATAAGAAAACAAATAGCCCATTTAAAGAATGGGCACAACATTTGAATAAGCTTTGCCAAAAAAGATATATAAAGGGCAAATAAACACATGAAAATAGAATCAACATCATCAGTCATTAGGAAAAGGCAAATTTAAATCCCAGTGAGATGCCATGACACACCTATAAGAATGACTTAAATTAAAAACTAGAAAAATTAACCAAATGTTACCAGGTATTAGTGCAGATGTTGAGGAACTAGAATTCTCATACACCGTTAGTTGGAATGTAAAATGGTACAATCCCTTGGGAAAACAGTTTGGTAGTTTCTGAAAAGTTAAGCATAGATCTTCTAAATAATCCAGCAATTCCAATTGTAGTTATTTACTCAGAACAATGAAAGGATATGCTCATACAAATACTTGTAGATGAATGAATGTTTACAGAAGCTTTGTTTGTAAGAAGCCAAATTTTCAAGTGGATGAAAAAAATGGAGAGAGAGAGAGAGAGAGAGAGAGGGAGTTGGGTGGACCTCAAAGTCATTATGTGAATGAAAAAATCCAAATTCAAAAAATTATGATTTTCTTCATATTCTTTTCTTGAATTCATAAGCAGAGGTGGGGTGAGTATGTGCACTTTGGGGCTTGCCCTTGAGGGATGCTTGCTTTTGGAATTCAGGGCTACGTGGAGCTGCCACACAGAGAACAGAGGCCCTATGGCCAGCAGACCTACCCAGCTCTCTTCCACCCACCAGACCAACTGCTTTCCTGGACATTCCAGCCCAGCAGGGGCCCCAGATAGCTGTGTCCAGCCATATACCTAGAGCAGATGAACCTCTCAGCTGAGCACAGTCAAGCCACAAAATAATGAGAGATGATAACATGGTTGTTGCTTTAAGCCAGCAACTTTTGAGTGACTTGTTATAGAGCAATACTAAACCCAAATAAATTTCTAGCAATTTGAAACCTATATCCTTTAACTTAGTGATTCTTAATGAAAAGCAAAGCCAGTTGATGAGCATTTCTTGCAAATATCTCAAGCTTGCTTTTCATAGAATGGATTTGAACTAAATTTCTATCTGTAAACTAGTATAAGCACAACAAAGGAGGGTGCTGGTCAGCACTTGGGTCATACATTCAACTCTGCAGCTCAGATGAAGTCAGGTTCCAAACAGTGCCATTCCATGAGTGAGGAAGAGGAAAATCAGAGTGCAGTTACAAGAAGAGCAAATGCTCATAGGGCAGAGAAGATCAAAGCACCTGCCTCCATACAGCTGGACCATAGAGAACTCTTAGCAGAAGTAAGAAATGAGTTGATATGAGAATCTAAGGCTATTTAAAATAGCTATAAAAAGATTACCAGATTCCGTTGATTACAGGGGATACTTTTGGGTAAAGTTTTTCATCCAGTGCCTGACACTTAGAAAGTCCTTAATTATTGATAGCTAATATTATTTTATTTTTATTATATTTACTAAAGAGTGGCATATACATTAACAAATATTCCTACCTCTGAACATATCAGCACCTACCACCCTGTATTTGGTCCCAGCACTGTCGGTCTTTACATATAAAGACATATTGGACTTACTGTGACAGTACTGTTCCTAGTCTGCATGGCCCCAGTACTCACAGGTGGAGAAGTGTCGTGCATGTCTATTTGAAAAGTCATTGTCTTGTCTAATAGGTCATGTGAAATAGGAAGGAAAGGGGCAAAGGGGAAGGAAGTGGGAGGGCTAGGGGAAAGGACAGAAGGGAATGGGAATAATATGTGAAAATGAAAAAATGGAAACAAAGTCTTTGTAAATAGGGAGGACTGGAGGGGTTGAAGGGAGGGCTGGGCAAGGGTGAAAAATAAGAACCAAGAGAGACTATGTAAAGGTGCAAATTTCCAATGATGAATGTCATTATATTGTATACCTAAAATGTACCAATGATTAGAATGAATAATCGATAATGCAAAATAGGAAGAAAAGGTCCAAAGGGGTAGGGGTAGTGGGAGGGGCAGGGGAAAGGAAAGAAGGGAAAGGAAAAATGATGAGAAATGGAAAAAATGGAAATAAATAAATTCCTTTGTAAATAGGGAAGGGTGGAGGGGGTGAAGGGAGGGTTAGGAATGGGGAAAAAATAAGAACCAAGATGCATCATGTAAAGGTACAATTCCCAATGAGAAATGTAATTGTGTTGTATACCTACAATGTACCAATAAAAGAATTTAATAAAAAAAAAAAGAAAAGTCATTGTCTTATCAACTGGTAGCCCCAGAAACTGAGCTCTATTGTGGCTCCTCATTTAGGAGACAAATAACTCATTCTGGCCTCATCCTGTCTTGTTTCAAGGTTTCCATGGAGACTGGGATGAAGACAGAAGTAGCTTCCATAGCCTCAAAAACTTTCCCCTTTGCAGTCAGCAGTTAAGGGCTCTTCTATGAGATTACAGATAGGTGGTTGTGTGGTGACATGTGTGTGTGTGTGTGTGTGTGTTTGTGTGTGTGTGTGTGTATGCACAGGTGTATATTGTTGAGGCTTGACATGATATATACATAAGTACACAATAGGTCCTCTCTGATTTTCCAGGACAGGTGCTCCAGGAAATCACAGTGAAAAGCTATTACATGTGATAGTTGAAGTAGGAGAAACCTATAGGATGGCCTGGGTCCCATAAGACTGGTAACTACAAATCCTTCTATGAAAGGGGCAACACTGAGAGAAAGCTGGCTGGGTCTATGTGATAACTGACAGGTTTTAACTGCTCAGAGGCTAGATTACATCAAAGCCTCAGTTATTTGAATGTGAATGAATTGGGGATAAGAACTTGGTCTGCTCTAGAGGCAAAGGCAGGAGCTGTGACCTCCCTCTAGTGGCACTTGGATTCTTATTGCTGTCCCTGGTGCAGAGGCATTCTTCTTGATGTTGAGATTCCTCTTATCCTGTGGTTTGTGAGAGGACATCAAAATGAGGGAGTATTTCTCTATTGTACATTATCTACCTAGGAATCTATTTCTAATGTTTCACTGTAAAACTCTTTACTGAGCTCTTAGTTCTTCCTGTGCATTAATCCACAAGATACTGCATAAGATCCAGTCTTTTTAGCAGAAAATACACTTTACATGGGGAAGCAGACAAGTAAACCAGGAACTAGAGACATAGCACCAAATGATGTAGAGTTCTCTAGAGCCCAGAGAATAGAGCCAGCATCAGCCCTTGTACTCAAGAAAATTTTATACTCTCTGGGGAGACCTACTTAGTTCCCTAACTACAGGGAATGGGGCCTCCATCACCCCAGAGATGGAGTGTTCAGACTTTATAGCCACAGCGTCTGTCACATGGCTGCACTTCTGCTACCAACTTGTGGTTTGCTTATTTTGTCCTAGGCTCGGTTGAATTTGTTTCCTGATTGCATCCCACACAGTTCCAGAGGGGACTTCAGAAGGTGACTGTGACCCGGCTCTTAAGTAGTAAGGTACTTGTCAATTGGTGAAATGAGGAAAGCTCTTCCCAGAGAGGAAAGAAAGTGTCCTAGGGAAAGGAGGAACACGTAAAGATAGCAGCATCAGAATTATCCAGAAATCACTGAACAAAAGTAACTTCAGGTGGCATAGAAGTAGATTGCAGAGCTTTTTATAATCAGCCCACAGGAGGTCTTTATCTGATGTCTACCAGGAGAGGAGATCAAGAGTGAAGAATCCCAGAATTATTTTAAGAGTATATTGATCCAGGTATTTATTACCGCATCAGACCCCAGGATCTTATCATTCTGTTGAGAGGGGCGGTCAGGACTATTCCTTCCAACTACATAGATGACTCCAAAATTTATGCCTGTGTCCAGACCACTCTTTTGACCTTAGACTTGTCTAACATCTGCTACCTGGACACACTCATTTAGATGTCAATTCAGCAAGCCGAGTCCTTCATCCATTTTATTTTTCCTACAGTTTTCCTATGTATATTGGTGCAAATCTCATCCTTCTAGTTGCTCTGGCTAAACCTCTGGAGCCATTTCACTATACTCCTCACTTTCTCACCTCCTCCCATTAGTACTAATTCCTAAATGTGTCCACAGTTTTACTGATAAACAGTAGCTTGCTTTGAGCCTCCATCATCGATAGTCAGGATTATGGGTCCCACCGACTCTCTCTTTGCTTCCACCTTATTTCAGTCTATTCCCAATTGTCAGAGGAATTCTGTTGCACCTAAGTCATTTCATACCATTTGGATGCCCTAAATCCTCCAATGGCTCCTGATTTATTCAGAGCAAATCCACCAGTGTCCTTCTAGCGGTCCACAGGGGCTTCATGGTCTTTTCTCTCGCCTCATTGGCTTACTCCCCTCATATCTGTCTCTCTCTTGCTCCTCTGATCTACCCTCAAGGAGGCCAAACCTGCTTCTACTTTGGGCCTTTGGAATTGCTGTTCTCTCTTTCCAGATACCAGTATAACCTATCACCCCAGCAAGACTTTGTTTACATGATATCTTCTTTATCAGGCCTCCCTCCCCTAAACACGTATGGAAACACGTGCTTCCCCTGTGATCCCACAGGGAACCCCTTCATCCCACAGGGGGATTCATTCCCTGCTGTAGTTTTATCCGAAGCATTCTTCATCATTCAGGCTCCTATGCAATTTCTCTACATGTTTGGTCTCTCTCTCCTTCTGGAAAGTAGATCTATAAGAAGAGGGGTTTTTGTAAGGTTTGTTCCTTGACCCATTTGTGCCTAGAACATGTACAAAAATCACAGATGTTTGAGACATTTTTGTTGACTACATGAATTGTGCCCAAGATGCAGGTGTTATAGATGAGTCATCTCTTCTTTATATTCCTAAGTCAGTTTCAAAGCTCCTGGACATTTCATGGTTGCCAACAGTGGCCAGGGTGGGTGCTTGTGAATAGTGCTCCCCAGCTGGATGTGCTCCCTTCACTTCAAAGCGGCTTCTAAATAACGGGCTCTGCCAATGTACTGAACCAGAGATCCTGAGGTCCTCCAGCTTAAATACAGCTAAGTATGTCACATACAGAAAATCTTTTGTAAATGACAAGATAGTTCTCAAGAAAATGAAAGGAAGCTTCTGAGGCCAGGGATGATGCAGAAGCTGGAGACCAGGCAGACAACAAGGCACAGCATTACCACTGCCATGTGCCCAGGCTCATCTGCTTTGCTAGTGGCCCAGGGTTCCCTTGCCCCATGAAGTGTCCCTGCAGCAAGATGGCTCAGGATGCCCACACTCTTGAGAGAAAGTATGGACCAGAAGAAAACCTGTCAATTATACCAGACACCAATAAAGTCTCTCTACTTCATACTTGGCTCCAGGGAGTAGTTTTTAAGTATCCCCCAAAATAGTATTACTGAAGCTAACACCTGAAACTAGAAGTCATACTATTGATGAAATTCGGGAGATTTAAGGAGAATATTTTACTTAAATTAGACCCAAGTCCTTAATGTCCCCAGCAGCCTGACAAAAGCAAACACAAATCCTCCTTGGAGGAACACAGCCCCTGTGCAGCCAGTCAGAGTGCATAGAGTTCCAGTAAGTATGAGCCTTCAATTTAAAAAGTTACAAATTATACAAGATAAATAAGGTATATGAGCCAGAGTAAGATCAAATAACAAATAAGAGAATATAACTATACTGACATTGAACAGTGAAATTTTCAAATGCAAGGGTACAGTAAGTATTTACAGAGAAAACTGTAAACACAAATAATCTCAAAAATCATTAGATGCAAGTTTTGGAAATTGAAAATATAGTAATAGAAATTAAGACCATAGTGGAGGTTTTTAAGATCTGGGATGGCAACAACAGAAGGAGTTGTTGTGTACTCGATGATAGATCTAAACAATACACCCAGAAAGCATCACAGAGATAAAGGGAATGAACAATACAAAGAAAAAATTGGAATGTAGAGAAGACAAAGTCAATATATGATTCTTGAGGCTCCTGAAAAAATAACGGAGGGAGATGATATTCAGTAAGAAAATTGTTGTGCATTATCCCCAAATCATGGTGGGGAGGGGGGGAACTTAAAACTTTATAAGCCCTTTAAAATGAAGCTAATTCACTAAAAAGAGTCCACATCTAGATACTACCCTGTGTTGCAGTGTGACTACATCTGTGTCTAGAGTGCACATCTAGTTTCCAAGATTTAGGTATTAGGAATTGCACTACGGCAAACATGTTTATGCATGAGTTATTTCTTCTTTGGTTTTTCATTTCTCTGTTCTACAGGTAGCTGATGACCACTTTCTACACTTAATCACCATCATAAGCACTAGAGAGAGAGGGAATTGTGAGCAAACTGTAGACATAATTCCTGTTTTGACAAGCCTTGCTGTTTAGAACTGTAACTTTCAAACATTTTAACCAAAGAACACTGAGAAATGCATTATATTTTGTGAACCACTATTCATAAACTACAAAATGATAAACTTAGTGTATCTTTAGTACCCAAGCTACCTTATATTTCCTATTTTATTCATTTTTTTCTCAAGGGAAAACTGCACTTGCAACCCACTAAATTGCTTTTATGACCCATGGCTGCTTGGATCATTCCTACTATTTGAAAAGCATCGATCCAATATGAAGGTCTGGAATCTCTTGGGTTCCACAGATTCCTCAGAATTACCCATTTCGATGTATAAAACAATGTAAATAGGATTACCAAGGAAATCTATTACACTGAAATGCAATTATAAAATTTTTTAAATAAATAAATGTGTGATAAGTAATTTTCTCCTTCATTATTAATGCATTAAATACAAGATTTGGCAGCTGATTTATACTGACTATACTTTTGAATTAATGATGAACAGGAATGCTATTTTTAAAATTCTGCTACTGTAATACAATAGAAAATATCTGTGATTATTCTTGATGACAAAGTCACAGGTGCTGCTCATACTACTTTAAAGTGGCACCTACACTCATAATTAAATGAGTGCTAAAGTTCAGAAGTTAGTGAAAACAAAGGAGCATTTTTTTCCTTACCTAAATTCATAGAACCCACAGTGTCCATGGAAACTATGTGAATGAAACCTTGGTTTGGTATATCCACACCTTATGTCAAAAACTGAAGCTTTTTATTGCAGAAGATCAGAGGAATTATTCTTTTATGTTGACACTGAGACAAGAATACACAAAGAAAGAAGTAGGTACATTATATTTACTCAGCAGCTATTACAATCAGCCAGAGAACCCCTCAACTGCCCATGGTTGAGCATTTCACCATCATCTACAGAGTCTTGCTGGTTAGGTTGAGAAAAGTTGATCCACACCCCAGACAGATCTATAACCATGCATTTTGTGAGTATTGATCACTGTGGATCTATTGAATTTAAAAGCCAAGGAAAGAATAGCAGCTGCAGAGAGATAAAGGCAGGAAGTCCACCTGCAAAGGAGGCATGCGGGAATCCTACGGCACTCCCTTACCCCTTATTCCCCAATCCTGGTCTAAAGCAGGTGACCTCAGAACAAGGAGCTGATCCTGCAGTCCTTGCATTTCCAGTTGAGCACATTCAGGTGGGAGAAAGAGCATCCTCCAGAGTTAGCTGTGTGGGTATCTCACTTCCGCTGTAATAACTGATGTGTGGACCTCAAGGCACATTCCTTCAAGCTGCTGAGAGGTTGCCATTAAAATGATCAGTGAGTGTATGTGTGTGGGAGAGAATACTAACAAGCGCACTGGACCAATTTAGTTTTGCTAAATACACGGTAAGAATTGAGTGTGAGAGGGAGCATTTTATCAGCCCCCAAACGACATTGAAAAGGTGCTGGCTTGCTAGCACATCTTGTAGAAAGCCACTTTGAGACTACAACTGTTGGATAAATAATGAGACGTGTCTTTGTATAAGATATTTATAGGCTACACAGGGTGAATTCCAGAGGAGCTGAAGTTGTCTGAGGAAGTGAGGTTGTTGCATCTTCATGACTTATGAGGGGACATAGAAGACTCCAAGTCTTTCTTCTTCTGATTTTCCAATATTTTATTAAAACACAAATGACACCATCAGTGGTCCAGCTTGGGCAGGAAAATAGTCATTTGCATGATTTTGGATGTGTGATGGTCAGTTTATGAGTCACCTTGGCTAGGTGAGAGTAGCCAGTTAAACAAATCGGAATCTCAGTGGGTTTGTAAAGGTATTTTGCAGATGGGGTTAACACCTACTATCAATTGATTTTAAATAAAAGAGATTATTACTCTCAAAAATGGTGATGGAGGCTCATTCAATCAATTGAAAGCCTTAAGAGCAAAAGCTGAAATTTTCTAGAGAAGAAAATAATTTGGCCTCAAGATTGTGACATCAACTCCTGCCTGGGTTTCCAACCTCCTTTCACACTTGCCTCTCCCACCATCACATGAGCCAATTCCATAAAATAAATTTCTTAATATATAAGATTATATTTTTCTGGAAATAAAGTCTGACCAAGGAAGGATGCTTTTTATTTTTCTCTTTTAAATATTTTAAGGGAAAATCTGAAAACAAAGTGACCAACACAACACAGACATACAGACACACACATGATCTATGAGATTGGCAGCTGGGAAACACAGAGGCATTTTATCTTTTTTTCCTGTTTTGCTTTTTTTTTTTAACTTAGTGTGCAGAGGAAGCCACCAGTTCATCAGTTTGGTGAGATCCTTCCACATCTTCCATTCCTGTTTCCATCTTCATTCTGACTTCATTCCTGGTTCCTCCAGTCAAGGCCACCAGGGCGTCCTTACCTTGCTGGTTCTTTCTACCTCATTGCCTCTTTCTCAAAACTTCTTCACTCCTTGGCTTCTGTTCTCTTCCAAGTTCTCATTGCATGTCTTTCCTCCTTCTCTCAGTCTTCATCCTCTCTCTCCACCTGCCCCATAAGCTTAGGGGTTCTCTGGGTCTTTCTTACTGAATACATGACTACAGGATGATCTCTCTACTTACATGGTTTCAAACACTTTCTAAACCTCCTTCTTTCTATCCTAGAACTCTCCCTCCTTCTTTACAATCATACACAACACTGTCAGCTGCATGTCCCATTGTGAGTCTTCCATAGCTCCTCTGACTCAGCGCATCCCCATGTGGAGCCATCATTCCCATTCTTATACTTTGGGTCCCTGTTGGTAGACTTTCCACCCACTGTTCATCTAATATAGAATCTCTCCTAAGGTCAAGTTATCTTTCTTTCTCATCCCTGAACTTAAGAGCAATATAAATGTGTTTGCTTTACCCAGGTGAATGAAATTGGATTACTCTGAAGCATAATCATCATTCCAAATACAAAACATGATTTATGTAATGGGATAATTTGATACCTGTGACCTGAGATAACCTGAAACAAATGGTATATACACCTGTTTTTTCAATCAAAGTAAAAGATACCAACCAGGGGCCTCAAGAAGCACAGCAAATGTGTCAGGGTGCTTTTGATCAATATGTGGCACTAAGCGATTAGAATTTGTCTTAGTCCTTTGCAATTGCTATAATGAAATATTCAAAACTTGATGGCTTGTAAATAGCAAACGTACAGATGTTTATGCCTCCCAGTCCCAGAAACTGAGAAGTTCAAGGTCAAGGAATTTGCAGATTTGATGTTTGGTGAAAGCTACCTCTGGTTCATAAATGGCCATCTTCTTGCTGTGTCCTCACATGGTGGAAGGGCTTAGGGAGCTTCCTGGGATCTCTTCTGTAAGAGCAATAATCTCATTCATGAGAGATCCACCCTTGCTACCTAACACCATAGCCACGATAGTGAGGATTTCAACTTATGAATGGGGGGGACATTGTTATGACTTGTGTCTAGATGTGCCCCCAAAGCCTCATGCTGTCATGAAGGGGCTATTCAGAAGTGACTGGATACAGAATGTGTGGTGTTGGGATCAAGGATATGTAATTACTAAATCAGTCCACTGATTAGTTTGGCATAGTTCTCGCTAGGATTAAGGCTGTGAATGCTATCCCTGCCCTAGGGTGGGTGGCCTGCATAAAATGTAAGGAACAGAAAGAGGGCTAATGTGCTCTTGCTTGCCTGCTTGCCATGGACTATATCTCCTCTGTGATGTACTTCTGCCATCCCACCTTGTCTTGGAGCCAGCTACTTATAAACTGAAACCTATACAAACTGTGAGCAAAATAAACTTTTCCTCCTTTTAACTTTGGATTTTGGGTATTTTGTCTCAGCAATGAGAAAAGTAACTAAGACAGGCATGAACATCAGTCTTCAACAGAGTGCATGCTTCTGAATCAGTGGCAGGGAAAATGGGGTAAATGTGGTTTGCAGAGAGCAGACTTAAGGGGGCCTGAGGCCTTGTCCTGCATAAAGTAGGAAGCCATGAAAGGTTCTAGAAGAAGTCATGAGATGAACAGATTGATGTTCTAGAAGACCACTGTGAGCTCTGTGTTGGTTAGAATTGGTTGAAGCTGGAGTGGAGCTCAGACCTCTTGTTCTGACTCAGTTGCCCAGCAGTGGAGAGCAGGCATCTGTAGATTTACTAGTTCCTCACATGACTCTAGATCCTCCCAAACTGGAGATAATATTGCTGTCCCACAAAGAAGATTCATCAGCTCTAGTTTCTACAGCCCCAGCCCTAAAGCCCTTCCTCCTCATGGATAGCACTGAAGCTAGGACGCATCCTCATATTTCTAGTACAAATCCTTCTATTGGTGCCATCTTGCTCTTGACATAGAGAAAACAGCACTGTGTTTTTAACACTCCATGGATAAGCTGGATTTAGGGGGCCTCTGTTTCCTTCCTTTTAATCAGTCTTTCCTTTGATGTATAATACCAGTACATGGAAGGAGAAGATGCAGACAGCTTCATGATGAAGGGCAAATGGGATCTCATGTGCCAGATCTCAGGCCCTAAACTTGCTCCCAGAGTCAATCATGTTACCACTTTCTTAGGTATCTTTTCAAAGGAATTCTGTGCATTTGCAATGTCTACACATTATTTAGACAAAAAATACTACATATACTATTTTGCTCCCTGCTCTTAAAAAAACCTAATCTTAAAATTTGGAGATTATTTCAGATTAAGCCATAAAGGACTGTTTGCTTCTTTAAAAGGCTTCATGGTCTTCCGGGGTCTAGTTGTACCACTGCTTATTAAGCCAGCCCCCTGGTGATGGGCATAGGTAGTTTCCAATATTTTACTATGATAAGGTAGTAGTCAGTTCTTTGCATTGTCTATGCTTGTTGGTTCATGCTATCAGGATGACAGATTTAGTCAGTGCAATTGAAGAGTATGAACATTTAAGGTTTTTATTCCTATTGCCAAATTGGCATCCAACCAGGCAACACTGGCTTTCTACCCACCAGGGTGTTAGTCAGCTTTTCATTGCTGTGACTAAATACCTCAGAAAACCAACTTAAGAAAGAAACGTTTGCTTTGGCTCATGATTTCAGGGTTTCAGTTCATGAGCAGTGGGCTCCATTGGTTTTAGGCCTGAGGTAAGGCAGAAACATCATGGTGTCAGGGTATGGCAGAGGAAGGCTGCTCACCTCATGGCAGCCAGGAAGCAGGGAGTGAGGAAAAGAGCCAGAGAGGAAGGGGCCAGAGACCAGATATAGTCCCCAAGTTCATGCTCTAGTGATCCACCCCCTTCAACTAGGTCCAACCTTCTAATTTTCCATTACCTCCCAATAATGTCATCAGATTATGAGTCTATCGATGGCTTCATCCACTGAAGAAATTAGAGCCCTCATGATCCGTCTGACTTCCCAACGTCCCACCTCTAAACACATGATACTTTGATGGGACGACGTTTTGGATCTAAACCATAACAACAGCAAGGTGTGAGTGCTGTTGCTGTCTCTTCATTCTTACAACAGGTATTAGTGCAAATGCACTCCTGGGATTATTTGACCCAGCACTGAATCCATTCTTTCTGTGTGACTCAGTGACTTTAGTGTATGTGGGCCACTTTTATTCTTATTCCAATCACTTTGCCTCTCATAAGAAACTCAGCTCTGAATCTACCACTGCCCTCGCAGCCGCAGTGAAGACATATATTTATTGAGCTCTGTTCCAAAGTACAGCTGCTAACCCAATTTTCTCCAGTTTTGTACCTGGGCTATTGGATTTCTGTACACAAGTTGCAGAAGTTTGCATTTATCTGTATATTAATGTCCTTTGCTGCTGTGACAAATCACCACAAATGTGATGCATTAAAATAGCACAAATGTATTCCATTCCTGTTGGTCAGAAGTCCAAAATGAGTTTCAGTGGGCTAGAATCAACATGTCACAAGGGTGTGCTCTTTCAGGAGACTCCACAGGGGAGCCTGTTCCTGCCCTTTCCGGCTTCCAGACTCCACCTATGGTCCTTAGATCTTGGCCTCTCCTTCCTCTCAAAGACATCAGGCCAGCATTCCCCAGTCTCTCTCTGAGTCTCCTTCCCTTCTCCATCTTTGAAGGACCCTGTGGTTGTATCATCCACCCAAATAAAGCAAGAAACTATTCTTATATTAAACTGCTTAACCACACCTGCAGAGTCTGTATGGCCAGGTGCGGTAATAATCTGTAGATTCTGGGAAGAAGGGTGCAGATATCTTTACGGAGTCATTATTCTACCAACCACAATCTTCATCAAACATCATCAGGTCAAGGATAATAGCCTAAATGCTGCTTGAACATACCTGGGCTTCAGTGAGAGTCTGGATATCTTCCCTTGTATGACAATTTTAATCTAAGTACCAATCAGTGGAGAATGTTGAGCTGAGGATCCTTGGTGCAAAGTGGAAGAGTTTAAAGAATTAACATGTAGATACGTGTCTTGTATAAATTTCCCAGAGAGACATAAAAGAAATATCTGCCTCTAAACTGGTAGGGGGCTGACAGCCCAAATGACTCACACAAGTCCAGCTTGGTGGAGTAAATGAGTTTATTAGCGGTTATTTACAGAGCAGTGAACCTCATGTGGGCTGTGACACCATCAAATTTGCCAACCCCCTTTTGCTAAGCTACTGGCTTATAGGGCACTAATTAAAACAGCAAAAGTAGGATCAAAAGCTAAAGGACTCGAGAAAAGTTATGTGTATTCTGCTCCTACTTCAGCCTTATTGGGAACTACCTAACTCAGCAAGCACTACCTAGCCACTGTGGTGGATGGCCTTTTTGTGCTACAGTCTTGGAAACCAGCCTCAGCACCCAGAAGGGGTCCCACGGGACAGCTAGATGTTGGGGAGGCTACACAAGATAGAGTTACTTTGGCTAGTGTTCAGAGGAAAATTCTCACTACAATGTGCTTTATAAAGAACATTTACATGCATGATCACAAAATAATTCTTACTATTGATTGAGGAAACTGAGTTTCCTGGAACTTTGGGCACTGCCTGAATCTCACAGTGGATGAGGATCAGCTGGGCTCTTCTAGCTCTGAAATATCCCTCTTCCCATTGCACTAGCTGCTTAGGAGTCCTGCTACTGCCCACTGGAAGTCCCTAGTGAAAGCCCTTGAGAACCCCCTTTCTTCTGTGGATTTTTCACAGGTCCCCAAAGCTACCAATTTTGGCTGGCATGAGAGCTCCCTTTCCAGAGTTTATAGGACTTGTTTTCATGCCTTAACAAGAACTCATGACAGCCTCATGAGCTGAGTTAAGGCAAGCCTGGGACAGTGTCTGCACATCCCTGATGGCCCAGGGGAGACATAGGCTCAGAGAGCTTGAGGCCATGGCCAAGGTCACATCATTGGTAGGCAGAGACTCAAACCCTCAGAGCTCCTCTCACTGAGCAACAGGGTGTCTTCCAGAGTTGCTGCCCTAGCGGGCTAGAAAATCTAAAAAATCTGTCCTCATTCTAGGGAAGCTGGAGGCTAGGTGGGGAGCTACCATGAATGAATCACCTACTGTGTGGTGGCCATTTTCAAGGTAACTCATTTAGTCCTTCAACAGTTTAGTTACCATTGTCACCATTTTGCTGATGGTAGCTTTGACAGTAAGGTTTTTACAAAGGTGCCAAGCAATGCATTCTGACCTAGGTCCTTCTGATTCGATAGCCCATGACTTTTATATTTACCCATGAGAGAGGGGCTACCAAGCATGAATGCAGGGTTAAACAATACAAAACAAAAGTAACACCTGCTGTGAGATAGTGCAGCTGTAGGAGCCCTCATGTGCTCTGGTTAGGTTTGCAGCTGGATGGATTAACGCACAAGCAGCTGGCCAAAAACGCAGGGTGAGAAAGTGGAGGAAACCGGTTGCTAGTTGGTGTCCACTGACAGGTAGCAGTTGCTACAGCTTCTCCCCCACCGAGAGGGAGCTGTCAGGGATGGGGATGACATGACAGAGCCAATTATCAGGTAAAATCACCAACCAGTAACTTGCTAGAGGATTGTCCAGAAATGTTTTTCTGGCTGGCTCTGATTACCATTTGTCTGAGTTGTGCTTCACTTTAGTTTTTTCTTCAATTTAGATCCCATCTGCTGCTCTGTTTGCCCCAGCCCACCGATAGAGACACAGGCATGCAATTACCCAGCTCCTACGCATTTTCTGGTTCTCTTGCTCTTTGGATTTAATTTTCCTGAGTGGCTCTGCCTTGAGCTTGCTTTAAAACCTGCAATTACAAGGAGACACCTAATGAGACCAGGAGCAAATTTCTGCACTGCACAGCTATTTTTTTTAATGGGATAAACAGGGGAAAATGTCAAACAGAGGGATCTCCATGTCGCTTCAATGCCTGAGAGGGTGTCCAGCCTTCCAAAAACCATGCTGCGGTCAGCGCATGTCTGGGGAGTTGTCATTCCTGGGGTCCTTGGGCTTGTTGACCTATTTGAGACATGTGACTGACTGAGGACACCCTGGAATGTGCCCAGGCCTGGAATGCCTCCTGGTCATTGGTCAGCAGAGAAGTGCTCCCACTAAGGTCACTGTGTGTGGAGGCCGAGCTCTGACCTCAGCCACTGCATAGTGGCATTCTCAAAAGATATGTTTCCTCCTGAGACACATTATGGGGCAATGACTTGGATTGTGGAAATTGCAAACAGCATGTGTCATAATGAGTATTTTGACTTGGAATCCAGCATTCTCACTCAGTGATGTCTAATGCCTGCAGAAACTCAAAGGGTGACAGAAAAATCTATTATGAAAGTACCATTCACACAGTGTAGCTATTAGTGGGACTTCAATTAAGAAGTATTTATTTAGTGCTTGCTATGTACCTAGCCCTGTGCTGAGCACTTAGGCTATGGGGAGGAGAATAAATGAGAACAGAAGAAACAATATGTAACTATGTAAATATAGGTGCTTCTGCACAAGACTGTGGGGAGTGAAAACAATGGTGTAGGTAGGGGAAGCAGACCTGAACACAGGACCTAGTATTTCCAAGATGGTTCAGCAAAGAAGGCCCAGATGCGAAGCCAGTGGGTAGTTGCTAATCAGTCTGGCTCCATCAATTACTGGTTTTCAGTGCGGATTCTTTTCCTAGGCTGAAGCAAACTCTGAGAGTGCAACTATGCTCCCTTCCTTCTGGGAAGGCAAAACTGAGAAAGTGAGATTATATGGGAAGGTGGGCAGGGTGGCGCAGACAGAAAGATTAATGTGAGTAAATATAGGTACCTGTGCACAGGGCTGAGGATAAAAGTATCACACTGGCCCTCCCCGCAAAACCATCCAAAGTAGGCATCATCATTCTCTTTGTACAGACAAGGAAAGGATATTCAGAGAGGATGAGTCAGTTGTCCACATTCACACAGCCAGCAAACCCCAACACCTGGGCTGGCCTAGGTTTCACAGCCCTATGGGTCACCTGCTCTAGCAAGGAGCTCTGAAATTCCCCAGGGACTTCCACAGCGTCATTTCTATTTCTGCCTGTCGAGCATCCTTCCTTTTTCCTGGAGAGAGCTTGCTCACTGTAAAGTCAGTATCATCTCAAGTTTTGGGGGAGCAAGAGCCCCAGTCTTCTGTCCACCAGACATGAAAAACACTGGTTTGATATCTGATAGCCAACTTGGTTCCATCCATTCCTCATTTAGACAGCCCTGAGCTGTCTGCCTGGCAGGCAGAGACTTACACAGGGCATGTAGGACTTTGCATTTATAGAAATGCCCTTCAGCTGCCAAAAGTGCCGTGTTTACAAGGACATCAGATGAACTGGCAGAAATAATGTACATTTCTCCTTAAATTTCTATGTCATCCACTGGATCTTTTATTGAGTTAATTTCAGATGTATATCCTGTATTTATTCAAAAAATTTGGCAGCAATTTTGGGTCAATAATTGATGTTCAAGGATAAAACAGAAGAGGTGCCACCTAAAAGAAGGGAACCCTGAGCTTATTTCTACCATTGAACATTAAGGTACTTAGACGTCAGGGGAAACTTTTGAAATAGCATCTTCCAGTGAAAGAAAAAAATGCAAATTCATTACTAGAATGAAAGACTTAACTCAAACCTGGACATATTACAAGGATCTTTGGATACATGATGGTTTATGTCATGGGATACCACAGCTTCTAGCATTGAGACATTAACATTCCACCCCCCCCACACACACACACAAACAGCCCCACTGTGGGGAGGAGTTTTTAATTTTCTATTTATTTTCCCTAACCCTTAATGGAAATTTAGTATTACCTTCAGTTATAAATGAGGACTAGACTATGGAGATGTTAGGCCATGTCCGACTCCACCACCAGTAGATACCACAGGTCCCTTTATATCGCTTTACTCTTGTTGCAAATATCTGAAAGATTTTTAGACTCACCTCTTGAAATAATGACAATTTGTAGACTGCCACTGAATTTTGTCCTTTAGTGTGTTAATAACAAAGCGCATCTATTACTTTACTGAAAATTATAAAATATTTTAATAATTACATTTCACTAAAATTGCTTCCCTTTGGAATCTTACATAATTTACTTAAAAAAATTTTTTTTATTTTGTGACATGGACAGGTTTTATTGGGTGCTAATACCCCACAGCCACAAAAGGTAAAAGACCCCTGCTCCAAAGGAGAACTTGTTAGCATGGATGAATTTCATCTTTGGGAAAGAATTTCAGCTGTGTGGAAAAGTGACAATTTTCAATAATGTAGAGAAGGTAGTTTTGAGCATTTTTCAAGATTTTCAGGAGCTAGAAGAAATCTTGGAGATACACTACTTTATTTGCTTTTAAATCAACTTTATTCAGCCATTATGTATATGTATATAATAGCATGCATCTATTTTAAATGTTCAGTTGGATAAACTCTAACAAATCTATCAGACTTGTGTAATCAACAGTACAATTAAAGTATACAATATTTTGATCATTCAAATATTGCTCTGTTGCTCTTTATAATCTCTGTCACTATGCCAAATCCAAATAATCATTGGTTCAACTTTTCATCACTATAGGTTAGATTTGTTTTATTAGCACACATCTGCAGTACACAATGTTTGCATTCTTTGTGTGGATTTGGTACATGTACATAACACATCTTAATTCCTTTTTTCATCCTTCTTTCCCTTCCCTCCCTCCCTCCTCCTTCCATCTCTCGAACCCCTTTGCGTTTGAGAAAGATCTATCGGCCTACTTCTTATTACCTATCTTTTATTTTGCTCTTTATTTATAACGGGTTTTTTATATAAGAGAAACTGTGTGATACATAAGCTTGTGTGTCTGATTTATTTCACTTTACATTATGATTTCAAGGTGCATCCATTTTCCTACAAATGACTCCAGTTTATCATTCTTTATGACAGAGAAGTACTCCATGGTGTGTAAACACTGTGTTTTCTTTATCCATTCATCTGTGGAGGAACATATAGGCTGGTTTCAAGGTTTAGCTATTATGAATTGTGCCGCTATAAACATGGGTATGACTGTATCACTTTAATATGATGTTTTTAACTCTGTTTTGAACATTACATGTAAGTGGAATAAAAGAAAATGTGCCCTGAATGTATTTTACCCCTGGATGGATTGATTTAGTTGTTTCCAGCTTTTGGCTATTTCAGCTAAAGCTAGTATCACATAAAGCAGGTGTAGTCCTTTCTGTAGACCCGCTTTCCTTTCTTCTGGGAGAAAGCTTAGGAGTAGGATCTTCAGATCATAAGGAAAGTGTATGTTTACCTTCACAAGAAACTGCTGAGTTGTTTTTCAAACTAGTTGTATTGTTTTGCCTTCCCACCAACAATGTTTGGGAGTTTTTAAAAATTAATTTTATTGGTACATTTAAGGTTTACAATATGTCATTCATCATTGGAAATTTGCACCTTTACATAATTCATCTTGGTTCTTATTTTTTCTCCCTTCCCCTGCCCTCACTTCAACCCCTCCACACTTCCCTATCTGCAAAGACTTTGTTTCCATTTTTTCTTTTTCTCCTATTAATTCCATTCCCTTCTTTCCTTCCCCCTACCCCTCCCACTTCCCCCTCCCCTTTGCCCCTTTTCTTCCTATTTCACATTATCTATTATACCTTTTAGTCCTTATTTACACTTTCAGTTTCTCACACTAGAGAAACTATTAGATATTTACACTTGTGTGTCCTATTTATTTCACTTAAGAGGGAATTTTGATTGCCTTATTTTCTCCCCAACATTTGGTATTGGCAATCTTCATTTGAGTTGTTCCAATGCTGTGTATTATATCTCATTGTAATTTTAATTTTCACTTGTTCCAGTGGCTCATGATATTGAGACCTTGTTACTATTGAGATGCTTGTTGGCTATTTGTGTATATTCTTTTGGAAATGTCTAAATCTTTGCCCCTTTTTGTTGGCCTATTTGTCTTACGAATGTGGATACAATTCTTTTGCCAGGCACATGAATTGCAACTATTTTCCCCATTCTTCAGCTTATTTTCTCATTTTCTTAACGATGTTACAAGAGCAGAAGTTTTTAACTGTGATGAAGTTCAATTTATCAATTTTTAAATTTTATGGTCATGTTTTTTTGCATGCTATCGACATATTTTGCATGCCTTAAAGTTGCAAAGATTTTCATCAGTGTTTTCTACTCAGAGATTTATATTTTAGATCATTGTATTTAAATTTGAAGGCATTTTAAGTGAAGCTTAGTGCATGGGATAGGGGATAGTTCTAAATTTATTTACTTATTTTTTTCCCTATGGGTATCCAGCTATTCCAGTGCCATTTGATGAAAGACATATCTTTCTCTTCTGAGTTGTGTTAACACCTTTGTGGGATCAACTGACCATATGTGTGTCAGTCTATCTCTGGACTCTATTTTTTATATTTATTTCTTTGTCTAAATTTACATCTCACCTTTACTTTTAAAGCTGAATAACTGGGGATGAGAGAGTGGAAAGGTTTGTATGAGATCAAACCAAATAAGTTAGAAGCCCGGTTTGAATGTGACCCTTGTACATATGTAATATCTTAAAACTCTTGAAAGTCAGCAAAAAGGAAATACAGCAGCCCTTCCCTTATCCTTGGGAGATCTGTCCCCATACCCTTCAGTGAATACCTAAAACCCTGGCTATTACTGAACCCTATAAGTCAATTTTTTTCATCTTAACTAAGCACTTAATGCTCTTGGGGGCCATAACTTTTGCTGGTCTGAGGTGTGACACCAAAAGTAGCATAAATTTCTTTTTCCTTCTTCACAATTTCATGGATAGAAGATTATTCATTAATACTGTGAGGTTATTAAATCTTAGTAACTTCAGCATGTGATTTTTTTCTTTCCTTAAGTCAAGAGTTTTGATCTTATCACTTAATGGAAGCACTTCAGATCTGTTTTTTGACATATCCAAATTGCCAGCATTACTACCCTTGTGCTTTGGGGCCATTATTAGGTAAAAGAAGTGTGGCTTGAACATAAAAACTGCAATACCACGACAGTCATCTGATAACTGAGGAGACTGAGGAGGACCTACATGAGCAGATAGTGTTGATAGCATGGGCAAACTGCATGCAAAGGGTTGGTGCACTTTCTGGGTGGGGTGGGATGGGTAATATGAGATTTCATCACTCAGAATAGTGTGCTATTTAGAAGTTATGAATCATTTATCTCTTGGACTCTTGATTTAATTTTTTGGATCATGTTTGTCTGGGAGTAACAGAAGCTCTGGAAAGCAAAACTGAGGATAAAGAGGGATAACTGTAAAAAATAGTTGTATCAATATTGATGCTGCGGACAATACATCCAAAGGAGCCTGCCCCTCCGCTGGGAAGATCCCTGAAGAAAGAAGAGACAAGTAGTGTCAGAGAGATTATGCTGGCTCTTCATACAGCAGCTTTGACACCCTGCACAAGATGCTCCATCCCTGTAACTTCCCCAACTCAGCTACCATTAGGAATAACGCCACTGTCATAGGAGCACTGGGTGGGGTGGGGTGGGGTAACTAAGATGATGCTTTTGAAGTGTGTACTGCAGCATTTGAGACATGGCAGTTGCTTAGGGGTCTGCAGCTGTCCACACCCCTCTCAGCATAAGGACCCTCACCCCTGGAGCTGACCCCTGAGCTGGTGGTAAAGGCAGCCCCTGTTGACCAGCATATCCCACTCCCAAGCACAGCACCTTTTCTGCTTCCTTATTCCAGGACTGGCTGCATTGCTCCCGGGCAGGTGCCAGGGCCATCCAATCCCAGATAGGGAGGAGGAATCAGTGCTATAGAAAGATAAATGTGCCCACAGGTACAGCCAGAAAGTGATAAATCTCATATTTGAACCATACAATAGTAGTGATTTTTTGAAAGGACAAGGGAAGAGATCTTCCCTTCTTGAGTTTTAATATTTAATATTGGAAGTAATTTCTTTCTTTATACCTCAGATTTTCCAACTGTAAATACAGGGCCCCTTCCTGAATCATCTCTAAGTTCTGGAAGCACTTCCTGGTCTTGGTGAAAGTAGGAATTTTGCATCATTCATGCATGGGTTCAAGTCCAGCACTCCTTTACAAGCTCTGTGGTCCTGGGAAAATCATTTCACCTCTCTGAGCTCAGTCCCTTCTGCTATGAAAGGAGAGACATCCTCATGCTTAGAGCCTTCAATGACAAACTAGCTGAGGCCCTTGCACAGTGCTATGTTCATGGCAAGAAATCCACAAATATGTGACTCCTTCCCTTTTCAAGCCTCTCCTACTTGGTTTCTGAGATCTGAGCAGTGTATGAGGTATCTGGCAATGCCTAAAGAATCAGGCCAAAGTGGTAGAAGTTGCATGGTGCTATGGGTTGAAAGTGTCCCCCAAAAAAGCATGTGATGGAAACTTAATCTCCAATACAACAGCGTTGGGAAGTGAGGCCTAATGGGAGGTGTTTAGAATGTGAGGGTTCCCATCTAATGGATGCATTAACAACAATTATAAAAAGGGCTTGAAGCTTCAAGTTCAAAGTTCAGTCTAGTGTTTGTTTGCACGTGCACTCTCTCTCCCTCTTTCCATGTGATTCCTTCTTCCATGTTATGATACAACAATAAGGGCTTTACTAAAACAAGGCCACTTGAACTTGGACTCCTCAGCTTCCAGAACGATAAGAAATAAACCTACTTTTTTATATAAATTTCCCTATCTCAGGTATTCTGTTATAGCAGCACTGAATGGACTAAGACACTTTATAGTTGAAGAGGTTGGGGGATATGCCTCTCTCTGGGCAGGTGTGTTTTGGGGTGGGGGTGGATGCTCTAGATTTGGGAAAATTAAGAGCTGGTTCCATAGTGTGAATATCTACTGCACAGAAGGCTGTGTGAGGCTAGCAGCACCTGGGGCAGTGGATGTGGGAGACCAAGAAGGGTACGATACAGAAAGGTAGAAGAGAAATGAAATATAAACTTTGGTGGCACCGTGAAATTATGGAAAGCCAACATTTCTATTAATTAACCTATAAATAAAAATGTGTTCATACCAGATCAGCAAAGGGTGGGTATTTTATAACAGGAGTCTTTATTGGACAGGATCACAATATATATTTTCCCCCTGAATTCACCAGCAATTCTATCATAAAAATATATTACAACATTTGATATGTATTCACAAAGCACAAGCCATTGTAAACAGAGCAGGCAGCACTGGCCTTGGATTCAAAAATCTTGAGTCCTACTTCAAAAGAAAACAGCTGTTGGCAAGTATATCACATGAATGGTGCATATTCCCACATCGGAAGAGCATCTGGTAACATTTTTTTTTTTTTTTTTGGTACTGGGGATCAAACTCAGGACCTTGGGATTGCGAGGCAGGCAGCAGAACCACTGAACTAAATCCCCGGCCCCTTCTGGTAACATTTAAAAAAAATAAGTGGAGCCTCACTCCTGTTTCATAAATTAGAAGAAAGTTAGGTTAAAGCTATAATGTCAAGAAATGATAAGAAGGTGCTAAACTTTTGCTTCATTTGTTTCATACTCAGTGTGCAGCTGTTTGTGTTTATGAACATTCATCCATATGTGTACACTCATGGGCACATAGAGTTATGGGCACACAGGTTTATGGGCGTGCACATTTATGGGTGCATTTGCTCCAACACAAACACACAGATGTCCCACCCATCTTTCCATGAATCTGATATTAAGGAATCACAACACTGTGCAGAAGCCAATCATTTGCAGATCACTCTGTCCCCAGGAGTGAATTTTTAAAAATTTTCTAAATCCTGGTTTCCAAAAGTATTCTTGGAATGTGCAGAGTACATTTCCTGTGGAATACTAAACTAGCTGGCACACACATTAGATTTTCTTAATGTGGACTCCCTTTTGTTGTCTACTGGGCAGTTTGGATACGCCAAGCAACAAATGATGTGTGTCCTCCTACCTCACTTTCTACAGCCACCAAAAAATAAGTTTATGAAAACACAAGGTCTGCAAAGCATTGGACTTAGATGCTCTCAGGACTTGGAGATGCCAGGAGCTCTAAGGGTAGCATTTAAGCAATTCTCCTTTCATTTACAGGAAGTGATGGTTCTTGCATTGGACACTGGACAGAGCAGAGCCTCCCAATTTCCTCCAGTGGAGAAAATTCACAGCTGATCTTGTCTGCTGTCATCCATTGGCCATGGCAGAGGGAGAGATTTACCTTCTGCCAGGAGCTTCCTCATCAGAATGAGAATGCATATCCAGATGGAAGGATTAAGAGTCCTTCTCCCAGATGAGCCTAAGAAAATGAAGACTGGGCTATTCCAATGCCTAGAAAAACCATGCCAGGTGGTAATGAGGGTAAGGCAAAGCACCTTTTTGATTTGTCACTGGACTTCCACAGCTGTCTGTGGCTTAGAGCAATCCAGGTTTTCCCTGGGGAGATCCTGATAGGGTTAGTAAGATACCAGTCCCTATAAATATCCCTGCACTCCAGAAGAGGCTGTATTTACACATTTATTGTAAAACTGGATTCTTGAGGTTTGGAATGATTTCCATTTGCAAGGAAACTTGGCATTTGAAGTTTGAGCGGAGAGGGAGGAATTGGTTATTCTTAATTAAAGCAAAGATTTTGTAACCAATGGTAGACAGAGCCTTTAAAAAAGGGGCTGGATGTTGGATATTTTAGCTATGCCTAAGCAATCACTACGATCTGGTCCTCTTGAAACTAAACATCATAGTCTTTCAGTCAAGCATCCTTGGGATGACATTTGATGCTCCCCTATCCCAAACCCATTCCCTTAGGATGGAAAGAGGTGTGACTGAGATCTGGGCCCTGATGTTGATACTCTGAACCTCACAATTCACAACAGACTTCCTGTCTTCAAATACAGATTTTATTTTAGGCTCTTTGAGACCATCAAATCACTGGCTCTGAGTTTTATTAAGCTCATGCACAATTTCTGTGCCAGGGAATAAGTATAACACCAATTACACAGTCATTGGGTGTGTGTGAGAGGACACAGGAAATACCACACATTGGTGTTCCTAAGAGTACATGCATGCCCATAGGGCACACACAAACTTTCAAGTCAAAAACCTAATTTAGTTTGAAAGTCCTTAAGTATGGGTGTACACGATAAACTAGAGCACTGCTAAGAGTAATTAGATTTGTATTTGACCTTTAAATGCTAGGTACATATTTACATGACACATTGTACTAGTGAGCTGTGCACCACCTACAAGAGGTATGGGTGCTGAACTGCGAAGTAGCATGGGGACTTTTGCAACATGCTTGTCTCTGCGGTGTGACCTCTTCCATTGGTCCAGAGTGGTAGGCGGCAGTGCTCCTTCAGCTCCCCCATGGTACTAAATACGTAATACTCCCCTACCAAAGGCCTATATTTAGCCCCCACTCAGAATGCTGCCAGGGGATATGCCCTGGATGGACATGGTTGGTTTCTTATGCATAAATCATGCTTTTAAGGATGAATGTCAGTGTCCCTCAAAATGAATGCAATCCCTTTTGCCCCTCTCTTCTTCCTTCCTTCCTTCCTTTTTTCCTTCCTTCTTCCTCCTCTTTTGGGGTAGCTAAATAAATATAGACCTATTCCATAGCTCCTCTTTCTAATTTTGACAGTCCCAACTTCAAGACTTCCATCTTCTCCTGCTGGTGACAGATGCTGTGGGCTCTGTCCTGGTTGTGGAGCCTCCACACCACTCCCTGGACTCCACTACAGGATGCACACCAAGCTGCCACCTCACTGAACCCCTCACTGGGCAGGGTCACCTCTCTGTGCCCTGCCACGTGTTGCTCCCTCCTGTTAGTCCAGCCCAAACCTCACTGCCTCTGGGAAGCCTTCCAAAACCCTCCTCCCCCCGTCAGTCAAGTTCTGTAGCCCTGACCACACACCCCAGGATATGTAGCCCGTCCCCCAACCATATAGTCATTGCTCTTCTCCCCCTAGGCCTGGCACAGCACCCACAGAACTAAGGAGTGAGGGGGGAGGATGTGCATAGCTCTGGGTCTTGCTTCTCTGCTTGCCATGCCAGAACTCGGTTCTCTCCACCAGCAGCAGGTCACAGCCTCTACACAGGGATGTGTAATCAGGCCAAATAAAACCATATACATCTGAGCTGTTCCCTATTCCCGTGAAGATTCCCTGGGAAGTTGGACCAATCCATTCTTTGGAACCTATAATTCTCCCCTCCCAGGTAGTTGACCCCCAAAAGTGTCCTTTTGCTTCTCTAGTCCTTAAGGAAGGAGGCACGAGGAGGCTTGGACTTCCTGGATGCATCTGAATAGGAGAGGCAGGAGCTTGTGGTTTCTACCACCTTCCTTTAACCAGGCCAGGAACATAGGCAGGAAAGAGACTAAGTACTGGATTGGGGGGTTGCAGGGGCAATAGACCACTTGGCTCTGGGAGACAACAGGAGCCACTGGGAAAGTGGGAAGCTTACAAAGCATGCCGGTCTCACACAACTTTCTACTAGCTGTTCCTGGGAGACCTGGCAGAGACAACCACAATGGAAAAAGTTGGAAATCCACAAGAGACTCACACCCAGGGACTGGCATCCAGAAACATCTCTTTTTGGTCATGCTGCAACTGTGTAACAAGCTCTGGTCAATGGCATAAATGACAGATATTACCTCCTTCCAGGGCCAGCTTGTCTGAGGAAAGAGCTTGATCCAAGGCCCATGTAAGTGTTCTGAGAGGGACTCTCTGAATGCCTTTTCTCTAACAAGTGGTCCCAACTCTGCCATCATCTTCCAGCATCTTACCCCTAGCATGTCTTATCCCCTGGAGCCTCTGTTGTGCCATGGTATTATGCAAACAAGCTTTCAGCATTTCATGAAGTGAGTCTTTCTGTCTTTCTGAAAACAAAATGATCCAGCTCTTGAATAAAGCTGGAGATGAAACTATTTGGACAGTTAGGGAAAGACACAAGACAATGGAAACTTAGATATTTAAAAATGCCCAATTTTCCATTCAGTTCATCCAGACATACAAGATCATTCTTCCTAAGGGGGTAGTTTGAAGAACATTTGTATCAGTTAGCTGGGCACTGATGGTTGGAAATACAGAATCCCAAGTCTTTCCCAGCCACGTAAATTGATCTCTGAGGAGCTGGTGCCAGATTCTGTATTTAAACCACCTCTCTTGGTGACACTTGGGGATAGGAAAGTTTAAGAACCAATGGCTTGGTTTAGATACATCAGGCTCTCAGAAAGGCAGTGAGAGCATATCGTGCCCCAGACCTCTCCCCTGTTGCTCCTGAGCCACTGATGGAAGCTGATCCAAGGGATTTCTGGCACCTGGTAAAATATCCTCACTAAAGTCAGGCAGATTAGTTTATCCTGCACTCAGGTTACATTCTAACAATGCACAGCCTTCAGCTTCTCTGGGGGTCCCATCACCACCAGGCAAAGACATCTAATCATGTAAAAGATGACAGTCAGGACATGTGTGTGGCCTCATTCTTTCTGTCTTCTCTTAGGAAGAAAGGCACATGAAAACGAAAAAGAATTTCACAAACGCAAGAGAGATTTATTGCTCAGGGTGACAGGAGCCTGAGCTGAGTCCTGGAAGAACATGCAGTTGGAATGAGATGACTCGTGTCATAAAGTCCCTCTTCCTCTGCCTGACCTGTAAGCAAATGTGGGCCAGCTCCTGGGGAGGTACCTGGAAGGTGAGCTGGCCACAAGTCCCACAAACCCATGGACCATGACATGTTCTCTTAGGGTCCCCAGGCTTTGAAATTTCCTTCTTCAAGAAAGGATCTAAGGAGTCAGATGTGCATATACCTGTAATCTCACCTATTCGGGAGGCTGAGGCAGGAGGATTGCAAGTTTGAGGCTGGCCTGGGTAATTCAGTAAGACTCTGACTCAAAATAAAAATTTAAAAGGGCTGGAGGTTAGCTCAGTGGTGGAGCATTTGCCCAGCATGCACAAGGTCCTAGGTTCCCTGGAACCCCTCCCCCGCAAAAGCTAGAAAAGTGGCAGAGTGATTATTAACAGTAAAGAACAATGAACTGAGCCCTCTGTGTGAATTTACAAGTCAGAAATCCCCTCTGCTACAAGTATTATTTTCAAGTTTCTTTAAATATTTTTCCCCTATCCAGTTATTCCCTCCATTTGGGCCTTAACTGTTAACCCTTACACTAGCTGAAGTCAAACAAGCACATACAGGCCCTTTAATTTAGATGACAAAAGCCTTGGTGTTTCTATGTGTTATACCTGAGAAAAACATATGACATTTGATAGATTAAATTCCCCAAATGAGGTAGATAATTCAATTGGGAATAATGAAGGCAGGGGGCAAACTTTAAAGACTGCTATAGATGAATATAGACATTTATCGAAAGGTAATTATAGCAGAGTTGATTAACACTGTTTTCTAATGCAGCAATTTTCTTCTCACTGCCCCTTAGGTTTTAATTCCTATGTCTAAATGATGATGAAAATATGCAATCTATCAGTTTGTCTGAGGGTTTTGTCTACATGATGCCAATATAACTGGTTTTATTGGGTTCTGAGCAGTTTTAGAGGTATAGTGAAAATTATGAAATGCATCTTTTACAATGTGTGGTATTGGGTAAAAGATCTTGCTTCTTAGCTAAAGAAGAGGTAAAGGGGATCTAGTTGCTACCAGGAGTACAATATGTTGTTTATATAGACCAAGCAGAGAGGGGATTTGCAGTTATTCCTCCAAACTGATACAGCTTGCATTTGACTGTCTGCTGTCCTCATTCACCGGGGACTTCTTTTATCCCATTTTAGGAGTATTTGTGTGAAAAGGGAGGATTCACATATTCAATTGTGCATGTTGGTTCCTGGTTGATTTCACCTCCAGTGGCACTTTTGGTGTTGGGATAATGGGTGGTAGACAGCTGCTTGTCACTAGGAAAGATCAACAAAAGCATCTGTTGTGATTTGAACTTAAGTGCCCAAATGAGCTCTGAACCAGAGCAATTTTGTTTCAGTAACACACAAAGTCATGCCTGGCAGTGATGTGCTGGGAGATGTTTAACTAACTCTCTGGGAGAAGGGCCTGATTAGTAGCATTTTCATGGTATAGAAACTTCCACCATGGCTAATTTAAAGCTACCGATGTGATGTCCCTGATCACAGGAGGGGGAGGAGCCATGCCCAGTTGACTCCTCAGAGGATTGGCTAGGGAGAGTTTGATCAGAGACCCAAGCCAGTGTCTTAATGGGATCCTTTGAAATGCCCAAGTTCTTTTTCTCTAATGAGCCAGATGCGAGCAGGTGTGAACATAGCTCTGCCAGCAGTGGGAAGATGTCACAGCCTCCTCAGATGCTACATCTGTCTTCGTTCTAGTCTCCATGGAAATTTTGAAATCTAATACCACTGGGCCTGGCTAAATTGCTTTCTAAATGAGGAGCTAAGAGTTAATAAGATAATATCTTCTCAAATGGGCAGACACTTCTCTACCTTTAGGTACTGGGGCTGCCTGGCAGTGAAAACCATCAGACTCTCCTAGTTGGTCCCTGGTAGATAGTGTCCTCCTCTCTCTACCTCCCAAACAAGGATAGCAGAGCTATAAGGAGAGAATGGGCCATCTGATTTTATGGCTCCCCATCCTTCCACCCTAGAGGAATCACTTAAAGAATTGAGAAATAATTGCTTTGAGCATTCACAAATCAGTTTAAAAATGGTGAATAATAACGTGATGGGTAGAAACCATGGACCACTCATCTTGTTTTTTCATGGAATCAAGAGTAGGTTGCTAATGGATTGATATGTGTATTATAATAGTCCATAAAAGTTTCACTATCTCACCATAGCACAGGGAGCTTTCTTCATAACCTTTCGCAGCCTTGCTTTCTATAAGATGGATGTACAGAGAGTAGGATATTGAGCCACCAGGATAATGGAACCCAGTGCCTGAAAATCAAGGCTAGATCCCAGCTCAGTTCATTACTTGCCTGTTCATTTTATAAGACTTGCTGGACAAGATGCATAAGACAAGGTAAAATTCTTCCTGCCAATTCAGGTCACATGGGGACAGAGAGATCCACCAGGCACCATCTTCCTGCTTTTACTTGGCTCTTACATTTATGACATGTAAATCACAAGAAAGTGAGTCGATGGTCAGACTGTGAAGAACATAATATGTGTATTACCCTGTCTATTGAAACCATTTTCATGCTAAGATTGTCTACACACACAAACATGAGTTCTCTTTTTGTGGGGGGAAGAGAGCAAAAGGTTATATCCAATTTGCCATTCCTGGGACAACTGGTGAGCAGCAACCAGATGGCCACTAATTGTTAAACATCTTCCCCTTAGGAGCAGAGCCCCAGGGTCTCAGCTGAGCACAATTTAATTAGTACTAGCTAGATAATATTTGGGTTAAACCAACCACACCTACCAAGTGGAAAAGAGTCATTATATCGGATCTGGGGCCACATGGCCACCATCAGTCTCACCTGTAGCATGACTAAAGTGTCCCATGGAGACCATTGCTTTTCTTCAGCATGGAGCCTCATGTCCAGTGGTTCAAGCAGGTGGATACCATCTTCCCCACTTGCCACCAGCACTGCATTCTTGGCAGGAACTGTGCTGTCATCTCTAGGGGAGCCACTGGTGAGTCTAGGAGCTCAAAGAAGCCTCTCAGAAAGAAAGGCCAGACCATAGCCCATGGCTATCCTTTGGTGATAAATAAGGGCAGTCCAACATCTGCCCTTGAGGAGCCAGGAAACATACCCCAGAGCCCCAAATCACTGGGCTTGCTGGGGGATGGTGGTGAGTGGTGTCCATCCAGGATTCCCTAGCCTGCCCCTACTTCTCCCCAGCCATCCCATTCTAAACTCTCCAGCAGGAACATGGTCCTTCACTCAGACACCGGCAGAATGTTCTGGCTGTGAGAGTCACCTGTGAGGCCTGAGGAGCGGATGGAGCGTCTGTGGAGGATCCTGTTCAGAATCTCTTTGCAGCTTTTTCGGTACTGATGTCGCAGCAGGGAGTACACAAAAGGGTCAGAGGCAGCCTTGCTGTAGGCCAAGCACTTGGACAGCACCCCCCAGTGGGAGCCAATGGGTGCCGAGGAGAAGAGCTCCACCAGTCTGCAGAGAGAGGGGGTGTTACTGAGAGCATCGCTGGCCAAGGCTCGTTCTACACCAGACCACAGCTTCCTGGCCATGTTCCACTCCCCAGAGACCATGTCTTCAGTTAACAATGAGGACAACAACAGCGGTGTAACCAAAGACAATGATGACAGAGAATATTAATCAGGCATTTAGGTTATTCTAAACACTGTGCTAGTTAACCATTTCATACATGTGACAGCACCGAACGAGGAGATATGACTATCCCCATTTTACATATGAGGAAATAGAGTTCCCAGGAGGTTAAATCATTTGTCCACAGTCACATGGCCAATCAATTGTAAAGGTAGAATTTGGACCCAGCTCTGTTTCACTCTGAGTCTCAAGCTTCACTAAGAAATGGACTAACAAGCTAATGGCATCCTGGCTTTGGCTCAGCTTTGCTTCTGATCTGCTGTGAGACTCTGGGGAAGTTTTGTCCTCCTTGAGCTTGCAGGTCTTATATAAAGAGCAGGGAGGTTGAACGATTGTCTCCATGATCTTTTCAACTAAAAGTCTGGATTGAGTCTACTCTAAACCTGGTTCTGCCTTCTTAAGGAGGCTGCATGGGAGGGAGGGCTGAGAATAATTTGGCAAACATTCTGCAAAGCTCAGAGCCTGTCCTGCAACAGGAATTAATCTTCTGTCAAGGAAGGGTTTCTTTACAGATTTAGGGTTCTTGTCAAGGCGACTGTCATTCAGTGAGAGAGAGCAAGAGAAGATACAGCCACAGGTCTGAGGGTATGGGTTCTTAGAGACCCCCTTGGTACTCACTGACCCTACCATTCCATGGTACTAATGCCAGGCTGGAGGGGTCACTAAGAGCCTCAAGCTGTATACACAGAATTTCCACACCCCAGTCAAGCCACTTTTCTTTCTCAAATGTTTCCAGTTTGCCTGACTTTTTGAACATTATCCAGCATTAGCACAAGGTATAAAAGAGCCACAGATCTGGGACAGAGATGCAGTTCATAAATCACCCTTTCTCCTACCCATCATAAAATGAGGAAATTGAGGCCCAGAGAGGGGAAAAGGGTGCCCAACATCACGGAGCAAGTGAGTAGCCATAGAAGATCCAGCACCTGTATACTCTTTTTTCTGCCTGGGGTACCTGTAAAATAGAGGCAGTGGTGACTCTCATCTTAGTAGGCTGTCCAGAGGAGGACTCAAGTAAAGGAAGAGCCAAGCTTGACTTGTGACCCTGCTGCCAGCTTCTGTTGATTTTTCTGAAGCCTCTAGGATAGGCTGCAGAGCCAGCAAAGGAGGAGGAAGCTAACGAGGTTCCACCCCCCAAGAAGATTCCTAAACAGAGTCCCAAGCAACCTGTTCTGAGTCTTCTCTCTCTCTGCCTTCCCATTTTTAGCAGCCATCTCTGCTCCTTCCCTTTGACCCTATGGAGACCTGCAGCTATGTCTTCTCTCATGTCCCTGGGACCCTGAATGAGAAACTGGAGCTGTTAGAATGTGGTACATATGTACTTTTAAGAAGTCTATTTTGAGCAATGATGAATTTACCGAGACCAAAAAATTTAGAACTCACACCTAATAATTATAATGAAATACCTGAATGCCAACACACTGTAGCTATGTGATGTCAAACCACATTTCCAAAACGTAAGTCATCTATGTATTGCTAAATTCATTCTAAGCATTATGGCTCTCCCAAAAGAATTCCTCAAAAGAGCCAAATATTATCAAACCATCTATCAAGGTCAAAATTATGACTTGATGGTTTTCTAGATTTCACAGAATAAAATTATTCAGGACAATTTAAAATTTTACTATTTAGAAAATGAAGGGTAAAATCTATTGTATTTGCTTCTCTAAGAGATTTTATGTGAAGCCTAAACTCACCACCAGCTCCATAATAATAGTCCTAGTTAGTGTCTTCTTTGAGCCAACCACTTGATGAACATAATCTCTAATCTTAAAATTATCCTGCAGAGTGAATGTCATTATTCCCATTTTACAGATGAGGAGACCAAGGCTTGCAGCAGTTGAGCAGCAAGCTAGGGTTTCCTGTATGGAAAATGTAGCTCCGTCTGCCTCCAGTCCAAGCCCTGGCTAAACACCACACTGAGATCCGAATCTTAGCATTGCATGGAAGGGATGGGCTGCAAATTCCCTTCAGTGCCAAGGACCACTTTCCATGAGGTCATTACATGCTCCACAGAATTTTTATCTCTTGCCTTCCCCACAGTGCACATGGCAACTTCTGCTTTAAAAAGCCAGGATCTGGCTTTTGTTAGGTCCCCAGGCAAAGAGAAGCTTGGGATAATACAGTCCTGGTTGGTAGAGTTTGGCTCTACCTGGCCTCAAGTCAGGGGAATGCTGGGCCGGCTCCTTCTGTGTTCAGATGTGGTTTGCTGAGCCCCCTTCTGCTTTCCCTATGCACATGGACACCCTGTGCCTGCCTAGCTGGCTTTGCTCTATCTTGGCTGACAGTTTCAAGTCTCCATTCATTTACAGGGTCTGAGAACAGGCGAGGATTTCCATATTTCTAATTCCAGGTGTAGGCAGGCATTTGGATGACCACAAAGTCCCTTCTTGATGAACTTTTAGAAAGGGAAGGCTTCAGCCCATCTTCTCATGCCAAGTTCAGCTCTGGTTACCCCTTCCTAGGACCCTCCCTTCTGAGATAGAGGCATTAGAGTTCAGATTAGCCACATTCCATGACTAGGCAGAGCCACTGCCACTCTATATCTTTCTTTCTCCTTCACTCCACAAGGGTGGTTTATTTCATCTGCTTCCTGCTCCTACCTGCAGCACAGGTAGATTTGCCAAAGCAGTAACAGCCCCAGGAATAGAGAACACTTCTCCCTTGTCCTCCAGAAAGCAGGACTGGTCCCCAAAAGCATCTCTCCTGCCAGCTGCCCTGACCTTCCATTAAGCACCAAGGTGACTCTCCATGTATTCCCTGAGGTATGGACTAGAAAAACTTATCTGCCATCAGGTTCCATTTTAAGGGAAAATGCTTATGCATGCATAGTCAAAATGTATGCATATCTGCCCTGGCAAGCTGTCCCAGCACTTGCCCTGAATGCCCTCAGGAAAGAGTCCATACTTAGCAGGCCAGGAGAGAGGAGGACATGGGGGAGGGAGAGGGGTCTGCTTTTCCAAGCATTTCAGGTAACTCTGATGTGAAAGCATCAGCCCTTTATGGAAGAAGACGGGAAGTGCCCAGGGGAGTGTGTGTGTGGTGCAATTCATTCCGCATGTGTACATGCTCCTGTGTGTTGTGAAATAGAAAGCACTGGAGGGTACAGAGCTTGTTGACCTAGAGAGGGACACAGAGGAGTATACCCTTCTGAGTCCAGTGAGACACAAAGCAGAAAGTCACAGATTACGCCCCCCAAATCCTATGCATCTGCCCACCTCTGAAGCCTTCTGCTCTGGTGTGTATCCAGGGGATTTCTCTTTGAGCCATGGCTTCTTTTTGGGAAGCAACCCCCTCCCACCCCCTTTGCTGCTCACTGGCAACTCTTGGATCTGGTTATCATAGCAGAGGGCCAACCAAAGAAGATAGGAAGCTGTAGTTCCCTGAATGAGGGTGTGGTAGCACTTGCCTGAGCTGAGGCATTCTGTGAGCCTCAGCATTGCTCCACCATGGAATACCTAAGGAAGGGAATTCCTGGCTGGACCTGCAGTCCCCACCAACTCCTCTGGAGTTGGTCCTAGGCTCAGTGCCTCAGTAACTGCTTCATAACATCATCTCTAGCCTCCAAAAGCATTCTTCCTATTGTACACAGACAAAACCAAGGCAGTGATGCATCAAAGCCATGTGGCCCAGACAGAAGAACCAGAATTTGAACCCTGTGGATGCAGCAACCATGTGCCTTCTTGGAGCCAGCCTGCCTGCCCAAAGGCCTTTTGGACTCAACTTCTGGCTCCAGTCAAGTACCTTTGCTTTCAAACATTACATTTAAAGTGGTAAATTACAGTCCTCTCTCATCCCTCCTGTGCCTATCATCCCTCCTCTCTCCCTCCCTCTCTGTTTCTGCCTTCCTCTCTGTTTTTGTCTGTCTAGCTGACTTTTTGTCTTTGACTCTACTTCCTTTCTCCCTCTCCATTTCTGTTTTTCTGTATATCTTTGACTCTGCTTCTGCCTCTGTCTCTCTTTCACTGTCTCTCTGTTTGTCTGTCTGTCTGTCTCTCTGTCATACACACACACACACACACACACACACACACACACACACAGTGTGTATAGAATGGAATGTGGGCCAAAGAGCATTCCTTGGAAAGCCAGCCCCTGATCTTCCTAAGACTTCTTGAGAACTTTTATTTGAAGATCTGCAGGCCATAAGCTGATACTTTAACTTTTCATGAGACATTACAGTGGAAAAATCATTTTATTAATAGAATATTAACATGTAGAACTACTTGCATATTAAACTCCTCTCTCATCTACATGATTCCATTATTTTGAAAAGCTACAATAATGGATCTGTCAGATCCCCAAATGCCTCAAAGGCTGATTCCTGTTATTGAGGACAACTGTAATTATTTGTAAGCATATATTGCTGCAGATGATAGCCTTCCAACTGCTTCTAGGCTTGTGAACTTTAATTCAGAAAATACTTAGCAAGAACTGCTGGATGAGGCTGTGGGTCTGCAGGCCCTGCCCTGCTGGTTCAGGAAAAGTCAAGTTTCTGAGGCCACTGGAGCTGGTGTGACTGTGGACTGGAGGTGTCAGACTCCTGTTAAGAGTGAAGATGGAGATTTGCAAATGTTTTCTTCTGTTGTCTTCCATGACCCCGTGCCATGGTGCAAGTGGCTTTTTGGTTGGGAAGGTGGATGATTATCTTTCTGAAAGCTGTTTGCTGCATGGGTCATGCCACCCATGTCCACATCATGCTGACAGCTCTGCACAGGTGATCTTATTCCTCATCACAGGCTAATTTCTCCTGGTAATCAGTGGGCATTTTTCAATCTTAACCAGGAGGAAGATAGGAGAGTTGGAACCAGGTCCCCTGGAGGTGGATGTCTGATTAAAGTCTTCCAGGCCCCCACCAGCCTAGCGGTCGGATGCCCTGGCAGTGGAAGTAGCTCTGATGAAGTCCTGGCTGCAGCCCACACCTGGAGCCCAGAGGGAACCTGACGTGTAAGAGCACATTTATGGGTACCCCCTCCCTGGACTATGCCTGTGGTTCCCAGATATCCTGAAGACTAAGCATCCTTATCTCTTCAATCACAGACTGGGTGTGGGGTGGAGGTACTACTGGCAAGAGGAGGTTGTTCTAAGAGAGGGGTAATTTCGGGAGGACTTCCTGGAAGAATCTAACTACCCTCTACTCCCCTCTCTCTGCAGCCCTATCTTGGTAGCTGATGCCCCTTCTATTTGGGCCCTCCTACCCCCAGGAGGAAAGCACTGATTTTCCAGGTAACTCCAACATTGCACTGGACACTGGACAAGGAGCAGAGAGTGGAGGAGGTTCTGAGCACCCTCTTAGACTGGCTGGAATGGGTCTCAGTTGGCTCCTGGTCCCTGAAGAGTCATATGAGTGGCTAGAAGTCTAGAAAGAGGGACTAGGGACAGGGCACCAGCACCCTTCAGCCACATATTATCCATCCCTGCAGAAGCAACAGTGCGAAGAATCAAGGCACAGGTGTGATGTAGCATTTTCTAGTAATGAAAATCAGTTTTAATTATATATTCAGATTTTTATCATTTACTATGATTTATCATTTCACAACGGAATCAATATAAAAATTATTAATTACATGTATTTTTGTCCTTTAAATCTTTGAAATCCAGTGAATTTTTAACCCTAAAGCAGCCCATTTCAGTTTGGACAGGCCATCTTTCAAGTGCTCTGTAGCCTCCATGGAAGGTGGTTCCCATGCTGGATGACAAAGTTCTAGATCTTGTTCCTTCTGTCCCTTCTGCTTGGATTGTCCATACACACACACACACACACACACACACACACACACACACACACATATACACACACGGTCAGGCCCACTTCACAAGCCATATTCATGAAGCCCAGCCAGAGGAGCTCTATCTTGCCTCAGAACCCAGGACCTTGAACCTGCCCAATGACATCATGCTCCAGCTGAGTTACAGGCTGTGTCCACAAGGGCAGTGTCCCCATCAGGGGCCCTCCTTGGGTCTCACCAACTGATGCCTCATCTGCAGAGGAGCTTTCATGGTGTCCACAGAGAAGGTACTGGAGCAGTGTGTGCTGAAATGACATGAGGTGCGTTTACAGAGACTTAGAAGGCTTTAGGTTTGCTTAGGATGGCTCCTTCCTGCACAGGAGAAGCCCACATAGGAGCATGGGATGGTGGCAGTAGGGCTGGAGTGTCTTCAGCAGAGCTCCTACTCTGTATTCATGAGGCTTCCTGGGTGTACCCTTTCTCCCTAGTAAGTTGCTGCTCATCTCCATAAAGGGTGAACAGTTTTGTGAATGTTTTTAAAAACTCAAAATGCATCAAATCTGTTTGGAGGGAACATATTGAATCTATAATCTATTTTACTAAAACATTATTTCCTAGCCATTATTAGAGGGAACTAAGCTAAAATCAGAAAAAAAGGAAAAATTTTCTAGGAAATGAGATTAACCCACATTACCTGTTCTCTTCTGAGGATTCGCATTCCCTTCATTAGCCCATGGCTTCCTTTACTCTAGGGTTCAAGAGGAGAGGCCTCTGTATGTCCTCTCTTTTTGACAAACCTTCCTTTGTCAGAACGAATCCCCTTCAGTCCTGGGTAGGTACCCTGGGTGCAGCTGTATCAGAGATGCTGGGTGATGACCAGAAGTGTCATCCACCCCATGCCTGCGCTACATGCCACTGCTCTGTGTCCTAAGGACACTGGTCCAAGGCCACAGTGGAGGGCTGGCCCAGAGAGGCACATGGCACAGCCGGGCTGCTAACCACTTGGCTACATCTGACTTGGAGAGCAATCAGACCATTTTCTGTCACTGTGCAAGGTCCTGGTGTCCTGTGAAGACCCTAATGAGTGCAAGCTCTGGCTTCCTAGCTGGAGGTTATGGATCTAGACCAGTGGGGGTTTTTTTAGACCAGTGGTTTTTAACCAGAGGTGATTCTGGTCCCCAGAGGACATCTGGCAATATCTGGAGACATTTTTAGTTATCAAATCTGGGGTGCTGAGGAAGAAGAAAGGTGCTCTGAGCACCCAGTGGGTGGAGCCAGGGAGGCTGTAAATGTCCTGTGATGCTTGGGGCATCCTCTCAGCAAAGAGCCACCTGTGCACAAAATGTCAACAGTGTTGAGGCCTAGTGGTGAGTTTTGATGGAAGAATAGATGGCTCTGCTCTGGCCTGGTCAGACCTGGCCATAGACCGGCAGACAGTCCTAGGTATGGTGTGTTCAAAGTTAGATGCAGGCCCACTAGGTCTGCCCAGGAGGAGCAGCATGCCACAGGAGAGATGGGAAGGCAGTGGAGCTGTGATGGCCAAGGAAAAGAAGAGGGGACTGGCCAAAGGGTCACGCCTGGACATCTACAGTGATCGGTCCTCACATCTGCAGCGATGCACATCTGCAGTCATCTGGGTAGCAGAGGACATTGTTCTGGGCTGCAGAAGACAGAGTTGGGGGTGGTAGGCTGAAGCTTCAGTGAACCAGGCTTCAGTTCAGTGTAGACAAATAAGGAAAGTAAGAAGACTGTCCACAGCGGGCCCCTCCCTGCCAGGGCAAGCATGGTACTGGAGAGCAGGGAGGCAGGGAGTGTCCTTCTCGGCCCCTGCGCCTGAGGTTGCTGGTGATGCCCAGATGCTCAGCTGTGTGTGTGTGTGTGTGTGTGTGTGTGTGTGTGTGTGTGTGTGTGAGAGAGAGAGAGAGAGAGAGAGAGAGAGAGAGAGAGAGAAATTCTGCTCAGATCTCACTTCCTGGACTCAGTGAAATCTTCCACTTTTACCTTCTAAGAGCATCAAAGTTCCTTTTTTTACTGTCAACTTCCCAGACTATCAAAAGTCTTTGGATACAAAGCTGTAGAGTTTTTCTTTCCCCTTCCAGTCCATAAAATAGATGGAATTAATTTTTTTCTCTTTTTTTTCTGGATGAAATTGTTGCAGAGAACCATCAGAGCCAGAGCAAGCAAGCTTGAGGATGGCATAATCTGGAGGCCAGTGGACAGCAGCCTTGGCTATCTCTGGGGCTGCCACTCTGGAGAGAAGAGGGCATGTTCACAGCATCTGGCCTAATGGAGAAGCCCATAGTCACAGGAGAGGTAGCACACCTGGCTGGGCACAGGGGTGCTCCCTGTTCCAGAGCAAGGGGCAGGTGGCCCTGCAGTGGACCACAGGGGCTGGGCTATCCACACTCAGTGCCCAGCAGAAGTCCAGGTACAGGTACTGAATGATGCTTTCCTTTACCTTGGCTCCACATTTCCTTTCTGTTAGGTGCTGTTTGGGCTGTGGGCCTGGGCCTTGTGTTAGAATGAGATTTGGACATGGAGTAGAAGAGAGTCATGTCCTCTTGGTTTTGATTCTAACCCAAAAGAATTGAGGCTGACTATGGAAGTTCCTTAAAATAACTAAAAATAAGTCTATCATATGACCCAGCTGCCTCACTTCTGGTATGTACCAAAGGAAACAAAATCGACATATCAAAGGCATACCCAACATACCTATCAACAGGTAAATGGGTAAAGATGTGGAATATATACAAAATGGAATATTATTCAACCATAAAAAGAATAATATCTTATTAAAATAGATGGAAGATACGCTAAGTAAAATACGTAAGACACAGGACAAATACCACATGTTCTCTCTCATATACAGATGTTAAATCAATCATAATATAGAATTATGGTCACAGGAGGTTCGGAAGGGTGAGGGGGAAAAGAGCTAGAAGGAGGTCAGATAATGTACTAAAACACAGTGAGACAGAAATAACAAATTCTAGCATTCTCCAGCACAGTGAGGTGACTGTAGTTCACAATAGCTCATTAGGCATTTGATGTATAACTGGCAGAGAAGCTCAAAGACTCCAAACACAAAGTAATGATAAGGAGATGAAGATATTAAAATTACTTTGATTGAACTAGTACATATTATATTGTATTGAAATATCACACTATAACTCCTAAATATGTACAATGATTCCGTGTTAATCAAAATGTTTTTAGTTTTTAAAGAGACGGAAATGGTAATGACTCCCATTTGATCATTACACATTGTGTGTAATCATTACACATGACACATACGTGTCAAATTATCACACTAGACCCCATAACTCTGTACAATTAAAACAATAATGAAATAAAGAATTTGAGGCTAAAATGGAAAGGTACACACACTCCTTTTCATGGGTCCTGGCAAATTCATTTGCACCCCCACTGCACCCTTGGGGAAAAAACGTGTGGCCAGGACAGTCTGCAGCTACTGAAAGGTCAGGAGCCCTGCTCTGTTCCTCAAAGCCCCGCCCCCACACCTGCAGATCTGCTCACCTGGTGATCACATAGGGGGCAAAGCACAGGAGGAAGGTCCCTATGAATGTGCTGATCTTCTTGGTGGCGCGCTGCCGCCTCCGCCTCTGTTCCTCCAGACATCGTTCCCGCACACTGCAAAGTGAAAGAGAGGACAAGATGACTTACGGGCGGCCTGGGCTGGTCACAGTGAGGTACTGTTGGTAAACACAGGCAGCAGCTTCCAGCTTAGGAACTTGGCGAGGGAGCCAGAGATGTAGGGTCAAGTTTTGGCTGTAGCTGTGTGATCTTGGGCAGAGTGCATGACCTTGCTAAGCGGCAAGGTCATCCTCTGCAGTATAATATTATACATTACATATTTTATTTATTTGCTTTCTTATATATATTATAATGAAACATCAAAAAGGGCTGATTAGAGAATTAAATGCATAAAGCACACAGATGCATGAAATGTGTTCAATGTATAAAGTACATGGAGCGATTAGCAATTGGGATTAAGAACAAATAAATGTTAACACTTATTATGCCACTTATATTGTTCACCAATCACCTGTTATATACCAGCTCCAGAGAGCTGCTCTAAGTGGAGTATCTGTAATTCTTGTCTTTACTATAAGTCAGCTCTGCCAAGTGCCTTCTACCGACCTAGTGGGTTTTACCTGCCATGTTTTACAGTAAAGACCATGAGCTAAAGAATGTTCTACTGTGAGGTTGGAACACTTTACTTGGCTGTCACATGGAGGCAGGATTTGAACTGTGCTCTGTTCCACTTGGGGCAGCTGGCGTCTGTGCATAGAAGAGTGGCCTGGGCGGGGCTACCTTTCCTCCACATCCTCAGCCTTGTTTCTTCTGTCCCAAAGACCCATCCCTGCTTCAAGTTAGAGGCACAGAATTACAGGGTCACAGAAGCAGAGCTCAGTGAATTCCTGCAGAGACCAAGCTTAGAGAAGCAGAGTGGCTACCATGTCCTGGTGGAACTGGAGACACAACTTGGAGGAGGGAATCAGGAGCCGCCAGTGCCCCCAACCACCCACGCCTGTTCCTACTCCACTCTTTCAGGGACATTTCCACCAGTGTCATTTCAGTGCCAGCTGAGAGCAGTGGCTCTTTTAATGCACTGTGTGCAGTGACAGCGAAGTGCATGCACAACAGCTACTCTGCACAGTGTCACAGGCAAGGAGCACAGAAAAGTGGCCCGGAAAGGCAAGGCCAGCTCAGCTCAAGGTTTCACATGCTTCAGCTCAAAGAGCCCAATATAGGCATGTGTTTTTATAGTTGATGTTCTGAATAATTCACAGGACTCTAAAGTGGGCAGAGAGGAAGACTGCAGACACAGTTGCCCAGGAAGTGCACATAACTTGTCAGAGCCTGGCTTGGGTAGAAGTGACCTGTCCCTCAAACAGGCTGGTCTGCTGTACAAAAGCAAGCCACGGAGAGAAGATTCATGAGGCAGATCCATGTACATTGTTAATGAAGAATGGCCTCCCCTCCCTTCAGAGAGGCCATCAATGTAAAGCACTCTTGTTACTCAGATTTCCTATCACAGAAGGACAACTCTATGTCAGTTTGGATTGAAGGATCCTAAAATTCTTGTGGATATTTTTCCCTTGACCTTTTCCTTTCCAGGGTTTTATAGAGTTGGGAACTGAAGTTGAACTTGGTACAACTTCACGTTTCAGAGTGGCTGAAAGTGTATTGCTCACAATATGACTTCTTATCTTCTAATGACTAATATAAATAATAACCCACAATTTCTGGGCCTCTAATATGTACCATTTTAGCTCCTGTGATGGGGGTTCACATGCATGGCACAGGTCTCTATGAGCTAGGGATTGCTATCATTATAGTCTCCACTTTTCAGATAAGGACACTGAGGCACAGAGGAATTAAGTAATTTCCGAGGATCACACAGTTGATAAGTAGTAACAGTAGGGTGAACAATTTGTTCCAGTGGTTTCCATTTTAGCACTGAAAGTCCTGTATCCTAAAGGATTCACAGGGAATGATTCTGGTTGGAAAATAGAAATTCCCCCATGTGAGAGCCATGAGAGTTGGTTACCCTGGGTGTTGACAGGATCTGAAGCCAGGGCCACTGACTCTGGAACTTTGGGCACCAGTTCTCAACTTGTCTGTGTGATCACATTTCCTGGGGACGTACTGGGACATCGCTGCACCCAGAAAATTAGAAGAATACAGCCAGTGGCATGGTGGGGACAGAGTAGTGGCTTTGTCTAAGCTCACATAGCAAGAGCTGGACTTAAATTCCCCGATTTTCCAGTTACACTTGGGTTTCTACAAAAGTTTTCTACCAAAGTCCTCTGGCTGGTGTGACACGTACAAGGTACAGAGTGGGAGAGGGAGGACTAAAGGCCACCTGTCCCTAACAAATGTCTGTCCCTGTGCTGAACAGTCATTCTAGTTATAGCTACTGTGAAATTCTCCTAAGACAATGAGGAATCAGGTTCAAAAGGGTTGAGGAAGTTCCCCAAGAGTGAAACAGCTCTGGCTTAGATGTTCTAAGCTCTGCCCTCAGAGTTGTGTAGCCTCAGGGATGTCATACAACTCTCTGAACCTGTTTCCTCATTTATCCAAGGGGAATTTCCCAATAGCTATAACTAGAGTTACCATTGATTGTGGGGACAGGCTCTTACTGGGGACAGACATGACTCACCAGTTACCAGGACTTTGAGGGTTGAGACACTTCCCCAGGTCCCCCTAGTAGGGCTGGGTCCCTCAGGAGTGGGAGTCCCCTCACTTGGCCATGCCAAATAATCCTTACCCCAAACATGAGGAATATTTAAAAATGGATGCTGGTGAAAGCTTTGGGGGTCTTCAGGAGAACCCAAAACATTTCTGTGTCTCTGAAGAAAAGAAATGAATCCTGCGCAGGATGAGGTGACCAGTGGCACTCCTGCAGGCTGCAAAACTCATGGGGACGAGCTGTGTTTGCTTGTACAAGGCCATGTGCAGCAGGGGAAGATTAGGCAGCAAAGTACTGTGCTCTACATGACTTCTTTGAGTGGTTCTTAGAACCATTGCCTGAGGTTCTACATTTCATGTCTTACACTCAGAAGATACTTAGTGTGTGTTGTATTCTGGTAGTTAATGAACTCTCCTTAAAAAACATAAGGAAATATTAAGACTTGATCTTTTTAAAAAGTAATCTTTATGAAAGAGATGATAGTAAGCTAGAAATATGTTCTAAAATAGATTTTTAAAGAGCGAATTTTAAAACCCTTGAGGCTATCAGCCAAAGCAAGGATTGCCATGGACATGAGACCAGGAAGAGCTTCCAGTGGCCTGGCCTCCCATCCTGGTTGGTAGCCTAGTGGTTAAGCATGAAGAACCAGAGCCACAAGTCTGGGTTCAAGTGCAGAAGCCACCACTTAATTACTGCGTGGCCTTAGGCAAGTTACACAGCCTCTCTGTGCATTAACTTCCTCATCTATAAAATGAGAGTAATCAGAGTATTTACCTCATAGAATTATACTGAGAGTAACTGAATTAATGTACGAAAAGTACCAAAAGAGTGCTTAACAGTTAAGCACTCAGTAAGTGATTATTCTTCATTCACGTGTATTTATTGAACAACTGCGTACTATGTCCCAGCTCTGCCTTGAACTCCAAAACCACAGAGCTCCCTCCACCTTTAGAAGTTCTCCCTGCCTGTGCATTCACAAGAGGTGGCTGCAGCCAGGGCCTGTGTCTGGGGTCCAGCGAGAGGGAGCTAGCAGCAGGGTGGCCTGGCAATGAGTCCTGACTTTAAGGTGGCCTGGCACACTGGAGCACAGAGGGGGTCTGTAGAACACAAGCTTGCCTGGGGGCATGTTTCTGCCAGGACACAGCAGCTGACTCTGCAGCCACAGAGTGTGAGGGGTCGGCTCATCCACCCTCTGCAGCTCACAGATAGGCAGACTGAGGCTGGAAGGAATAAGGGACTTGCATATCCAACAGTGGGGTGCAGGTGGGACTGGCTTCTAGTCACTGATTTCCAGCCTGGTGCTCCTAGTCCTGAGCCACATGGCTCTTTCCTGGGTGCCCTGCCTGCTTTCCAGGTGAGCACTAGGCAGGGGTAGGCAGGAGGTGAGTAGGGAAAGGTGGCCCCAGGTTGCAAGGGTAGCAGCACTACCCCTAGTTCTTACCATTGTTTAAGCATGTGCACCTGCTCTCAGAGTGACAGCATCATAAAGCCACTGGCACATTCTGTCTGCTCTTCCCCACCATAGCTTTGCAAATCTGAGCTCCCTGAGGTGCTGCAGCTCTGTGAGCTGCTATTGTACTTACTTGCTAATGAACACACTGAGGACCAGAAATGTTTAGGACTTCCTTAAGGTTGCATAAGGAGCTTAGGACTCATCCTAGGTCTTATGGTCCCAGGTTCTAGGGTGTTTATACCACTTCCACTGCTGCCTATAAAATCACTTAGTTCTGAGCAGTCTCACAACCCCCTGAGCCTGGTGGTGCACCTGAATTCCTAGGACTCTTAGGTGGAATCCAAAGTGCACAGGCTGAGAAGCCCAAAGCTCTCCGGAGGCAATCTGGCCAGGGTGTGAGCTTGTGGGATGCATGTGGGGTGAGTGTCAAAGTGGGCATCAGGGTATGTCCTGAAGCTGTGCTGGACAAAGAATTTTTTGAGACCAAAGGAGACAGGCTGTCTGGCATTGTGACATTTGGGGTCGAAGAGATGCTCCACATCAGGCTTTGGGAATTGGGGAAAGGGAGGGGCAATTCTGAGAATGTCTGAGAAGTCAGCAAAGGAAGTGATCTCAGATAAAACCTTCCAGCCACAGACACCTCCTTGCCTCTCCAATGAGTGTGTGTCCTGAATGATCCCAGACGACTGTAGTCCACCCAGAGAATAAACTTGAGTGCTCACAGTGGCTCTCATTGGTTTTCTGGCTTTTAAGGCGAGGGAAAAGCTTGCCCTGAAGATAAGAGACTGATGATGGGAAGAGCCCTGCATTAGGGATATAGATACTGGAGTAGCTGTCCTGCCCTCAGATCTAATAAGTGTGGTCCCTGCCTGGGCCCTGCACACTAGGGAGTCCACCCCTCTCCCTGTGAAATGAATAATTCACAGGTCTAAGAGCACCGCCCACCTACAGCCCACACCTTCCATTCTGGGCCAAAAGCGCCTAGAATATATAATTCTTTGCCAAAGGCCTTGATCCTGCATCCAAACTATGTTCCTCTATCTCCTCTGGTTCCATCCCTGAGGGTGGCTGTGCTGTCCATGTGCTTGAGTAGAGGACAGAGCGGGTGGCATTTGTGAGCCACCCATGTATGTGGCACATGGGCAGGCAACCTGCAATGTGCATCTGTGCAAGGGAGGCCCCTGCAGTGCTGGTAGAGCCACGGTGGGGAGGGGAGGCAGGCAGGCCAGCTCAGTGATCCCCAGCAAGTTCAAGGCTCTGAGGCTTCCAAGAGCCTGAGAATTCTAAATCCATACCCAGCCTTGCAGCTTGTTATATTTGCCAAGGTAAGAGGATAAAGCATATTTCATTTAACAGTTTATAAGCTTGATTTGGAACTTCTAAATACATACTCTTTGTGAGATTTTATTGGCCCCATCAAAATATCCTAGGGAATGAATCTGGGCTTGAGTAACTTTATAAGATCTTCTAAATCAGGCAAGTGCCCCTTCTCTAGGGTCTCTCAATTCCGTCATCTGTACAGTCAAGGGCACAGTGAGGTTCCATCTGCTATGCCACAATTGTGCCACTGTCCAGAGCCAGGCTTTGTAGACATGGTTCGTGGGTTATCTAGGAGACTCTGGAAGGCTGAGCAGACCTGGGAGATACTTAGAAGAAACGTCTGTCCAGCTCAGGCTGCTTCTTGCTTGAGTCCTCTTCAGCAGCACCCTGCTTCTATGCAATCATTAACCTAAGCCAGTGAGCCTGACCCTGGTTTGAACTGGAAAGAGCAGGGCACATGCATCTAGACCTGGCCTGATTTGCTCAGCCATTCCTGCTGCGCCAGGTAGAGGTCTGGCTGTCACTGTCTAGAGCTGCAGTTAGGGAGCACTGTACAGTGAGCACTGAGGAGGTAGAGGGCCAGATGTGTACCAGACACTGGAAACTCCCACTGACTTTATCAATGTTCTAATTGAGAAACCACCACAGGAAGACAGGAGTGAGGGACTACTTATTTCATTACTTGTTGCATTAAATATCTGCAGGAACAGCAAACAAATGTCATGCCGGGCCTCACAGAACTCAAAACATGACCCTTTTACTTAAGTTCCAGAAGGCCATTAGGGTGGTGGCTGAGAAAGAGTCCCATGAGCCAAGACTTCACCAGCTGCCCTGGGTGTCCAGAGAAAGAAGCATGGCTTTTGCTGACCCAAGGCAGGCACCCTGAGATCACAGAGACTCTTAGCACCAAATTGGCCAGGAGACCCAGTGTCTGAGGGTGGAGGCACCCAGGCATCCCCAGAGCTACTGCAGTTTCTTATTTGTATGGAGGAAGTTTGAGGCCAACAGGACAGAAGCAGATGGACTGCCTGGCTGTGCCCTTCTGTGCAGTCAATCCCCCATGCTCTTGCTGTGGGAGCCAAGCCTTCTGAGAAGGACAAGTTTGTGTTCACTAAGAGGTCCCCTATTCTATGACATCAGTGAGCTGAGATGGGGCCTGTGGAGCTGGCCAGGACAATCCCTGCTCAGCAGCCCTTCCTTTCTCCAACAAGGCTGCCCACAGGACCTGAGGCAGTGGGCACAGGGACTCCTCAAAAGAACCTGGTGCTTAGAAGAGGTCAGAGTCCCCCCTAGGGAAGTGAGGGGTGGACTGGATGCAAACAGAAAGGCTGCCTCTGCTTCTAAGACCTTCAGAGTCTTTCTCTGCACTTTCCGACCTGCAGTGAGGGAGAGGGATTTGCAGGAGTAGAGCTGGCCTTCCACCCTAACTTGGGTGAAAAAGAGCTACGAACTCTCCTATCCTGGAAGTTGAAGAGCTGGGATAGGGATTTACGCTGGTCTAAATGAGAACTGGTTCCTTTTTCAGCACCATCTCTCTTCCACCGTGAGACCCATGGCAAGAGGGCTCTCTTTAGGACTCACTCAAGTCCAGAAGTTAACATTTCCATGCATCTTCCAAGAGCAGTCCTGGGCCCAGCCCCAGGGTAAAGAGTGATGAGAAGGGGGATAGCTTTGCAATTGTGGTTGCAAAACATTTCCTTAAACCACTCTGAACTGTGCACAGACATAGGCAGTGAGAGCTGGTGCAAGTGCATTTGTACGTGACTGTGAGGGCGATTCTGTGTGGTAAGGAGATTGCTCCAGCATGTAATTGGGAACAATGGACGCACGCATGCATGCCCTGTTTGCAAGTATGGTGAAGTTCAAGGACCGCTCGTTATTGTTGAGGACAGGAAAATCTCAGCAAGGTGTTCTTGCTAAGATGGACACTTCTAGTATGGTCTTTTGGCCCTAAAGAGAGACCTGCATACCCCAGTGCAGGACTGAGCTCGCTCCACTGCCCCAAGGCTCCCTAGGTTCCAGGGCTCTGCTCACAGCAAGGGCCCCAGCCTTCCCTCCCCAGTGGTCTCTGCCTGCCTCATTCGTCCGTCCATCCATCTGATGCTAAAGCCCTTAGCTAGGATGCCAGGATGCTGAAGAGCCTGCTCTCGGTGGATGTAAGACAACGGACACACACCAACACTTTCTGTTTCTGCATCACTATCCTCATGAGGAGAGCTGAGGTGAGCTCAGGACAGCCCAGCTAAATTCCCTCCTCCTTTTCCCCAGGGATTCCTGGGCTTGCCAGGAGTTTCTTGCAGGTACTTGTGCTGCCTGCCTTCCTCTGCCTTCTGGAGAGACAGCAGCCAGTGAGGGTGGAGATGAGTGTGCAGGTTCAGTCCCAGAAGGTTGGGTGGGGGATGGCCCTCCTGTGGGGCCTCAGGACTCCAAGTCCAAGAGACACTGAGAAGTGCTCTCTGGGGAGTGGAGGAAAAGCCTCACCCCTCAGAGCCCACCACTGGGGCAAGACCAGCTCACTTGCATCTGGTGAGGACTCATAGGCACACACAGGGCAGCCAGACACCAGGGAGAAGGAAGGCACAGCGCGGCTGCCCATTCCGTTTGAAGAGCTCCTCGGGGCTTCCTACGCCTCTGGGCCCCACTGAAGGCCAGATTCCAACCTTTTAAAGACTCTAAACAGGGAACAAAGCCCATTGCTTTCCTATATGCCATTTTAAAATAAAAACTACAAACACAATGAGTATAAGGAGGCCCAGGGGACTTCTGGCTCCGCTTTCGATGGGATGCTTCAGAAAGTGCCGTGTGGGTCACGTCACCCACATTTTCTGTGGCTCTGTGTTGCTGACGTTCTAGCCAGCTGCTCGAGTCCCCAGCACTGGCTGCTCACCGCATCCTAGTTGTCCAGTGAGGAGCAAGGGCCTGGCCAAGGTGGACGCGGAGACCTCCCACCCCCACTGCTACGCCCTGTGCACAGCGCGCCCACCCGGGCCCCTCACCTGGGGTGGAGGTCCACCAGGAGCACGAGTGTCTGCATCGTGATCACGTCGATGCGCTTGCAGTGGAAGCGGGCCACCTTGAGCACCTTGAGGTACGTGAAGCAGAGCACGACGAAGGACAGCAGGAAGCTGAGCGTGTGGAAGGCGCCGGTGAAGACGGCAAAGCGCAGGCGCTCGTCAGGCCGCCGGCTGCACAGCGTGCAGGACGCATACAGCTGGTGGAAGCCGAGCCAGGACAGGGCGAGCGCGGCCGCCGGGAAGGTAAGCGCGTGCAGCCACGTGTAAGCCACCATGAGTGCGGCGTCGCGGAGGCCCATCTTGGTGCGGTAGCTCAGTGGGAAGACGACGGCCACCCAGCGGTCGATGCTGAGCGCGGCCATGCTGAGCATAGAGTTGGCAGCCAGAAAGGTGTCGAGGAAGGCGGCCAGGCGGCACAGGCGGTCACCGGCTGGCTGCCGCTGCGCCACGACGCCGGCCAGGGTGAGAGGCATGTTGAGCACGGTGCACAGCAGGTTGCCGCACGTGAGGTTGAGGGTGAAGAGCGCCGGCGCTTGGCGGCGGATGTCAGCGCTGTGCAGCAAGCAGAGCAGCACCAGCGCGTTGGACAGCAGCGAGACGCCCATCGTGCCCACTAGCAGCCCTGCCAGGCCCGCGTCCCACGAGTTCATGGTGCGCGCCCGCCACCGGCGCTCAGGGTCCGCAACCACACGCAGCCATGGCGCAACCCCCGGCCGCCTCAGCCCCTCGGCGCCGCTGCCACCCGGCGACCCCCGGCCCCGCCTGACATGGCTCCCCAGAGGGCGCGCGGCCACCCTGGAGCCCCGCGCCCCCCCGCCCCCCCGCCGAGCGAGCAACCTGGACTCCGCGCTAAGACCCAGTCCCCCGCGCCACCTCCGCCAAGCGCCGGAACGCGCTGCTGGACCTGGAGCCTTCCGTGCCCTGGGGTCCTTGCTGTAGGGCCGGTCCTGGCTCTGCTTCGGCCTCGGCTTGCTCCCGCCCTCACTCAGTTCTGAGCTCCGTCTGCTCTCTCCGCACGCCCTCCCGCTCTGCCTTTTCTCTCCCTCCCTCCTGCTCTGCCCTTCTTGCTTGCTCTTCCTTCCAGCTTCCCCTTTCCTCTCTCTCTCTCTCTCTCTCTCTCTCTCTCTCTCTCTCTGTCTCCCTCTCTGTCTCTCTCTCTCCAGTTCTCTTCGTCTGCCCCCTCCCCAATTTTCTACTCTCCCCTTGTTTTTCCCCCTCCTCTTCTCTTGTTCTTTGGAATCTGGCTGCTTCTGTCACGGAAATTCCCGCTGATGCGCTTGCGGACACGCACACTCACACACTCACACTCACACACGCACGCGCGCGCACACACACACACTGACATACTTGGAGGGAACAAGCCCTGGAGGACTCTGTGCCGGGTGATTGGCTCCCTGTGGCTCCTCCTCCCCCTTCCTCTTTCCATGCTGCCCTGAGAGTGTCAGAGACAGACCGAGTCAAGAGGGTCTGACTGGGAAAAGGGAGAGATACCTGAGCCCTTTACGCCTTCGTGCCGCCCACCTCAGCCTGAACAGCAGCTTGGCCAGACCTTGGTCTCCTCTGGGGGATGTTCTAGCCTATCGGTCCTGCAGCAGAGCTTCCCAGGGAGCTGGTGCTCCCTCTCTGGGCTCAGCTGGGAGTTCAGGTAGACTCCTTTGATGGATAAGGGAAGGAACCCACACCCCTCTGTCTTGCATGGCCGTGGGCCCAGATGACTGCCAGGGCCTCCCCAGTCCATCCCTGGGGCAGCTGCTGTGCTGCAGCGGCCCTTGGATCTTGCCATTATTCTCTAGCCAGAGCTTCAACCTGCCTGAGGGACTCAGAGGCTCACTGGACTTCCCTAGGGCATCCCCACAGGCAGGAGAGGCTGACCCCTAGTGCTCCTGGCTGGACAGGCCTGCCTGTCCACAGCCACCCTTAGGAGCAGCCTCGGCACCCCTGCAGGGCTGGAGTTCCAGCTGTGGCCTTCTGTCAGCACTGAAGTCCACGAGCATGCCCACTCAGGGTTTGGTGAGGCAGCAAGCTCGAGTTTGTGAGAAACCTGAATGACATAACATACCAGAGCTCTTCAGACAGTGGGGAGGACAGTGGCTGGCATGGCTTGCCTGAGGTCAGAGTCACTGGACAGACCAGGTCTCAGCCTCTGCTTGGGAAATTGGGCAGGGACCCTGGTAGGGTGTTGGTAGACAGACAGCAACTCTCAGAGCCCAGCAGCCCCCTTTCCTTCAGAGGAAGGAAAGATGATGCCTCCTCCTCTAGATCACTTCTCTAGTGACCACCTGCACCTTATTAGCAACCTTGAGCTCCTGTCCTGAGCACATACAGCTCTGTCCTGGTGTCTTGTGGTGCCTGTACACAACCAAGGGTCAATCCACTGGATTGAATAAGCGAAATAAGGACATTGTCCCTAAGGGAGCTGTTGGATCTCCCACTGGAAGGCAGAGGTCTCATGGCAGTTATCTCTCTGCACTTAGCACAAGTGCATTTTACACGCTCATGAAATGATGGTGATGTTCTCCCCTGCACTTCCACAGGTGATGCTCATTAACAGTTACTTGAGTGAAGGACAATGTATATGGCAGAGGGCTGGAGCCAAGTTGTATTGGCTCACAGGGAAACTTCCTGGGCATTTTTCCCCTGCCCCACTTCAGAGTCACCACACTGCCAGCTTGAAATCTGCCATGCCAGGGGAATTTATACCTAGACATCAGCAAGTACCACAAATCAAGGCTTCCTCCCCTCTAAGCTTGTCATTAAGCATTTCCAAGCATACCACTCACCGACTCTACAGGACCCTGGGCAAGTTCCTTAACTGCTCTGAGTCTCAGCTCCCTCATCTAGCTTTCAGAGCTGTGGTGAGCAGTATACAGAACAATGTGTGGAGCTTTGCTTCCCAGAGGAGGAAACAGCAGAATGCTAGCTCTTTCTTCAAACCATTGGCCCCTTGTGTGGCCTGAATCCTTTCAGGGTTAGGTATCTTCACTAGATACTTGATATTATGGCATCAGAGTGAGATGTTCATTTGTGTGTCTCCCTTGCTCCCAAAGACTGTGGCCCTCCCCTCCACAGTTAGATAGGTGCTGGAATTAGATGCTCAAGCATTATTTGTGGAGTAAGGGTGTCATTCAATATATTTGGGGACATCATTTGATCCTTGATCCTTAAGAACCCAACTCACTGACCAGGGATAACAAGGCCTTGTGTGTGCCTGCCTAAGAAACACACCGTGGCCAGGTCTGCACAGTATGCTTCTTGGAGCTGGAGAGAAGTCAGCAGTGATGGAATGTTGGTGACAGCATTAACATGAGTCATTAAATGCTGTAACTGAGCGCTGAGCAAGACTTAACAACAGGAAGACATGGAGGCACATGTCATTGTCGATCCTTGTGGCAACTCTCCAGTGTAAATAGCATGACTCCTTCTTGACAAATGAAGGAGATGATACCCTGTAAGTCCAATAGTTTGTCTGTTCAAGGGCACTCCAAGTAGGCATCAACAGATGCAATAAAGTGAATTGATTTCAAATCCACATCAACTGGACATTAAAGCCCACATTTTCCCACTGTGCCACTGTTGTTATTGCACACATGTGCTCACACACACACACACACACACACACACACACGTACCAACAAGTTTGGTAACTGCAGAGGTCTTTTCTATAGCTTTCTTTAGAAAGAGATGAAATATTGATATAAACTCAACAGGAACTAGAATGGCACCAGTGGCCAAGAGAGGTCTCATAGAAGTGCTGTGGATACAGAGAGCACACACCTTTGGGGAGTCAAAGGGATCTGGACCTGCAAGTTGAGATGTGAGCCCAGATATCTGACATTCCATGTGGAAGGAGGTGCCAGAATGTATACCTAAGGCCCAAAGCCTGGTACCTCACAGAGTTGTGGTTCTGCAGCAGAAGATGGACCTGCAGGAAGAAGGGTGGCAGCAAGCCCAGAGTACACAGGTCAGGCCCATGGGGATAATGGCTCCTATGACCTGGAGCATCCAGAAGCATTCATCTGGATGGCACATCCCTCCCTGCCAGCCTCACCGTGTGGGCCCAACAGCTGCTTTCAGTTTTCAAAGCATTTATACAACTGTTGCCTCATATAATCCCTATAAAACCTAGAGCTCCTGTTGTATAGATAAGGACACTGAGACTCTGGTGGGGATTTGTTGTTGTTGTTGTTGTTCTCTGCATAGGAATGTGTGGTTGGTTAGAGGATGACCAGTCCTGACTTACTACTCAGTGGTCTCCCTGCTCCACTATCAGATCAGGCTGGTGGTCTCTCCCAAGACAGGCTGTTTATGAACACCACCCTGGCCCAGCCCTCAAGCTGAGTAAGAATCAATTTAATAGTTCTTCAGCAGGCTACCAAATTTCTGGCTCACTTGTCCATTATCAGAGAGAAAAACTGACTCACTAGACAGATCCTTGGCCACTCCTGAATCTCTGTGTCTATTCCTACCCCTACAGGCCAAGCCAGGAAAGGTGGAAGAGGAAGCCAGCTGCCTGGCAGTTTCAGCTGGCAATCTCCTAGAGAATCTGAATCCCCTCTGTCTGATGGCACTCAGAATGCAAGGCAACATTTATCAAGACTTGCTAAAAGCCAGACACTCTACCAGCCTTATTTAATTTCCATGGCACTCATATACAAGAGACAGTGCAATTGTCACCATCAAACAGAAAAGGAAACAAGTTCAAAGAGGTTAATTAGCAACCTGGGGGCCCAGAGCTGGTGAGAGAAATGAGGTGGACCCAGACCTATGTGTGTAATCACTGACTCTATTCTGATGCCACATTTAGTTCCCCAACTACTCCTAATGAAGCCCAATTAACAACCACCCCCACTCTTCCCTCCTCCACTTCTCTTCTCAAACTAGATGCTTGGGCTGGAAGCAACTAGCAAGGGAATACAGAAACTCAGTGACTCTCTAAGAGCACTGTGGCCCAGACCTTCTGCTAAGCACTTCAAGTTCATCTCCCCACTTATGGTTTGTGCTATAATGGATACCAGCCAATTTGTGGATTATTTGTCATAGACTTGTAGCAAACCAACTTGCCCATGGTCTGTCAGATACTCTGGTTCAGATCTGAGATGAAAATACAGATCTTCCCCTCTAGTCCAGGGCTGTGTCTCCTGTACCGCAATTGCCCTGGAGCTAATTAAAGGGAAAGAATTGCTATCCAGCTAAAGTCTACCTGGGGCAGATGTGGAGCTATTTCTCTCCACTGAATTCACTGAATTGCCTTAGAAATCCATTAAACCTGCTGGTGGCAGGGCAGCTTCTTTATTTGCAACTCAGACTGGCTCCAGGACCAGAGGAGTGTGTAACTGATCTTCCTGAGTATTACACTGAGGCACTGAACCAGTTCACAAAACAGCAGCTTCTCTGGGTTTGTGCTGACTTCTAAAGATGTCTGGCTTTGTTCATTTCCTGTCACTGGGCTGCAGTGGGGTCAGTGAAGCTTGTCCACAGTGGGGTCAGGATGAGAGCTGCCATGAAAAGTCATTTCTTCTAGTCCTTGTCCCACTGCCATCCCCACTCACCCACAATCACTGCCTGGAAGTTCCTGGGCAGCCTGAGTGGTCAGAAGCCTCTGTGGTGCTGGTAGGTCAGCACTTAGGCGGTGGACAGCTCCCCCTCCTCACTGTCAGCCTTCTGATAGCTTCAAGGAACACTGGCTGAGGAAGCCCAGAGCTGGCCTCTGGGTGCTATGTCTGCTGACGTTCTGAAACTAGCCTTCAGAATGAACCAGCCTTAGCTACCATGTATTGAAGAGATGCGGAAATAACTGTTTCTGTCCATGTTCTCCTATAATCTGCACATCCCACAGCACCTGCCTGGCTCCATGACACTAACTTGATCTGACTGCACTGGGCTTTCTAGAGTCTGCTGCCAGGATCTGTGTCTCTGTGGATGAGTCCCCAGAGAACAAAGGAAGGGAGACCATCTCTTTGCTGATGATTCTGAAGTCACCTTAGCTGTATCCCCACCCCAGGACCAGAGCACCAGTCACATCATCCTCAGTGGCCCATTGAAGGAGCCCTCAGCCTGAGTGCCACCTTCTAGTACTTTCCAACAGAAACAAAACCTTGGAAACAGGCGGTGGCACCACTGAGCAGTAGATAGCAGCAGACAGCACCTTGGACTAGAAGTCAGGAGTTCAGGATTCTGATGTAGTTTCTGATCCTAACTGATTATCTGTGTTTGGACAATTCTTTCCTCTCTCTCAACTCAGATTTCCCATCTATGATTGAGGCAGGTAGGTGAGGCAAGTTCTCTTGTGAATTTAGGTTGCTTGAGGATGCCACACACAAGACTTGGAGAAGGGGAAGAGTAGGAAAAGGTAGGCAGAAACAGGCATCTTAGGCCCTTCTTTCCTGATACTGAATTAAGTGACTTGCTGCAGTGGCAGCTGAAGCCAGTGCACCACTTTAGCTTTTGAGGTCTCTGTGGGTGGATGCATGGGGGAGGATTTGCTCTTCTCTAACTGTGTACTGGTGGGAACAATCACTACACTCAGCTTTTGGTCCTCATTCCACCTAAAGGGCCTGTGCATCATTTTAGGCCCTGCTGTATCTATGCATTCAAGGAGAGAGCTTGCTGACGGGTCTGCTGGGGATGGAGGCAGCATATGTGCATCTGTGTGTGTACAAGACAGAGGGAAAAGTTGTATTAGTTGGTGACATTGAAGTGATATTTTCTTGTAGAAATTGGTTTGGGAGCATAGGAAAACTGAGGCAGGGATAAGTCTTTTTCTAAATAACTCAGCTTTTTGAGGGAGCTAAGGAGAGTTTAGAAAGCAGGAAAAAATATTTCTCTCTTGTCCACGAGGTACACTAAGGGAAAACCAAATCGGTTGGCCATAGGAGAGAGACAAATGTGGGGGGAGACTGATGTTCATGAAAGCAGAGTGCTAAGATCACGTGGTGCCTCTCTGACCCCAGCTTGACCACACGTGCTCGAGTACCACTTGTCAGCCCTAGAGGCTCACTCCCCCAGCCAGATGCTGTGGCTTTAGCGCTTGGAGGTCCCACCATAGGGTGCTACCCTGGCATGGCATGGCCAGATGGGACTGGAATACTTGGTACTGTCTCTCCCTCCCTGGCTTCTGCTCTGCTTCTGGCAGCCCTTCCTCCCCATTGGCAAGGTAGTCAAGTAGCCATCAGATCTCCTGAGTCATTCTCTTCTGTGTTCTACAATAGAAGCATTTTTTCCCCTGTGCAGAATAAATTTTTTCATCTTATAAGAAGTCTTTTCTTACCAAGACTCATTTTACATAATGAGAAGTTAAAGTCATAAGTACAGGATGGATCAAAATATACAGCGGATGTTTAAGTTTTTTAAAAAATGTATTACAATAAAAGATATTTTGTCATGAATCCCTTCAAAGTACTTCCCACTGCTTCAAACTTATTTATCCCATTATTCTTGCCACTTTCTGAAGCAGTTCTGGAAGTTCTCTTTTGTAAATGTCTTTACAAGGTGTGATCAAAAATGCTGTGAAACTTATTGCCAGCAGCCATCCAGGGGAAAGGCAGTCTCATAGAAACATGATAGTGTGCCCTCACCCACTGCCTTTGTTGGGTCTGGTACTGTGCCACTTCTGACTCTTCTTCAAAGTCAAAGAAACCATAAAGGGTAAATGTTTTGAATCAATTCAGGACATGAAGTCAGCTATGAAAACACAACTAAAGACACCCATGGAAGAGTTCAGGAACAGTTCCAGAAAGTGGCAAAAATATAGGAATAAGTGTGTTAAAAGGGAGGGGGAGTATTTTGAAAGGAGTTAATTACAATGTGTCTTTTACTGTAATTAATTTTTAATTTAAGCATTCATTATATTTTTCTATCACACCTCATGTACTGTTTGATGAGTTTTGATAAATACATCATCCATATAATCCACTCATCTAGTAAGGTAAAGAATGTCTCCGTCTCCCTAGAAAGTTCCTTCATGATCCTTTGTCATCAATACATGCCTGTCCTTTTCCACCAGCTACCCTCTCTTCCACTTTCTTTTTTCATTTTTTGGTTGTTTTTTGTTTTTGTTTTTTGGTACCAGGGATTGAACTCAGGATCTTACGCTTTCGAGGAAGGCGGTGGCACCACTGAGCTAAATCTCTGCCCCCCCCTTCCACTTTCTATCATCATATATTAATTTTATAAGCTCCAGTACTGCATTTGAATAGAACCATATATTGTGTGCTATGTTGTGTCAAGCTTCATTCACTTAGAATATATTTTAGGATTTTTCATGGTATTGTGTATTTCAGTAGTTCATTCCTTTTGTTGAGTAGAAACCTAATGTATGAGCAGTTGTTTTTTTTTTTTGGCCATTCTCTTCTTGATAGACATCTGTGCTATATCCAATTTGAGAATTTCAGGATATTCTGAATAAAGCTGCTACGAACATTCTTATAATAGTTTTTAAATAAGCATATGTTTTAGTTCTCTTTGGTAATACATACATTTAAATTTATAAGAAAATGCCAGTGTTCCAAAGTGTCTGTACAAATTTACCATATAACTAGCATGAAAGTAGGTTATCTTTTTCTTATTGAGTTTAGGAGTTTGAAAATATATTTTGGCTATAAGACATTTATATGTGTGTTCAAAATACTTTTCTAATCTGTGGTTTGTCTATGCCTTTTCTTAATGGTGTCTTTTGATAACATTTTTCTAATATTTATGAAATCCAATATATCATATTTTTATGATTAATGTTTTTTGGATTCTGCTAAGAAATATTTTCTTATCTAAGTTAATAAAGATTTGTTTTCTTCTAGACATCTTGTGGCTTTAATATGGCAGCACTGAGGTTACTCTTTTTTGTTTGATATAGCTGTTTAAGCAACTTTCATTGAGCATAACTTGCTTCATACATTATATTACTTTGAGAATTTTGTCAAAACCACTATGTAAGGTGGGCATGGTGGCACACACCTGTAATCTCAGCACGCAGGAGGCTGAGGCAGGAGGATCACTGTGAGTTCGAGACAAGAGTGGGTTACACAGTGAGATCCTATCTTAAATAAATAAATAAATAAATTTTAAAAACCCTATGTAAGGCTGATTCCATTTCTCTACTCTTTATTGTATTCTGTGTCTTTGCATATCTCGACACCAGCTATATTGTCTCAATTACTTTTCCATCATATTACTATAAACATAAATAAATAAATAAATAAATAACTGTATGACACCCATTAGTGAAACCTCAAGTGCCAAAATAAAATTCTATGGAGTCTTCAATTCTATTTTACTTTTTCAAAATTGGTTTCATTATTCTAGGTCTTCTGCATTTCCTCTAAATTTTACAGTTATAAGTTGGAAGAGTAGATGTCCTACCAACTTATAATTCTTTTAAAAGCTTGTAGTATCGCTTCTCAGCCTTTTGGCTAGGATCAAGTGTAAAAGCATGTAGTAGCTATGATTGGATAGGATGAAATCCATGGATTAATTTGAGAAAACTTGTCATCTTAACAATATCAAGTCTTTTGATCCATGAATATGGCATATAATTGCCCTTTTTAGGTCTCCTTTAATTTTTCTGAGCAATATTTGTCATTTTCAATCTTACATCTTCTTCTTTTATCTGTAAATATGTCATGCTTTTTGATGCTATTGTAAATTTTACTGTTTTATAAATTTTATTCTCTATTTTTTCACTGTCAGCAGCTGTATAGAAATACAGCTGACTTTTTGAATGTTAACTTTGATCCTGGGGCCTTGCTAAATTCACATGTGAATTTAGGATGTTTCAGAGATTTCTTTGATTTTGTATATATATAATTGTATCATTTTTAAATACAATTTTACTTCTCTTTCTAATTTCTATGGTTTTATTTTTCTTGCTTATTAGACTAGCCAGGACTTACTTTGCCATATCAAGAGACTTTTTCTTCACTCCCATTTCTATAGGAAAGGCATTCTGTCATTTAGTTATAGTGTTATTTGTAGGTTTTTCCTAAATGTCTTGTATCACACTAAGAAACTATTTTTAGTTAACTTTGATTTTTTATCATAAATGAGTGCATATGCATTTTTGTTTACTTGCTTGTTTTTGTTATTGACCTTGATGCTGGGAACTTACTAAGCCTCTTTATCATTTTTAGGATCCTTTCTATAGGATTCCATGGGATTTTCTATGAAAACAATAATTTCATGTATTGCATGTCTGCCCTTTACTTATTTTTTGTAGTCTTATTTCACCAGTTTGAACTTATAGTATGATAGGAGTGCTGAAAATGGGTATTCTTGCTTTATCCCAAATCTTAGGTGAAAACATTCAGTCTTTTACCATTAGTTACAATGTCTAGCTGTAGATGATTAGTAGATGTCCTGTCCTGTGTCAGGCTAAGGAGGTTCCTTTTTATTTTTCCTTTACTTTGTCAAATCTTATTGCTGCACCTGTAGAGACAATCATATGGTTTTCTTCTGTAACCTTAATATGGTGAATTACATTGAATTTTGAATGTTCAGCCTGGGATGCCTAGAGAATATTCCACTTTTTCTTCATATATTATCTTTTTAAGTAGTGCTAAATTTGATTTGCTCATGTTTGGGGGGGATTTTTACATTTATCTTCATGAAGAATATTAATGTGTATTTTTCTCTTATAAGGTTTTTTTTGCCTGATTCTACTAGCAAGGTAATAATAGTCTCTAAAAATTAGTTGGGAACTGTTTCTTTCTCTTTCAATTTATGAGTGCTACTGTGTAGAATTCGTATTATTTATTTCTTAAGTGTTTGAGAAAATTCACAGATGAAAGTATCTGGACCTTTTGTTTGTTGAAAGATTTTTAACTATTGATTGAATTTACTTAGTAGGTAAAGACTGTTCAGGTGCTTCGTATAGTTATCTCATGTCCCTCTTCCAGTCCTCCATGAAGGTCTAAGAGAGAGGCAGCATGGATGAGAGGGAGCAAGATTGGAGTCTCCAGAACTTGTGGAAGAGAAAAGCTTGTGCAGCTCAGCACACAAACTGCTCTGCTTAGCTACACTATCTAGGAAAGCTAAACAGAGCAAGCATCTGCCCCTATGACTAGGATATCAGTATGGTGGAGCTGAGTTGAGACTGAAGAGCTGACTTGACCAGAGAGGAGCACAGTAATGATATATAATCAGAACAGAAAGAGAAGATCCTGTGGCTAGGTATAACAACTGGGCTAGGATGACTTAGGCTTCTTATTGTTCAGCAGCCCCATCCCCCAGGAGAATGACTCAGGACAGAGGTCTCCTGGTGAATGAGGAAGCAGGTGGACCACACATGCACGGACTCTGGTATTGCAGTCAGAAGATTTGACAAATACGGACCTTCCAGTCTTTCATCCCTTAAATAAGATAAAATATTTAAAGTATTTCTAAGACCACTGCAAATATTGTTTCATTCCAGTTGTCTAGTAAAAGAAGACGGTTTTGCATTATGATACCCATTATTTTGTGGACAAGAAAACAAAAAGGAAGTTAAGTGTTGCCAGATACAAGTGGCAGAGCTAGGATTTAAACTTCCATCTACTCTTCCCAGTTTGCCATCCTCATTTCCTGAGAGAGTTTGAGCCAAGACACCACCAACAGTAGACTGACCTAAGGAAATGCAGGTGTGAGAAGGTGGGACAGAGCAATAGTCCAAAGAGAAAGTGGGGTCTTGGCTAAAGGCCTCTTGTGCTCTGAGGACAGGCTAGCATGTTTTTTGTCAACACTGAATCTCTTGGCCAACCAGCAGGAAGCCCCAACTGAAAATGTCCATTTTGTCAATAAAACTTTTTCTTTGTTTTTTTTTAGCAGAACATCTCTGTCGGGTTTTATGTAGTGAGAGCCTTCTGGTTATTGCTGGCAACTCTATGTCTTTCCTTGAATGCATAGTCTCTTTAATTTTATACGAAAGTTGCTGGAGAGGCGCAAGTCTGGATTTTGAATGTGTCGCCAAGTTTTCCTTGGCCTTTCCCCTTTCAGATCATTCACACTAAGTCCTAGGTGAGAAAAGCTTGTACCATCAGAGTCACACCATGGAAGTCTGATAGCACCCTGAGAAGAATCTATTGCAGCCTCCATATTTTACAGGTGGGTAATCAGAGGCCCAGAGTGTGGGGGTCAGAGGCCTGGTGAGGGTCACACAGCAGTGAGACATAGAATCGAGATCAATCTCCCCCTCCCCTTCAGGGAAAGAGCTATATTTCCAAGTAGACAGTGTCGCTTCCTGCCCTGGAAGAGGAAGTCTTCAGCGATGTTGAGGTGGAGAGATGTGCATGGAAGTGGATGTCAATAATAAATTCCTTAAGTGGGATGCTATAGGCCTGGTCCACGATCCTTGAAGGAGAGTCAGTAAGCTAGGCATCGCTGAGACAGAGGTGAGGCTTCATTTCCTTTTGAAGGCTCCTAAGTGGGTTCCTCTCAGGTTAATTAGGCCATGGTGAAGGACTCATTCCAGGACAGCCAGTATGCTTGCAGAAGCAGGCCACAAGGGCTGGTTCCCGAGATCCCCCTGGGAGCACCCTGGGAAGCCCTGTCTTCTGGGCGGTGGGGGAAGCTCCCCTTACTTGCAGCCTAGGCAGATTCTCTGAGATGACCTTTTGGCTTCCTGTGGACTCTTCATCTCCCTCTGCTCTTTCCAAGACCCTCTCTTCTTCTCCTAAGTGCTCAGCAGTCAGATTTACCCTCTCCGTTTGTTCAGGAAGTTGATGTCCTCTCAAGAGAGCACATTCCTGTTTCCTTTCTCCAAGTGAACACAAAGTCAAAAGAGATGAGAGGGCTAGGGACTCCTGTGTACCGAGCTCCACTCTGTGCCCATTGTGCATGGCATGTTCCTGCACTAACTTCAGTCCATGTCACAGCAGACCTGTGTGCTTGTAGTGTTAATAGCTCTATTTTACAGAGGGAGTTTCAGAAAGTCAAGAAATTGGCCAGGTCTAAAACAGGAAGGTTCAGTAGGATCATGGACTCTTAGTTCCAAACTTGTACATTGCCACCTCAATTGACTTCTGGGCTAGATAACCTACTTTGTCAACTCAGGGAGGGAATGGAAATGGCCAACACATGAATTTGGGAGAGTAAGCTCACTGCTGAGGATGCTTCCTCACTGCTTCTGAGAAGGTCTGCTCACTCTGTTCAGGTTCTGCTCAGTCGCATTGGAGTGAACATGAAGGAGTTTACAAAACTGCCTAACAATGAATGTGTAAACATCACATCCTCACCATTTGTGAGCCCAGCCATATGATAGCTGGCCGGGGACCCACAGGCTTCTGCCTGATCCTGCAAACCTCCTGGGCTGGTCCCGCTCACCACTGCCACATCCAGCTACAAGAAACCAAAGGAGCCAAATCTTTAGCATTACTTAAGGCAAGACCAGAAGCCTGGGCTAGGCTAACTTTTGGTAAGACTCATTGTATGATTTCTAAGGGGGAATCAAAGTACTTTTTCTTGCGGGAAGAGTGGAACTCCTACAGGAAGCCTATGTAGCCTGAAGTGGGAATCTCATTTATGAGGCTTTCAAGATCAACTCAGAACAACCTGGTAAAGGCTTGCTCTATCAGAGTGTGTCAGTTGAGAAGCTCATGAATAGTGTTTCACTGAAAATTTAGGATATCAATTCTGTGTCTATAAGCTAATTATAAGCAGTCATTTTAAAGCTTCATTGTCCCATGGAGCTTCCACCCATCTATCCATCCATCCATCTATCCAATAAAGACATGTTGGTCAACCAAGAAAGAGGCAGCATCTGAGCAAAGTCTCAAACTTGCCCTAGGAGGAAAAGGATCCTGGGTAGAAGGAATGGTTTACGCAAATGCACAGAGTGAAGACACTGGAAGTTTCAGGGAATCCGTAGTAATTTGGTGGAAGGCGCCAGGGTTGTTACTCTCTAGCCTTCCTTCAGATTTGGGTGTGGGCAAAAAAACCACACAAGGAAAGGTCTTTAAAAGCCCTTGTAAAGTGATAGACACCAGTGTCTGCAAATGAATGGCACCAACAGACGCTCTCTGCCCTGTGGGAATGAAGACCATGTGTCAGGTCAGTGTGCAGCACTGTGGGAACGTGTCACATGGCAGTGCCCCACAGGCACGAGCCCCTCTCCAGTTTGAAGGTGACTCCAACAGCTCTCCTCCACTCAGCCTTTTCCATTGTGAAGTATGGTTAGAAACCCGCTCAGGAGTTGGCCGGGGAGTTGGATACATCGGTCACCTGTCATACACTAACACCTGACAAATCAACCCCAGGGGCCTCATCACACTTCTTATTTTGGGAGATTGTTGGGCTAATTCTGAATATTCAGCTGGATGGGGATGCTGTCTTTGTGTTTAGTCATACATGTGCATTTTTGTTTTCTTCTCCGTAGGAATGAGAGAGCATACTAAAACCCAGGGCAGAATCTTCAGAACTCACTATCCCTGATACTTTCTGATTATTTTGTTCACAGTTTGAGTTATTTGTTCAATTTCTTTTTTCCTAAAATAAAATCTGTTCCAAGAGGACAAAATCGGTCCCATCCTAGCATATAGCCATTTATTTTAGTAAGAGGATTTGTGTTTGTAATAGGCAGAAATCCAATTTTAACTGATTTAGGAAGCAGATGGGGTTACTTCATGTAACCTTGAGCTGGGGAATATCTGTCCCCCGAATATGTCTAAAAGCAGAGCTGGAGCACTCTCTCTTCTTACACATTCTCTTCCCAGTGCTCACACCTGCTTCTAACTCCATATCAGCTTTCTTCTCCATGCTGGTTCCAGTAATGTCATAGACAGTGTGGTAGCCAAAGACTTGCAATATTTATATCCAAAGAGAGTCCAGCCTTTTCCTTTAGTTAGACATTAATAAATCCGCCAAAAAAGGGACTCTGACTGGTTGGGCTGGAGTCAGGTCACTCAACTCTCTGGACATCACCACTTGATACCAGAATAGTGTTAGAGAAAAAAAGCGTAGGTGTAATTCAAAAATTTGTCCCAATTTGTTATTTGTCTTTGTGCTTCATATGTATATGGTGAACAAAATAATAAATGTGAGCCCTTCAAGGGGTTGACATGAAATCTAGAATGTAATTTATATTTGCCTGAAATTAATTTAGAAGCAGTGAGGTCAAAGATGTTTTTAAAAATCAGATTCCCTGTAGCCCCCAGAGTATGTCCATGGCAGATGCAAGAAGGCAGCCAAATTCACGTCTCTGGGAGCTGTAACTTTGTGACCTTTGTCTTATTGTTGGGTTCAGGGAAAGTTGAGCTCCCCAGGGACTGGAAGCACCTCTGCTAAGAAGGGAGTGGGTCCCAATATGAAGTGACAGTGTTTTAAGAAGAAAGGAGGGTGTGTAAAATGCTCCCCATAGAGGAGAGAGTGGTCAGATGCAGGCCTGAGGGCCAATGGGGTATCCTGCTGACCATCAGTCCCTTCGTCCACTTTCATCCCTCACTTCCTGCTAATGGGAGGATTGAACAATTCCAGAAGACCCATCCAAAAAGGGATGGAAGTCTTGGCAGCTCTAGGAGAGCACTTAATGGTAGTAAAATGTGGAAAATGTCTATGACTGGACTATTTGATCTGCATCTTTTTAGATCTGCCTATGAGTGGAGCAGTTCTCAGAAGGCATCTTCACACTGCAGCTGGAGAAAAATTATCATCATGCCTTAGGTGGTGCTTTCTATATGTGGAAAGCTATTCTAAATGTGTTACATAAAATAATTCATTTAAAGCTCAAGCAACTATATAAGGTAGGAGTGATTGTTGTCCCAACTGTTTGGGCTTGAATAGTGTACTTCCAAAATTCATGTCTACCTGGAGCCTCAGAAGGTGATTTTCTTTGGAAATAGGGTCTTTAAAGATATGATTCATTAAGATGCAATTGTACAGGATTTGGGGGTTCCCTAATCCAGTGTGTGGTGCCCTTAAAAGAGAGGAAAATTTGGACATGGAGATGCAGGAAGGAAAAGGCCATGTCAATACAGAAACAGAAACTGGAGTGATGCTACTGCAAGCCAAGGATAGCCAGCATGCCCTGTAAAGCAGAAAGAGGGAAGGTATGAAATGATTCTCTTCTGAAAGCTTTGGGGGAAGTATGGCCCACCAACATCTTCAATTTGAAAGTCTGGCCTCCAAAACCATGAGAGAATAAATTTCTGATGTTTCAAGTCCCCCTCAAATTTGTGGCACTTTGTTCCAGCAATCCTAGGAAATGAGCACACCACCTTACAAAGGGTAAAGAGCATAGGACGTTAACAGCCCTTGTCCAAAGCCATACCACCAGACAGTGGCAATCATGGCACAGGTCAGGGAGGCCAGAGTAGGCACTAGGTGTCAAGACTAGAGGGAACATACCCTCTCTGTTTCCTATGCCCCATGTCTCCATTCCTGCCTGGTTTTTTTTTTATTAGTCTATGGGACTGCTTTCTTACATTATTAAACTTTTCCTCCCATGCTTACTTACTGACATTGCCCAAATTGATGGGTTTTATATTTTAAATAGTCTTTCATTGTTACACAAGCTACATGTATGCATTGGGGAAAATGAAAAATACAGTCAAGCAACAACAACAAAAAAAGGAAAATTATCATATTCCTACCACCCAGACAGAGATTTCCACTTTTAACACTTTAGTACATTACATTCCTTTTTCACTTCCTACAAATGAGATCATTCTGCACATAATGTTTTATAATCTGATTTCAGTACACAATCTCCACTTTCCTGTAGAGTTGAAACAGTTCTTATGCTATCTAACACCCGGACATTCTCTAACTTTTCTGATTGACCCAACAATGTCATGCAGATCTGGTATTTCCCAAGCACTCCTCAAGACAGGACTATTCAGACCATACTGTTTGGTTTCCAAGTCCTCTTGAACTCAACTAAAGTCCCAATTTAGTGTCAGACTTGTTGAAAAGAAGAGATCAGTCTCCAGACAAACTCACTAACTGGACTTGTTCAGTTGTTTCTTCATGATGTCATTAGCTTATCACTTTTTCCTGGATTTTCTGTAATCAGAAATTTTCCCTATAATCAACATGGGTACACTGATCTTTCCTCTGATTTTGTCTCTCACTCTGAGACTTGGGGGCCACCCCCTGCAGGCTGTGCTAGCCTGGTTCCTTCTTATGTGGGTTGGATCCCCCTGCCCAGAACTGTCTAGAATTTGGAGGGATCTTTCCATGACTCTAACATTCAAACTCCCCGTGAAGGACAAAGAACATACTGCCCTGAAACTCTCTGCAACTTTCCTGGTAAAATGCCAAGCTGGCACTGGAACCCAGGGCCTGAGAGGTGTGCCAATCTCTGGCAGGAAGTCTTCCTCCAGAGAGAATCCGAAGCTTGCATTTTACACATTTCTCTATTTTAGGAATTACTCTGCTTCAGCCACCTGCCTCAAAATCAAAATTATCTCAGTCCCTAAGTGTTCAATCTGCTTTAGCTATGTGAGCTGTTTCACAGGCCATGAGGTCTCTTTCTGGGGACTGTGTGTTCCTAGGAGGAGTCCTGCATGGGCTCTGTTCTGAAGGGGAAGCTTAGCCTAGAACACAGAAGAACAGGTCAGAGAAAGCCTGGGTAAGAGAGGGAAGAGGAATCTAGGTTGTGAGTGTGGTTCTGGCTGCCAACCCTGTGTGCTCTGGGCCTACAGGGACCTTGCTTATCTATCCATGTTCCAATTTCCATTGTTCAGCTGTACAATGAAGATAATAATAACTCTATCACAGGAATACATTACTGCAGGGATAATATGTAAGCACATGTGCGGAGGAGGCCAAGACACGGAGCACCGGTGCAGTAGGCCCTCTGACTGTTCCACTGGGCTAATGCTCACAAACACTCAGCCAGCAGCTGGGCATGAGCCAGATGCAGAAGGTGAGCTCTCCCAGATACACTCAGTGGGTGCCCTCTAGGAAGTTGGTCTTCTTAGTACTAAGAATAGGGAGAAGCTCCTTGTGTGACCATAATGTCACCTCCCTTACCTCTCTAGTGGGGCCTAGGTGCCAGCACTTCCCTGGTTATTGGGACTATTCCATGCTTCCTAGCCTCAATCACAAGCTGTTCATGAAAAAATGTGATGCTCACAACCACTGAGATGTCATATTTGAAGATGATGAAGAAGATGAAGATGATGAAGATCTCAGCTGTGACCCCCATAGGGACCTCTGTTTCTTCCTCAGCCAGGGCTATGGGAGGCATCAGTTTGGGGGGCTAAGAATGACCTTTCCTGTCCAATGCTAGAGATTTACATGTCCTTTGCTTCTTTTCTTTTCTTTGTTTTGGTACCAGGGATCGAACTCAGGACCTTGCCCTTGCAAGGCAGGCGGCAACACCACTCAGCTAAATCCCCCATCCTCCTTTGATTCTTTTCTAACAGGTACCCTGATGCTACGTCTGTAAGACATACTTAGTACATGAGGCTGGAAGGCAAGGCATAAATTGGGGAGGGGGTAATGGGTACTCTGCACTGTGGCTGTGCAGTGGGAGATGGTGCCTCCTCACCTCCCACTTCTACCAAGAGGCAGAGGGGGCAAAGCTCCTGACTTGGAATCAGTGTCCCTGCACTGTAGAACCCAGCTCTGCCCGCATGCCAAAGTGGCCTGACTGACTTTCCCATGTCTTAGTTTCCTTCTTGGCTGCATAAGAAACACTAAAACAGTTGCCTCTGACTTAGGCAAAGACCTGATGAGGTAATGTGTGCACAAAGGCATAAATGACCTTATTAGTTGCCCTAAAGTTGACAGAGAACCTTAAGTAGAACTAAGTGATAAGGGCATGCATGTGGAGGGAGAGGCAGGAAGGGAGTGGCCATTCATTGCCATTCAGCACCTCATTATTGGTTGTCGTCATCCCATTGTTAGGTATTAATATGTCCATTTTATGGAAGAAAATTGAGGTTGGATAATTTGCCTCAGGTCGTGGAGCTACTAATCAGAAAGAAAGTGAGCAGGACCTCTCCTCTCTGTGCGCATTGCCGGTGCTCAACTCCTATTTAAGGGTTGCTGGATAATGGTATCTGAATGTTAAGATCCTGGAGAGTTGTCCCCACCAGGAGCCTTCACCAGCTTCTAGCTCTGGCTCCTTAGGGCACTGCACTGGCCTCCCACTCCCACGATCTGGATAGTAAGCCAGGCATGGAGGCAGAAAGCACTGAATTGCTGGTATAGAAAACTCTCCCTCTATCCTATGCCCTCCACCTGATCCCCACTGAAAATTCACCCCCAAGCTTCTCTTTCTCAGTGTCTGTAAAACACAAGCCCTAATATGTGTTAAATACAGAGGAGAATTTGGGTTCCCCTGTTCCCTTGAAGGAAGATTTTCCCTCTGCAAGGAGGATTTGTGTCTACACTGGAAGGCAGAGGGCCAGGAGGGGTCTATGGGTTGAACTTGGCCACTCAAAATTGGAAACATGCCACCACCACCTCTCAGAGGTTGCTTAGGAAAAGGAGCGATTTCTCAGCCCTCGTTTATCCCGAATGTTCACCAGTGTCCCACCATCCAGTTAACTGAGTCTATTTCTCTCCCTTCCATTCCCAGGAACAAATGAAGGTGGTTGGAAAAGAGCAGGCCCAGGCCTTGCTGTGGGCCAGCTCGCTGGGGGCTCAGTTGTCATTTAGCCACTGGCCAGTGCTGCATTATGCAGAGACTCTTTGTGACTGATTTTCCTCTTTTTACCTGAAAATAGCTGGAAATCCCTGTGTGGAAGAGTGAAAAGGCCAGAAGCTGCCTCCAGGCTCTATTAAGAGCATATTTTAATATTTAAACTCTCCTCTTCAAATACTTCTGACCTTTAAAACCTGGCCCCTTCTACTTGTGGCACCTCACCCTGGCCCATCATGATCCAAGTACTTATTTCATTTTCCAGGGCCCTGTTCCAACACCAGCCACATCCCACCATTAAGCACACAGACCTGTTTCACCTATGCAGCTGGGCTTAATTTCTTAGCTCCCTGCCAGAGCTCTGGCTCTGTAGTCTGTGTGTTCCTCAATTCAAGACTGAAATTTATCTACAATACTTGTACATATACATGTGCGTAACAACCACACACACATAATTTCTCAGGTGACCATTGAATAATCTGTTTCTACCCTGCAATTTCAATGGTAGCATAGGTATTTATAGTCACATTCAGGCTGAGTGAACACACCAAAGGAAGTCGCTGAATCCTGCATAGAAGGTTTTGTGGACAGAAAAAAATGAGGTATCATATGGCACCTGGAGGTGTTTAACTGAGACTTGGGCTCTTTCAGCTGTGGTGTGAGGATATTGCAGGAAAACATGTGAATTCGGTAGACGTATATCTGAGTACCAGGTTGCAACTACAATAGTAAATAAACCATGAAGAAATGTTCTGTCCCTTATTCCAGCAATAATTAGAGAAAAAGACCCATTTAATTAAGACTTAAATAATTCCCCAGTTTTCAATATCATAAGGTTGTTTTTGTAGTAATTGTGAAGGGACAGGACACCTCATTAAAATTGGCATTTGCAGATTGTTCATGGAAAGTTTATATTCTATGCAGGCTGTGTATCCAGCACTAGTAAATGCTGCCTTGGCATAACTATTCCTGCTGGATAATGTCTTTATTCAAGCATTCTGGGCATGCATTTTGTTTTTCTTTTTTTTACAGCTTTATTGAGATATAATTAGAATACAGTTTGCCCATTTAGAGTATGCAATTCAATACTTTCAGAATACTCAGAGTTGTACAACCACATCTAATTTTAGAAGCTTTTGGCCCCTCCCATTCTTATTAACAATTACTGTTACCCCTACATCATCTCCTGCTCCAGCTTTTCCTAACCCTCTCAACCTAAGCCATCACTAATCTCCTATCTCTACAGATTTGCCTATTCTGGACATTTCACACAAACTGAATCAGATGACGTACAGTGTTTGGGGACTAACTTCTTTCACTTGATACATTTTCAAGGTTCATCTGTATTGCACCAGATATCAGGACCTTCCCTTCTTTTGATTGTCAAATAATATTCCATTATATGGATAGACTATGTGTTGTCCACCTATTGATTAGCTGGTGGACATTTCCATTTTGGCTGTTAGGAATATGGCAGTTGTGAACACATGTGGCTGAGTGCATGCTTTCAATTTTCTTGGTTCTATATCTAAAAATGGAACTGGTGGGCCCAAGAAGTTGCATATGGTAATTCTCTGTGTAATGTTTTAGGAACTGCTAAGATGTTTTCCAAAGTGGCTGCACCAGGATGTGAGGGTGATCTGGCTGCAACATCTGTCACCCCATCGATCACCAGGGTTGCCTTGGCTGATCTTGTTGGCTAGGCAGCTGTTCCCTTCCTCCCTCACTGCTCCATGTGCCTTCCCCCCAAAGCTTCATGCACAGTCACAGAGGATGACCACCCCACATAGGAGGGCCAGTCAAGGGTACATGAGCAGCTGCATTCCCCTGCTAGAACCTCCAAACAAGCTCTCAAAGTGGCTGCACTATTTTTACTTTCTCATTTATAAGGTTCCAATTTCTCCCCATTTTGCCCACGTTTGGTTTTATCTCACTTTTTTATTATAAATGTGATAATAGTTAAAATCTAAATGGAGTCACTAACAAAGAAGGAAGGAAGGAACGAACGAACGAAAGAAGGAACGAGAGAAAGAAAGAAGCCAGCTGGGAGAGTATGAAGAAGAGTATGCATGTATGACTAGCATGAACCATTACAAAAGAATCTTCCAGAACCACAACCTTGCACAAAATTCACCACAAGTTTACACATCCCTGCCTCCCTCTCTCCACTCCATCCCCAGAAGGACAACTTTCCAGCAACTGCCGGTCCACCTTGGACTGGCACCACCCTTGTCATTGATCCTTATAGTTAAGGGTCATTGTTATAAACTGGTATGATCTATTTTTCATTTTACTTTTTAAAAATTTATTTATTTGTACATGTTTGCAACACATAATGATTGCTTTTATTGTGGGAGTTGCCTACATGTGCACAATACATTTTAATTCTTCTTTTTCAAAATCCCCTACCATTCCTCTCCCTCCTGCTCCTTCCAACTCCTGATCCCTTTCAAATTTGCTAAAGCTCTATTTTCACCATAATTTTTCCCTTCAATTCTTTTTTTTCCCTCCATACCCTTTTGCCTCTCTCCCTCCCACTTCGCTCCCTCTAACTCTTGTTCCCCTCTCCATTGGAAAGAGATCTCCCTATTTTCTATTTTATCTATCTTCTATTTTGCTTTCTCTTTCACACACTATATTCAAGCCTGTGTGTCGGACTTATTTTTAAAAACCATTGTCTTCTCTTTGAATATGCCCATGTATTTGCTCCTTTCAGTGTTCATTTCCAAAGAGACCCATTATCTTTGCAGAATCCCTTTCCACTTGTTATTTAGGTAGACATCACTATCCCAGTGGATAGAAAATGGTATCTCATTGTGGTTTTGACTTGAATTTCTTTGGTACCTAATAACAATGAGTATACATCTACATTTTCTGTATTATTGGCTGCTTTATATGTACTTTCTTTGGAGAAACATCTAGTCAAATTCTTTGGCCATTTTAAAAATTGGGCTATTTGTCTTTTTATTACTGAGTTGTAAATATTTTTATGTATACTAGATATAAATCCTTATGTGTATAATAGCCAGTATTTTTCTCTCTTTCTATGGGTTAATGCATTTAAAAACCAAAAAAAATTTTTTTCTTGAGTGGTTCCAGCTATATAGCTCAGGCTGATCTTGAACTTGCAATCCTCTTGCTTCATTCAGCCTCCCAAGTGCTATGATTCCAGGTGTGTACCAATATGAGTAGATCTTGTGTGCTCAGCACACAAGACCTGGATGGATAGCATGATGAGCACAATTAAGTTGCTAGAAATTGGCTGTTAGAGCTGCTGAAACTCGTCTCATTGAGGTTTTAAAAAACCAAGGACTGGATCCCTGAGTTCTGTGTGGTCGCCTTCTCTTCCAAGAGGATGAGGGAGCTCAGAATCGACTTTGCTGTCAGTAGCAATGAGGAAGGGACTACCTTGGATAGGATAATGTCACTCTTGACTCCTCTACTGACATGCAAAGCCCCACAGACGGTGCAAACCGCAGTGGCAGCACCCCATGTGGACATTGACCTCTTTCCTGGCTGGTAGATGCATCCTGTCTCTGGTCTCCTTGTACAGCAAGAGCAAGCTTAGAGCTGAGATCTCCTGACTTCTGGTAAGTGCAAGTAGCACCTGAGCAGCTGACCACATGTGGCAGACACTGGCTTGCAGCCAGCAAATATTGCATGTGGACGCTCCTTATGCCTTCTGGGAAGGCACCCGGCTTTGGATCCAAGAAGTAGCTAAGTAAATCAGGGAGAAGCAGTCAGATTTGCAGACTGAGATGGTTAGGAACTACTTCAAACTTCTTTTACATTCCATTTCTTTTCCTCTGACTGACTGAACTGTTTGGTTCTATTCTTTATCCAATGTAGGTACATATTCCTTTTTGTTTTGGTTTGGTTTTTGGTACCAGGGATTGAACTCAGGACCTTGCACTTGTGAGGCAGGCGGCAGAACCACTGAGCTAAATCCCTGGCCCACATGTTCCTTTTTTTCTGATTTCTATCACTATTCTTTTTTTTTTTTTTTCGGTACCGGGGATCGAACTCAGGACCTCGCACTTTCGAGGCAGGTGGCAGAACCACTAAGCTAAATCCTTGGCCCCCACTATTCACTTTTAATGCTAGGGAAAAATACCAACTTCGTGCACCACTGTAGACCTCTTTAAATATTTGACTTGTGCTCAAGTTGCCATTGTATTTAAGGCAGAAAACATTTGGTTAGACCTGAAAAAAATTTGTCCAATTATATTTTCAAATGCTTAGGCAAATTTTCAGTGTGCAGAAAATTGACAGACTGTTTCCACTTTGATTAGGCAATTTGTTTTTATCTTCAGAGGCAAAAAATTAGAGCACATGGGTCAAAGTTTATGCAGGGCTACTGCCTGCCCAAAGGTGTCCACAGAGACTTTCTGCTCCATTCTTTTTCCCCTGAGTGTGTATTGCCTTTAAATGACCTTTTTATAACATAGAAAAATATGCTTTTGTATGGAAAGGATAAGCATTTTTATAGTATTTTTAAAGAAATATTGAGTCAATGCTTGTATGTAAACTGTGCAGTCTATTCATGACCTTATTGCAAAATCCACTGAGGCTTTGGAGGAAGCTGTCCACAAGTAATACAGTTCCTTAGTAGAATGCTCCAGTCTTGGGCATGCACATATGGAGGGGATTTTAGGCATGATGATACATATTTCCATATCTTTATTAGAGCACCTACTATACACGAGGCATCCTTCCTGGGGCCAGAGACAGCAGTTTGGATGAGACACTGTTCATAATCTCAAGGAGCTTGTGGTATTCATGTGGGGCATATGTCTAGGTCACTGTAATATAGGCAGATAGGTCTCACTGCGTCATTATTGATAGAACATGTTATAAAAGCCCCCAAAGAAAATTTCATCTCTCTTGACAAGAAAAGATTTCATAGAAGTGTCCTATTCCAATAGGCTTCAGAGGAGGGACAAGAGTTCAACGTTATACAATGGCAGTAAGACTGAGGGTTCAGGGTGAGGCAAGACCAAAGTATGAGGTTTTGAGTATGTTAGGAGAAAGGAGATTCCACTCCAGGTAACTGCATTAATGAACTGTGCTGTGGCTTGTGTCTAGACGTTCCTCCAAAGTCTCATACAGTCTTTTTCAAAGGTAGCTAAATCTGGAATGTGTGATGCTAGGATTAAGGGCGTGTGATTCCTAAACCACTACACATGAGTGATGGATTTGGCAACGGCCTAATCCCAGTAGTCTGGGTAAAACAAAAGGGGCAGAAAGACATTGTTAAAGTCCCTTGTTGCATTTGTTACCCTGTGGGTGCCATAAACTGTTTCTCATCGTGATGCCCCTCCTGCCTCTCTTGTTGCTTTTGCTGCTTCCAGCGCCATGAACTTTTCCCCTTCTTCCACCCTGCCTTGGAGCTGGTTGACTATGGACTGAACCCTCTATGAACTGTGAGCTAAATAAACCCCTTCCCCTCTAACTTTGGTTGTCAGGTATTTTGTCTCAGCAATGAGAGAAAAGTAATTAACACAAACTGGGAGATGATTGGATTATTATTGAGAAATTGAAATGCTAGGGGAAGCAAGTATCAGAGGCTAGGAAGTGCTGAGAGAAGGGAGAACAGTGCCCTAGTTTATTGTATGCAGAGGCCCTCGGAAAGGAGCTACTTGAGGAAGGCAGGGAAGGCTAGAAAGTGGCCAGGGGCCAAGCACTCTGCTTCTGTCAGATGGACACCAGCCTGTCGGTGTCAACTGGGAATGGTGACAAATGTGGAGCTACCCTTAGTGCTCCCAGAAACTAGGGAAGAGTTGTACTTGCCTTTACTTTTCAGATGTGGACCAAAAAGCCAGCAGCACACTTTTGAGAACTACCTGAACAATCATAACATTTCTGCTCTATCCTTAATCATGTGTGAGAGCCAGAAAACCTGGAACCACAATCAAGTCATCCTCCTCCAGTGAAGAAGTTTTAGCAGTCATGGTCCTGGTTTCCAAGGAGCTTTCTACTCAAATGATCCCAAGTCCTCTTCCTCTGTGCAAAGGCATCTCTCAATTTATCCAGGGGAATGGCCCTGACCTACAGGTGATATTATAAGCTTCTCAGGGCCCTTTGGGGCTTCCTTTCTCATTTTGGAAAAGGAGACTAATAGGGCATGTTGACAAAGGCAAGAACACGCCAAAAGTGGCACTGAGGGAGCTGATGCTGTCCTTTCTCCTTTTGTGGCATGACTGTGGATTTCATTCTTGCGTTCCTTGACTGGGACGATTCTCCCTCAAGCTGACTCACCAGGATCACTTGCTTCCCTTTGGCAGCCTGTGTATGAAGCCATCACACACAGCAACTGGGAATCAGAAGCACAACTCTTTCCTGTGGCTAACAGGTAGTCTTCAGGCCAGGAGCCCATTGAACACTAGCTTTTTTATTGACTGTATTGCTGGATGTTAGAATCATAGAACATTATTAGACCTTGAAGACACTTCAGAGTTCATCCAGTTTACTGTTGCCCAGAAAGAAAACTCTCAAGTATTTCTCAAATGTCTGGTCATCCTCTTTACTTTCAGTGATAACTTTGGAAATCAGTTAGCCAATTCTGAGACAAAGTAACCCATAGTTCATTGCTGTGTACTTCCAAAGCCATTTATTCATTCAAGTCAACAACTGCAGTTTGGATCACTTCAGTTGGTACAGTTTGAGGTTGAGAAGATCAGCCTAAGTCTTCAGCTGAGGAGGCCAAAGGGGTGGGGAGCTGAGGGATCCTTCAGTGTGCCACTTGACAGCCATAGCTGATGAGAATACAGCTTCTTTTTTCAGCCTCATATGCTCCCTTGGTTCTTAGTTTCATCTCCTCAAGCCTGGGAGTGTACAGTGGTCTCCTGACCACACTGCCCGTGCCACCACTGGATTGAGTCCTTCTCCATCAGCATAAATCTGTATCCACCTCTTCATTTTCTATACAATGGAATCCAAACTCCTCAGTGGTATTTGTGTCTCCAACCCTATATTCCAAAGGCCCAGCCTAACCCCTACCAACCCATGCATGCTATTCCTATGGAATCCTTTACTCACTAATATTCATATCTCTGTCTCATTCCGTCAGTCGCAACCTTCTTATAAGACCCAGCTCATACACTGCTTTCCCTTCAAAGCTGCCCCACCTCCTAACCCTATATCCTGGGACTGGGCTGCTCCCCCGGCCCCTTCTCAGGGTCACACCATACTGAGCACAATCCTCTGGGAGCATTCACCCTTGCCGTAAGATGTTTGTCTATATCTTGCCTCTTGTGCTACATGATGCTCCTCATCACAGTCCCTGGGGAGCCAGGCATCCCTGTGCCTTGAGTTGAAGGAAATGTTATCTGGGGAATTAATACAACAATTATTGTTTTCTCTTATATTTTCAAATCCATCCTATCATGCATGCAGCTCTTTCCATTCATTTTGGCTGCTAAATGTCATCCAATTATGTGACTGTTACACAGTTAATCTATGTTCTCATCCAGGTACTCCCAGACATTTCCTATTTTTCCTAGTTTCAGGCAAGTTTTCCATGAAGGAGCAGCCTTGACCTTGACCTTGACCTTGTGGACAGGAGGGCAGGGTCTCTCTGCTGTGACTCCACAGGTGGAAACTCCAGGCTGAGGCTTTGTTCTTCATAATGCCAAATTGATTTCCAGAGTTATTGTGACATGCACTTTCTTCCATCATGCCCCATATATAAAAAAATAAAAAAAAATGTTTGCCAAACTGATGAATGGTATCTCATTCTTTGGGGTTTTTGTTTTATTATATACTTTGAGGCTTTCTGACTGGGTACATACCAATTTAGAATTGTTTATTCTTCTCAGAGAAACTTTTCTTTACCATTATGCATTCATCTTTATCCCTAATGTTTTTTTGCCTTGAAGTTAATTTTGTTTAAAACTAATATAGCTACAGTACTCCAATTCTCTTTTTATGAGTATTTGCCTGACATATCTGTTTTTCTCCTAAACTATTACTTTCACCTTTTGTGTAACTTAATGTTTTATTTCCCACTGAAGATTCCTAATGGTTAAAAAAAAGGAGAATTTTTAGAAATCTCATTAAAACATGCTGCTAAGTCACAACACTCGGCTGATATGAAAGAAAAAACTTATGCATCATTTTCCATTTAGCTTATATAAACACTGGACTACCCAATGCTTTCCTAAAGTAATTCTTCAATATTACTTTTTAAAAGTTAAGCTTTCTAAAATTTAAGTGATTCTAAAATAGCATCTGGTAAGAAATAGAAATACACACAGAAAAATGAAGGCTTAATTTCTGTGGACATAAAAACTACACAGTTGTAGAACATTTAAATTCAAAACTTCTGAACTATAAATAAATGCCTATAAAAATATCTCTTGTACTTTGCTAATTTTTTAGATTAAAATCTAAATCAAGCCTCTGCACACATACAAATTTCATGCTTACACTAATTAAAAACAAAATATAAATTCTGTTTGTTACATATTATATTTAGAATTATAGAAACAGAATTAGCGAACACATTCAAATACTCAATATTTTAAAGATTTAAATAATTTACTTTAGCTATGTTTAAAAAATGCAATGTGTGACCAGCTTTTAAAATTCAGATAAGATGTTGAATTGTTTTTCTTTTTCAAGGAAAATACTGAAAAAAGACAAGTATTATATCCATACCTATTTATTTGAATAAGATAAAGTTTAAATTTAGCCAACAGGCAAGATTTTTTCTTAAAAAACATGGATTTAAAATGCTTAGCAAAGGAAAGCCTCAGAATATAACTACACCATAGAAAATATATGTTTTCTGGGTGAATGAATATTTAAATATTCTGATTGAAAAACTAACTTCTAGGAATTTAAAGTTTAAAACATACAAGTAGTAGATTCATTTTTGCTGTTTTAATATAAGTATTCTCTCTATTTTTAGAAAGCAGCAGCCTTAGTGTATTTTAAGAAACAAAAGCAGAGTAAACAAAAACAGAACTGTAGCATAAAATGGAAAAGCAAGTATTATCCTATATATAAATTTTCAATTTTTATTTAAGTTAAATTTTTGTATTGTAAGTTAAAACACAAAACTCCAAGACTTCTTCATACAAATATAAAAATATGAATGTAATGTCTCCAATTTAATTTATAGAGAAGCACTTGAATCTAATTACTTAGATATTCTTCCATGCCTAGAAAAATGATCCAATAAGTCTTCTATGAGTGGGTAATTATTGTAAAGAAACATGTCTAAACCACATAGTACAAATCATGGATCACAGCCCTCTGAAAATGATAGTGATTTTTTTTAGTGTTATTACAAAATAACCATGACTACTTCTCTGCAGAAAATGTTTTGTCAACAATATTGCTTCAGTATGAATTGCATAAAGTGCAAGGTTATGGTAAACGCAGCTGTAATCTATTCAAAATTGCCATGGTGTAGTTGGTGCGGAAATAATGGACAATCAGTCTTCATTTATGTTGCCTCTAATTCCTTCCTGTAGTACCATGTTTCCATCTGAGATCATTTTGTTACAGCCTGAAGAACTCTCACTAATATTTTTTCAATTCTCTCAGTCTTGGCTTTGTCTAGAAGCATCTTTGTTTCCCCCGTATGTTTGAAGGATTTCTCACTGGATATAAAATCCTGGATGGCTAGTCTCCCTACCCTCAACCTTCCAACACTTTAAAGATGTCATTTCATTGCCTTTTTATTTCCCCCTCTTTGTTTGAAAAATTTGTCATCACATGTAAAGTTCCAAATGACTATCTTTCTTCTCCCTTCCACTGTAAAGACCACATTTGATTGCTTCTGGTTTTTTAGTTTACTGTCAAGGACTCAGTCATTATCATTATCTTTTCCTTCTTTTTTCTCTAGCTACATTTAGTATTTTCTTTTTGTTTTCATTTTTGAGCAGTTTTACCACAATACACTCAGGTATGTGTTTAGTTCGGGGTTGTTCAGGCTTCTTGGACCTCTAGATTAGTATCTTTCATCAATTGTGGGCTTCCCTCAGCTATCATTTTTTAAGATATTGTTTCTACCTCATTTCCTCTTCACCTCTGGGACTCTAATTTCATACACATTAAACTTGTTGACTGGGTTTAGTATGCTTCTCTGGCTCTGTACTTTTAAAATAATTATTTTATTTTTATGTTCACTATTATTTTATTTATTTCAAATTGGAAATGTGCCAAGCATTTGGGAACTAATCGACAAACTTCTAAACAGCATATGGATTGAAAAATACGTGAAAAGGGAAACTGAAAAATAATTTTGGCATAATGTAGATTTAAGATATCAAAATTTGTGGGGTTTAAATAAAACAATGTTGATTCGGAAACTGACAGCATTACATACAAATAATAAAACAAAAAAAAGTTCCCAAACCCATATTAAGCTTCTACCTTAAAAAGCTAGAAAGCAAAGCAAAGCAAATTCAATCTACGTATGAGGAAGAAAGCAAAAAAGTAGGAACTGAAATCAATAAAACAAAAATTAGCAATAGCAAATATCAATGAAACTCAAGCATATTTTTTTGGTTAATTTAAAAACTTACAAATCTCTAGTTAGACTTAGCAGAAATAAAGGGAGGGTTGGGGGTGTAGCTTAGTGGTACAGCACTTGCAAGACCAGACCAGCAAATTTCCTACATCAGCAACTAAAGAACAGAATAATACCACAGATGCTACAAATATTAAACAGCTAATAATGGAATTTGGGGAAATCTTTATGCCAATATATCGGCCACATAGATTATACGGACACAACAATTGAAATATAGAAATTACCAAAATAGATCTTAAAAGAAATAAAAATCTACGTATGTCACAATCTATTAAATAAATTAAATTAAAAATTAAAAATCTTCCCACCATCCCAAACAAATTCTGAGCAGGTATTTTTGTAGAAATCAATAATATAGGTCAGAATCTATTAAAGAAATTAAATCGTATTTAAACATCTTTCTACCAAGGGAACACCAGTCCTAGATGTATTAGATAATGATATTTTTAACCATTTAAGAAATTTCAATTTATTTGTAAAATAAAGGACCTAGAACAGTAAAATAGAGAGAACTCACACTACCTGATTTCAAAACTCACTATAAAGCTACAATATGCAAATAATCAAGAACCAGTCTATGTAAATAGGGAAGAGTGGAGGGGGTGAAGGGTGCACAGGTAATGGGGAAAAAAAATAAGAATTAGGGCTGGGGATTTAGCTCAGTGGTTCCGGCGCCTGCCTCACAAGCGCAAGGTCCTGAGTTTGATCCCCAGTACAAAAAAAAAAAAAAAAAAAAAGAACCAAGACACATCATGCAGAGTTACAAGGACCCAATGATAAATGTAAATATATTGTATACTTAAAATTTACCAATAAAAGAATTTAAGGGGGAAAAAAAGAAACAGTGATTTTTTAAAATTTTTAATTTTATTGGCACATTTTAGGTATAAAATATAATGATATTCATGATTGGAAATTTGCACCTTTACACAATCTCTCTTGGTTCTTATTTTTCCCAATTCCCCTGCCCTCCCTACAGCCCATCTATCCATTCCTATTTATAAAGACTCCCATTTCCATTTTTTCATTTTCTCATATTACTTCCATTCCCTTATTTTCTATCCCTTACCCCTCCAACTTCCCATTCCCTTTTGCCCCTTTTCTTCCTATTTCACATTATCTATTATATCTTTTAGTCCTTATTTACACTTTCAGTTTCTCATGCTAGAGAAACTATTGGGTATTTACACATGTCCTATTTATTTCACTTAAGAGTATTGCCTCAATGTGCATGCAAATGGCTAAAAATGACTCTAATTTCTCATTTTTGATGGCTGAGTAGTACTTCATTTTATAAAAATACCAGATTTTCTTTATCCAGTCTCCAGCTGATGCGCAATTGGTCTGCTTCCAAGTTTTAGCTATTACAAATTGTGCTGCTATGAACATGGGGGCATATATATCACTGTGGTATGATTCTTTTAATTCTTTGGGGAAGATGCCCAGCGGGGGAATAGCTGGGTCAAATGGGACCTCAAGTCCTAGTTCTTTGAGGTATCTCCATACTGATTTCCACAGTGGTTGCACCAGTCTACACTCCCACCAGCAGTGGAGCAGGGTTCCTCTATCCTCACATCCGCACCAGCATTTGTTATTGGTTCATTTCATGATAGCAGCCATTCTTTCTGGAGTGAGGTGGAATCTCAGTGTTGTTTTCATTTGCATCTCTCAAATGACCAGTGATGCTGAACATTTTTTCATATATTTATTTGCTGTTTCTACTTCTTTGTCTGAGAAATATCTGTTCATTTCAGATGCCCATTTTTGGATTGGGTCTTTAAATTTGGGAGGTCTGATCTTTTTAAGTTCTTTATAGATTCTAGATAGTAGACCTTTGTCTGAGGGGCCACTGTTGAACATTTTTTCCCACATTGTGGGTTGTCTCTTCACACTGCTGGTGGTTTCTCTTGCTGTGCAGAAGCTTTTTAATAAGAAGAGATCCCACTTGTTGATTGTTTGTGCTAGTTCACGGGCAACTGAGGTTTTCTTCATAAAATCTTTTCCTACACCAATGTCTTCAAGAGTTCTACCTAACCTCTGTTCCAACTGGTTCAGCATTTCTATTTTAATATTTAGATCTTTAATCCATTTCGATTTTAGTTTAGTGCATGGTGAGAGATATAAGTCTAGTTTTAATCTTTGGCAAGTTGAAGCCCAATTTTTCCAGCACCATTTATTAAAGAGGCTATCTTTCCTCCAGTGAGGGTGTTTGGCTCCTTTGTCGAAGATGAGATGGCTGAGTGTGTCTAGCATTGTTTCTGCATCTTCTAATCTGTTCCACTGGTCCTCAGGTCTGTTTCTTTGTCAGTACCATGCTGTTTTTATCACAGTAGCTTTGTAGCATAGTTTCAAGTTGGTTGTTGTGATACCCCTTGCCATGTCTCTGTTTCCTAGAATTGCTTTTGCTATTCTGGGTCTCTTCTTGTTCCAAATGAATTTTTGGATTGTTTTCTCAAGGTCCATGAAGTATGCTGCTTGAATTTCAATTGGGATTGTGTTGAATCTATATAGCAGTTTTGGAAGTATGGCCATTTTCACTATGTTGATCCTTCCTACCCAGGAGCAAGGGATGTCTTTCCATTTTCAGATATCATCTTCTATTTCTCTTTTCAAAGTGCTATAGTTTTCAGAGAAGAGGTCTTTGATTTCTTTTGTTAGGTTAATTCCTAGGTATTTCAGGTTTTTGGATGCTATTGTGAAAGGAATTGTTTGCCCTATTTCTGTCTCGGTGAGTCTGTCATTTGTGTAGAGGAAAGCTATTGATTTGTGTGTGTTGACTTTGTATCCAGCTACTCTACTGAATTTGGTTATTAAGTCTAGAAGACCTTTGGTGGAGTTCTTGGGGTCTTCTATATAGAGTATCATGTCTCTGCAAATAATGACAATTTGATTTCTTCTTTTCCTATCTTTATTTGTTTTATTTCTTTCTCTTGTCTAATTGCTGTGGCTAATGTTTCCAAAACTATATTGAACAGGAGTGGTGATAGTGGACATCCCTGTCTTGTTACTGATTTTAGTGTGAAGAATTTCAGTTTTTGACCATTTAGTATGATATTGACTATTGGCTTTTCATAGATGGCTTTTATCAGATTGAGGTAGAGACTGTCTATTCCAATTTTTTGTAGGGTTTTTATCATAAATGTGTGTTGGATTTTATGAAATGCTTTTTCTGCATCTATTGAGATGATCATATAATTTTTGTCCTTGGCTGTATTGATATAGTGTATTACATTTATTGATTTGCATATGTTAAACCATCCCTCCATGCCTGGGGTGAATCCCCCTTGATCAGGGTGTATGATTTTCTTGATGATCTTCTGCATTCTATTTACCAGTATCTTATTAAGGATTTTTACATCTATGTTCATTAGTGAGATTGGCCAATCGTTCTCTTTTTCAGTTGGGTCTTTCTCTGGGGATCAAGGTGATGCTTGCTTCCAGAATGAATTTGGGAGTATTGCTTCCCTTTCAATTTCATTGAAGAGTTTAAACAGTAATGGCAGTAGTTCCTCTCTAAATGTCTTGTAGAATTCAGCAGTGAAGCCATCAGGACCTGGGCTTTTCTTAGTTGGTAAGTTTTTAATTACATTTTCAATTTCATTGATTGATATTGGGTTGTTTAGAATCTTTGGGTCTTCTTCGTTCAACCTTGGTAATTCATATGTATCTAGGAATCTGTCCATTTCTTCTGTGTTGTCCATCTTATTGACGTATAGGTTCTGGAAGTAGGTATTGATGATCCTCTGGATTTCTGCTGGGTCTGTTGTCATTTCACCCTTTTCATTCCTAATTGCATGGATTTGGGCCTTTTCTTTCCTTTTTCTGATAAGGTTGCCTAAGGGTTTGTCAATTTTGTTTATTCTTTTGAAGAAACAACTCTTGGTTTCATTGATTTTTGTATTGTTTTCTTGGTCTCCATTTAATTGATTTCTCCTCTGATGTTTATAATTTCCTCCCTTGTATGAGCTTTGGGGTTGTCCTGCTCTTCTTTTTCTAGAAGCTTGAAGTTCAGCATTAGATTGTTTAATTGGGCTTGCTCTGTTTTCCTAAAATAATTATTCACTGCTATGAATTTTCCTCATAAGACTGCTTTCATTGTGTCCCATAGATTCCGATATGTTGTATTGTCATTGTCACTTAATTGAAGGAACTGTCTGATTTCTTTGATTTCCTGTGTGACCCATTGGTTATTCAGAAATGTGTTGTTCAATTTCTATGTGTTTATGAAATTTTTTTGGTTTCTTTTGCTATTGATCTCCAATTTCATCGCACTATGGTCTGATAATATACAGGGGATAACTTCAATTCCTGTGCACTTACTTAAACTTGTTCTATGAGAGAGTATGTGGTCTATTTTGGAGAACAACCTATGTGCAGCTGAAAAGAATGTGTATTCTGATTTTGTAGGGGTGGAAGACTCTGTAAACATCTGTTAAGTTCATTTCTTCAAGAGTTTGATTGATTTCTAGTATTTCATTACTTATTTTTGGTCTAGTTGATCTATCTATTTGTGACAGTGGGGTATTGCGGTCCCGCACTACTATTGTATTAGTGCATATATGACTTTTCATGTCTGTTAGTATTTGTTTTATATAGTTGGGTGCACTAGTGTTTGGTGCATATATATTTGTGATTGTCAGCTCTTCCTCTTGGTCTGTTCCCTTTACTAGGGTGTAGTGTCCTTCTTTGTCTCTCTTAATCAGTATTGGTTTGAAATCCCCTTGATCTGCAAAGAAGATAGCTACTCCTGCTTTTTTTCAGATTCTTTTCACATGGAGTATTGTTTTCTACCCTTTAAATTTCAGTCTATGAGTTTCTTTTTGAATTAAATGTGTTTCTTGTATGCAGCATATTGTTGGATCTTGCTTCTTGACCCATTCTGCCAGTCTATTTCTTTTGATTGGTGAATTGAGACCATTAACATTGATGGTTATAACTGATATGTATTGACTTATCATTGTCATGACTTTTTCTTTTTGTTGGGTCCTCCCCCTTTGCGTTTAATTTCTTGTTGTGTGTGATGGATTCATTCTGCTGGGCTTCCTGGGGTTGTAATCCTTGTTGTCTTTTCCTAGGATATTGTGTAAAATTTTTTGGAGTTCTGGTCGGGTACTCATGAAGTCCCTAAGGTGCTCTTTGTTGTGAAAGTATCTTATTTCTCCATCAATTTTGAAAGACAGTTTTGCAGGGTACATCAATCTGGGTTGGAGGCTCTTTTCCTTTAGGGCTTGGAATATGTCACTCCAAGTTCTTCTTGCCTTGAAGGTTTGCATTGAGAACTCTACTGTGATTCTGATGGGCTTTCCTTTGTATGTGATTTTTTTCTTTTCTTTAACTGCTTGTAGACCTTTGTTCTTCTGTTGCGTTTCTGGAATCTTAACAATTATATGCCTATTTGTAGAATGTTTTGATCAAGGCTAATTGGAGTCCTATATGCCTCACTTATCTGTATGTCAAGTTCTTTTCCCCTCCTTGGGAAGTTTTCTGCCATAACTTCTGTGAACAGTTTTTTTTATGTCATCTGCACTCTCTCTTGTTTCTTCATTGACTCCAGTCTTATGTTATTCTTCTTTGCATCATCTAGCAACTGCTGGATTGATTTCTCATGTTCCCTTATAATTTTTAAGCAATTTTTCTTTTCCCAGTCACTAATTGCAGTCTTATATTCTGTATCTGAAATTCTGTCCTCACATTGGCTCATTCTGCTGTGTAGACTTTCAATAGAGTTTTTAATCTCCTGGAAATCTGTTTGTATCTGTTTTATGGATTCCATTTTTTTCCTATGTTGAGATTCCATCATGTTTCTCAGCTCCTCTCTAGATTTATTAATCATGTCTTGCACTATGAGCACAATCTCTGCTGTCATCTGAGAAACTATTTCTGATTTTATTTTTTCCAGATCCTCTTTTCTTGCCAGTTCAGGGAGTCCACATGGTTGAGTATCAGGCTGTTCCATCTCAATTTCCCTTTGGGGTTGCTGTAGGTGATCTGGAAGTCTGGTTTTGAGACTTGTTTACATTTTTTCTCATTTTGATGGGGCTGGGGGTACTGCTTGGCTCACCTTCTCTGCACTGGGATCAATGGTACGATGGCCTGGAAGCCTCCTCCTCTGGGCTCGAGCAGTGGTATGGCAGCCCGGAAACCTCCTCCTCTGTGCTGGAAGCAGTGGTATGTCAGCCCAAAAGCCTCCTCCTCTGCACCTTTGAGAACACGGTCTAGAACATCTGCCACTCTTCTTTCAGTCCTCTTCTTATGCCAAGAAACAGTGATATTGACATGAAAATAGATATGCTGATAATCAGAACAGAGATTCCAAAAAGAGCCTTACATATAGAAATAAATTGAAGTTTAACAAATGTTTCAAGGTTAATGGGAAAGTATACTCCTCAATACATTGTGTTGGTAAATATATACTATGTAATATATGTAGCTTTGAGTCTATATATATATATATTTGAAATCAATATATATATATATATATTTCAAGTCAATATAGTGAAGTTTGAAATCTATAGAGAGACGGAGACAGAGAGACACAGAGAGAAAGAGACAGAGAGAAATAAACTTGACCTATTACTTAATCCAATGTCTGAAGGTTAAACTTTAAATGGGCCACTAACATAAATTCAAAAGAGAAAACTATAAAACTCTGTATTAGTTACTTTTTTGATGATGAGATGAAATACCCAACACCCAAAGGTAAAGAAGGAAAGGTTTATTGTAGCTCACTGCTTGAAAGGTTTTTGTCCATAGTTGGCTAGCTCCAAGGCAGGGTGACATGGCACAGGGACATCACAGAGGAGAAAGAGTTCATGGCAGGAAGGAGGCAGAAAGCAGCAAAGTAGTAAAGAAGCAGCAGCAGGCCTGCCTTCTTTCTGTCTCTTTATATTCATCCATGCTACCTGTCCTTTACATGGTGCCACCCACACCCAGGGTGGACCTTCCCATCATCCATACCCAGAACTATGCCAAAGTATTCAATGGACTAACTTAGTAATCACACACCCTTAATGCCAGCATCACACACTTAATCCCAGAATCACACACCCTAGATCCAGCCACCTCTGAAAAGTCCCACCTGTGATCATACAAGGCTTTGGGGGAACATCTAGACACAAGCCATAACATTCCACCCCTGGTCACCCCCAAAGATTCGTGTACATTCCTTTATGCAAAAGGAATTTAGTCCATCTCTAAGAGTTGCCAAAGTCCTAACAATTGTGGCATTGCTGAAAATTCCAAGTCCAAAGCCTCCTCTGAGATATAAGGCAAACTCTTAGCTGAGAGCCCCTGTACAAATGAAAAGAAAATCAAACATTTCCAACATACAATGGCATAAGATAAACATCAACATTCCAGAAGGAACAAATAGGAGGATAGAAAGGAATGGGACCAAACCAGACCAAAATCCAGCAGGGCAAATATTAAGTACTGTAGTACCAAGTCCATCATGACAATCTGAGGCAAGATGTGAACTCCAAAGGGCTTGTGCAGCTCTGCCTCTATGACACTGCCAGTAGTTGTGGTTCTCATGGCTTCTGTCTTGGGCTGGCTTTGCTCACTCCTTGTGACTTCCCTCAGATAATCTAATTTCCTGTCTTTTCCATCCTTCTGAAGTCTCCACTGCACCTTCAGATTCATACTCATAGCTTCACAAACTGCCTTCTCAGGGAGACACTGCCTAGCCTCCCAGGCCTTCTTCTGATACCTGGGTGGAAACCTTCCTGGCTCCACAACTCTTGCATTTTTCATGCACCTAAAATCAGCAACATGAAGATGGTGCTAGGGTCTGCCACCAGCTGGAGCAGTAGCCAAGCTTCCTTCTTGCTCATAGGGTACAAGTGCCTGGATTGCTGAACACTATGAATCCAACCTGGAAGAAAAATTCTCTAGGCCAATACTATTCTTGGAACATGGTGCTCTGGGGCTCTCTTCTCAAAGAAAAGTCTCACTTTTGCAATTTTGAGGCTGCAAAGTATGGGGTCCTATTGCTTCTTATGATGTCCTCAGGCCATCTTTTCTATTATCCTCTTCTATCTCAGCCATCAAGTTCTTCTCTGCTCCATCTTTACAGTCTGCAACTTTACTGGGGCCTCCTTTCTTGTCAAACTCAAAATGTTTTAAATCACTCCGCTGGGCTCTTTGCTCTTGATTCTCAACATAGCTCTGGCTAAAAGCTCCTAACATGCCACTGTCTTGATGTTAGACTGCCTTGAAATTTCTTCCACAAGTTTAATTAGTCTGCTGCCTTTAGTTTCAGACTCAAGCAAAGTCTCTGGACATTGGGAAAATGCAGACAAATTTTCTGCCAAAGCATAACACACATGATCTGGAGTCCAAAAGCCAATGCAATCATTTTTCTCTAAATAAACCTCTTGAGCCTAGTCTTTACTAGCAGCATTTCTATCACCATTCTGGTCTTCTGAGGTCTGGCCAGAATCTCCCATCAAATATAGCTTAAAGCATTTCCAGGGCTACTTCTTCAGTTGGCATGTCCAAATCTTTCCAAATTCTTCCCACAAGCCAAAGGTTCCTAAATCACATGATCAGGTACAGTCACAGCAACAACCCCATTCCTGTTACCAAAATTTGTCTTAGTTACTTTTGTAATTGGTGAAACAAAATACCTGGCACCCTACTTCTCCTTCCCTTTTGGGCCTTTTCTGGTGGGGGAAAGGAAAGAAGAGAAGGAAAAAATATGAGAAAAGAAGGAAAGGATGAAAACAAAAGTTTTTGTAAATAGGGAGGTGTGGAGGGGCAGAGGGAAGGGAAGGGGAATGGGGAAAAAACAAGAACCAAGATATATCATGTACAAGTACAAATTCCCAATAATAAATGTGATTATAATGTATACCTAAAATGTACCAATAAACTTAATAGGAAAAGAATACCTGGCACCTAAAGTTGAAGGAGAAATGGTGTATTGTAGCTCACAGCTTGTAAAGGTATTCATCCATAGTTAGCTATCTCCAAGGCAGGGTGGCATGACAGAGTAGCAGCACAGAGGAAAAAGTGTTCATGGCAGGCAGAAGGCACCAAGCAGCAAAGTAGTAAAGAAGTAGCAGCAGGCCTGCCTTCTTTCTGTCTCTTTATATTCATCCAGACTACCTGCCCTTGGCTTGGTGTCACCCACACCCAGGGTGTGCCTTTCTCATTATCCACACCCAGAAATATGCCAAGCCAATCAGTGGATTAATTTAGTAGTCATACACCCTTAATCCCAGCATCACACACCCTAGATCTATCCACCACTGAAAAGCCCACCTATGACCACATGAGGCTTTGGAGGAACATCTAGATAAAAGCCATAACAGCCTCCTTCAAAAAAAAATTAAAGAAAAAAATATTCACTACTTAAGAGTAGGTCAAAGCTACATAGGACACTCAGAAAAGCACAAACTACACACGTACTTTTACTCTTCACACTAACCATTGTGAATGATATTATGAATGATAAATGAACTAGAGAATCCCTTTTGATTCAGGAGATATGCTTTTCCTGCTAGGCAGTTTAGCCCTCCACTATATTGAGGGTCGTGAGGCCAGAAGAGGACAAGACCACTTCTTGGTGGTAGCCAGGCTGCTACATCCAGGCCAAGACATGGACCCCTGCCCTGCACTCTTCCTCACCATGCTGTGACTTCACCTTGACCCCAGGAACCCACTCTTTGACAGACTGAGTCCCACATGACCTATAGGAATGGACCTCAAAAAAGGAGCAACTTGGGCTGTGGGGAAGCTTGGAAACATCATTCAAAAAGTTAAATTTTAAAAACTGCTTGTTGGAGCTTAGGACATTTATGGTATGCTTGGTAATAAGACCATGTGGTGGGTTGACTTGTGTTCCCCAAAAGAGTGTGTTGAAATCTAACTCCTGATACCTGTGAATGTAACTTTATTTGGAAATAGGGTATCTGCAGATGTAATCAAGTTCTGATAAAGTCATATTAGAGAAGAATGGGCCCTAATGCAGCATGACTGGTATCCTTACGAGAAGACAAAAATCACTGAGAGACAAGACTATGCCATGATCAAACATAGAGACAAAGAGAGGAAATGGACACATGAATATAGTACCACAGCCAAAGAATGCTTGAGACCAGTAGAAGCTGGAAGAGGTAAGGACAGAGCCTGCTCTAGAAGAAACATGGTCCTGCTGACCCTTGAAGTTTAGACTAATGGCCTCCAGAACTGTAAGAACAGGTTGCCATTGTTTGAGTCACCTAGTCTGTGGTCTTTCGTTGTGGCAACACTAGCAGACTCAGACAGACTTAGAGATTCAAGGGATTCTGGAAAGTGGATTGCACACTTTCCAAGGCAGTCTTCAGTGAATATCCCTGGGCCTCTGAGAAGGTGGTCCTGTCTCCTGCTGTTCAGGGGTTGGCCCCTGCTGAGTGCAGCTGAACTAGGGGTGACCACTGGTGCCTAGAACTGATTAAACTAGAAGCCTTCTCTACTTTTATGGGGCACAATATCATCCAGGACCAGGTAACTCCTTCATCATCCCCTTCATGATGAAGGTCAAGTCCTGGAGACATTAGGCAGGCACTCTGAGTCCCGTGTTCACTGCTCCAGTAGTACTGAGCTTCTTTGCCCTGCCTAATGAGTCAGATACTTTTCCTCTAATCTTTTCTTCGAATGCTCTTCCTGCTACTCCCCATCTCCTTGATGTACTTATCCCTGCCCTTAAAAACCAGCACAAATGATTCTCAGTGATGCCTAGCATCACAAAATGGGAGAAAACAAACATGTGCTTTTTGATGGAGGCAATATTCCCTATTAAACAGGCTTAGGGGAAAAAAGATAACATCAAACCTAAGTCCGATGAAAGCTTTAGTTCTAACCATTGATTTAACAGAATCAAGTTGTTGATACAATGAGCAAAATACAGATAGAGGGAAACTACAGGGCCAGAGACATGGATAGGTTCTTCAACAAAGTAATTGTAAGGGAGGAAAAGATACGCAAAGGGGTCACTCACCAATTATATTCTAACCTTATTTGGCTCTCCAGTTAAATTGTAAAAAAAAAAAAATTAAATGTATAAGGCATCTGGAGAAATGTAAATTTTGAGTGGATATGGGATTATTGTAAATTCTGGTTTATGTGTAAACCCCAAGGTTTGCAATACCCCTATAAAACCCTATAATCCAGCTCTGCCAAGAAGTCCTCCCATCTTGGATGAGTGCAGGGCCATAAGCACACTGGGAGGGCCTTGGCCATGTACACTGACATGATTGCTATCTGAAAGTTTTATAAAAAGTCTCATCTAGAGATCCATGCTGAAACAGTACTCTATCTCTTACCCAGTGAAGTGGCTGGAGACATACTGTAAGATCTTCCCCAATGGTTTTCCTGTCTATTTCAAAAGAATTCCAACTGAGAGTGCTCATATTCTGCAGGGTGGAGAGGCTGGGTAGCCCACTTGACTTTGCTTTTCCTGAGAGGCAGTAGTGTGGCAGGCAGATTGCATTTTCTTCTATTTTCCACCAGTCATGTTTTAATTCTCCTTACTGTTCACCTCTGTTTTCTCTGATGGATTTTGAGGACAGAGACATGATTCAAACAAATATAAAAGGACTCATCACAACTGAATTAATAAGTCATGAACAATGCTTCCAAGCATTGCCAAGCCCTGAATGCTCCTAAAAAACATTTGGTGTGCTGGGGCTTCGGGAGACAACCTCATCCTGGTTCTGTGACTTCATTTGGGATTGTACTGATGGTTGGAGCACATATTCTCCTCTAACCCCTTCTTTTCCCACTGACTTGGCCACCATGTATGCAGAAACAAGCTGCTGGGTTACTGGGATTTTCTTCTTTCTGGCTGGCAAGGCTAATTGGCCCAGGGGGTTGGTGTATAGATGAACAATTATCTGCCTCCTATTATCCAAGAAGATGTGCATTTAGCTGCATGTTCTAGACTGTTACAGAAGGAAGGTTTCAGAGGTTTGTACAGGTTGGAGTTGTGCTGTATCTCTTTCTAGGACAGAGAAGGATGTCAGCAGCCCCCATCTTTATTAATGCATGTGATATCACCACTCTCATCAAAGCAAGTATTCAATTGTAATTGTGTGGCTCTTACAGGAAGTACATAGAACACAAAAAACATATAGGTGGGTTAAAGTGATTTCCCAGGAATGACCAAGATTTCTCTCTCCTCTGGCTCTCACGTTTACCATGGTTAGTGTGAATAGCTTTCCTCCTTGACACACATGGTTATAGTAGAACTTTAGTAACCACAGGAAACGTAAGAAGCTCATGCTTTTTGTTAGTAATAGGTAGAATGCAAAACACATAAAAGATGCCAAAAATAGAACCTAGGTTTTGGAATCAAAAAATATTAGAGATCTTATTTATCATTTGCAATCCTTGAATAAATAAGTCACTTACTTGCCTCAATTCCCCTTCGAATGTGATTATCCTAGATACTCTGTCAAGTTGTTGAGAGGATGAAACAATGTAAATGATGGTGTTCTGAGAACTCGAGAGCCTTCATCAGCAGTACCGCTTTCAGTTCTGTTATTGTTGCTGTCATCACATTCACCATCCTTCTCTCGTCATTTGTTCATCATTCTCTCAGCATTTGCCACAATCATAATCACCACCATTATTAGTTTTAATACTGCCGTTATCACCTTTGCCTCCGTCCTGACTGTCATTATGTTTGTTCATGAGGTCTTCAGTATTGTAATCATTGCTAGAATTATCGTCACCTTTATTATCAGCATAGCTGTCAGCTGCTGTGATCCTTCTCACCATCATCATTACCACCTTCTCCATGTTCAACATTTGTCCCACTCACCTTCACCGCCATAGCCATTGTCATCATTGTCTTTTTCATCCTCCTTTCTGTCTCACTGACATCATCACCCCGACTTCATCCTTTGCAATTCTCCCTCTTAGCCAATGGTGGATTGGCTGCACATTTGAGGTTTTCCATAAATCAGACAGCCATGGAGTTGTACTTCTTTTTTAAAAAGGTGATATATATGGCTGGCTTGTAGCACAGTGACAGGGCACTTGACTACCATTAAGAGTCCCCGGGTTTTGTCCTCAGCACCAGAAAAAAGAAGATGACCTTTCTCAGAAGCACTAACTTTCTTTATAGAATCAGATGGAGGGAATCCTGATCATTTCCCTCTGTATCTTACCTTTACGGCCAAAATAATACACAGTGCCCTGGTGGACTTCCTGTGATATTTTATCAAGGCTCAGCATGGAGTTCATTTGGATTTGGTAATTTGACATTTGCATTTTCTTCTGCTGCTTCATTTTAAATTGATCAGCCAGATGAAACTCAAGATTGCCAGTCCTGTTTCAATATTTAATCGTTCAGCTCAGTCTGGAATGTCATTAAGCTAAAATAGGAAACTTATCTTCAAAGAGCACTTTGGGAAGGCTTGTTACTTTGCTATGGCTGTCTGTCTTGCTACACAAAAGTGGATGTTTGCCCTCTCTCTTTCTTTCTTAACCTTACAGGTTAGCTAGATGCCAAAATGTGATTTCCTCACATCTAGCTGCCCAGTTCACTAAAACTGTCTTGTGACAGCTTTCTGGGGTCTGCCTCTGGCTGGTGAGGCTGAGACAGGTCAGGTAAGTAGAACTGCTGGTCACAGGAGCAACAGTGATCACTGTCCCAGGAGCACTGTGCGCCAGACTCTGAAGCTAGGCCTTTTTGTGCATTGTCTTCCCGAGTGTGTGTTAACTATTAAGTATTTTCTGATAAGGAAACTGAGGTGTAGGCCAATTCACATGCCAAGAGTCACATGGTGTAGGAGTGGGAGAGGCTCAGGAGTGTTTGAACCAGGGAACACTGTGGGAGGCTTCCTGCATCGGGGTGATACTGGTGGCCAGTATCATAAACAAATACAAATAATAAAGTCTTTTTTAAAAGAAAGAACACAGGGTTGGGGATTTAGCTCAGTGGTTCCACTGCCTGCCTCGAAAGTAAAAGGTCCAGAGTTTGATCCCCCCAGTACAAAAAAAAAAAAAAAAAAAAAAAAAAGAAAAAAAGAAAGAACACAAAAACGGGATGGAACAGAGTCGAGGCTGTAGGGAAACACTGAGGAAGGAAGTGGATGGTGGCTGTGAGCACCTGCACTTTGGAGTCAGCACGCTGGCCATCAGTTCTTGCTCAGCCATTTACTGCCCACATGGCTCCTGTGCCTCCCACATCTCTTTTGAGTATCAGTTTCCTGATTTTTGAATGAAAATGACCATCCTGATCCACAGGTAGTTATGATGCTGAGATTGTTCCATGAGCTGAAATCACCTGGCGTGAGGATGAGTGAGCTGCAGAGCTGGGGAAGCTGGGATCCAGAGCCACCGTCGGCTGCAGGAGTCCCCACCCTAGAGAGCCACCACGAGGGTTAACATGAAAACCCTGAGAAAGCTCAGTACCCCCGTAAGAAACAGGAGGCATCTCTACTGCCATTGAATGCAGAGAATAGCCCTCAAAGTCATCCCCATTGCAGTGAGGTCTGCTTCTCAGTCCCTCAGGTCCCCAACTCTAGTGAGTGGGGCTGGATTGCCAGAGCTATTTGTTCCAAGCTGCCAGAACACCATCTCTTTTTCCTGAGCCACCAGCCAGTCCCTTCCTGGCCTTCTATGGAAAGGGGGGTCATCTGCTCCCCAACCAAAGGAGGTCCTGGAAATAAACAACACAGAAAGGGATGATTCTAAGAGAAGAAATGTTTACAGGTGAGGGTACCAGGCTAGAGTACACAGGGGAGGTTTGAATCCCTTTGTTCTCACACTATAGCTGCTGATCCCCCAAACTATGGGGACCTCTTGGTCTTGACAACTGACCATGACTTTCCTCAATGGGGAATAGGGGCAGGCAGCCATGTAGAGGTTAGAGAGAGGTACAAAAAGATGTCTCCTTTCTTAACCTTAGCAGACTTTCTTCAATGCCCCTTGAACTGATGGCCAGTGTACCCAACTCCAAAGCTGTGAGGTGCTGACGGCCACCATCCACTTCTTCCCTCAGTGTTTTCCTACAGTCTTTGATGGGCAGAATTGCATTGGTCCACTTTGTTGGGGTTTTTTTTTCCTGAACGGATAAGCCATTTTTAATCAATTCATTCAGACTTCCAAAGGTTTGAGAGCTTCCTCATTTCTCTGTACCCCTAATCTATGTAATGAAAATGCAATTTCCTATTTCCCAGGATCAGCTGAGATGGTGGATGTGCCATGATGCACAAACCTGGCTGCTGCTCAAACATCCAAACACCATATGCCCCTGCTGCTGTTATGAGGACAGGTGAGTACAGGAGAGGAGACTCCAATACTTATAAGACACCGTAATTCTGCTGTGGGCCCCAGGCCCCTGCTCCCTCTCCCACTCTCTCTCCTTCTCTCCTAAGGTGCAGCTTTCTGACCTCATAATCTAGAGCCACTCGGAAGGTATTAAGGCACACTAGCAATCCGCATGACAATTTTCCATGCACTGGCTGAGCAGGAGGCAAGGCTATCCTGTGTGGCAGGTGAGAAGACAGAGAAGTGGCGGCTGCGGATGGCCCTTGTCAAATATTCCAGAGGCCAGGATCTTTGGAATAGTCTCCCTGTGTTTGGGTACCTTTTAATCTATGAACTTTCCTCCCCTAAACTTTGTTTTGAGATAGGTCTCACTGTGTAGTTCAGGCTGACCTGGAACTATGTAGCCCAAACTGGCCTTGAACTCACAGCAATCCTCCTGTCTCAGCCTCCAGGGTGCTAGGATTATAGGCATTCATCACAGTGCCACTACTCCTCCCCCAAACTCTTGGTCCTGTCTCTCTTACAACTGGCTAGGTGTGTTTGACTTACCCTCCACCTATATGGCAGATGTGCTTGGGCTGAAGGATGTGGCTCCATACAAATCACCTATGCAGGTGAGGAAAGCACAGAAACATCTGGTTTAAGGGATTGGCCAGATGGACCAGCCAGTGCTTTGGGATTAAGAGCAGCAAGGGCATGATAGTGGCAGGTGTGGCTTCTCATCACGTCAGTTCTGCAGCATCATTTTCAGCATTGCACTGAGAAACCATTTCTACCACCCTCAATTCTGTGAGATTCCAAATGCCCATTCAATAAATACCCATTAGCTTTATTCCATCACCTGCTGCTTGCCTTTGATCTCCCTGCCTGAACAGATAGCACATGTTACAACAACATACAACAGCAGTGCTGAATTTGACTCCACATCTCCCATGTCCACAACCCACACAGATTCTATTCCTGCAGTGACTTCAAAACTGAAAACTTTTCCCCTGGTTTCATCTTTGTGTAATTCAATTTTACTCATTTTGTCTGTTCAACAAATAATTGACACCTAAACACATTCCAGGCACAGGGGATACAGCCATGAATAAATAAGCCACTGTCCGTGGGTGAACCACCTTACTATACACAAGAAACAAATAAATTAAAAATATTATAGTCTATGATCAGTGTGGGAGGGATATATGGAGGGTGCTGTTACTAAAACTGTGGGTGAAGGCTGCTGGAGACAGGATGGTTAGAAGAGAAATGGTCAAGGTGATTTGTGTGCACAGCTGAATGTGTTTGTGTCCCACGACCTTTTGTAGAGCACTTGTTCTATTGGGGTGAGGATTGTGGTTGCCCCAGAAAAATGCCAGGTTCTTGAACAGTGTCAGGGGAGCTCAGAGTGTTGTTTATCTGTGCATGCCCCAGACCCTCTTCCAAGTCCGAAGATGGCAAATCCAGGGCCGTCTTGACCCTGCCAGGGACATATCTTGTTTCTCTTCCATGTCAATATCATCAGAGATCATCTTTCCCACTTTGTTCCCCAGAGAGCTCAAAGAACTGGTTAATGTGGTGAAAAATATCCAAAAACTCCTTCACAGTCATTTAGGTCTGTCTGGAAATGCTTGGCCTCAGAAGCCGATTTCACCCAACTTTAATCTGTAGGCTCAAAGCACCTGTCACTGAGCAACTCAATCAACAAGAAAAATTATGGGCTGGACTCATTGCCTCCAGCTGGAGTTCTAGATAAACACTAAGTGGTAAATTAGCTTGCTACTTTAAGATTTTAAACTGAATTAATTTTCTCAGTAATAATCATAAGTGATTTCATGACCTAAATGTAGATCTCTGAAGCTGTCTCCCTACTTTGTGATTGTGTGGTGTGCGTGTGTGTGTGTGTGTGTGTGTGTGTGTGTGTGTGTGGTGGAGTGCAGTGTGATATAGCCAAGCAAGTTTCTGTTCTTAGTCCTGCAACACTTGTCAAAGGCAGGCTTGCTTTTTTTTTTCTTCTTGTGTAAAAGGACAGATAAACAGTAAGGCCCTTCCTCTTTCCAAGGTCTAGTGTTATGTGCACATTTGTGTATATGCAACCTCATCTCTGAGTTCTTAAACTAAAATTGCTCCCATAGGATGAATTATAATCTGGATGAGATTCTAAAGTTGACCTTGGAGTCCTCAATCATCTGCCAGCTCTGCACAGGACTGGGAATGTGTTGTAGTCCACCGTGGGGCTTGTCTACAGAAATGACAACCAAACATTCCTCCCACCCCACATATGCATATGGGGCTCCTCCCAGAAAAACATACTGTGTCCAGCTTCACATCTTGAATCTCAGCTTTTGTTGTGATTGTCTTTGACTCAAATGATATAAAAGGGGGAATAACATGCTAGTGTCAGTCCTAGGCTTTAAGAGATTTGGCAGCTTCTACTTTTATCCCTGAAGCCAACTTCTATACAAAAAAGTTCAGGTGAGACTAGGATGAGCATGAATGAATCAAGAGCTATTACATGGAAAAGACCCAGAATTGAGTCTCCCAACTGAGGGCCAGGCAGAGCAAGTACATGTAGGAAGTCAACTTCGATCCTGCAGTCCCGGGTGAGCTGCCCTGTCCTTTGCTGTGGGCAAGAGAGAGAAACCTTCCCCACTGAGCCCTGCCAAAGCAGTCATAACTGGCTTATGTTATTAAGATTTGTGGTGAGTCAGGCATGTAGTCACATACCTATATTCCCAGCCACTTGGGAGTCTAAGGCAGGAGGATTACAAGTTCAAGGCTAGCCTGGACCACTTAGTGATGTTGTAGACCACTTTGAGATGTTGTCTCAAAGTAAAAAAATTTTTAAGGCTGTGTATGTGGCTCAGTGGTAAAGAGCTCTTGATTTCAACCCTGTTTCAAATCTGTTTGATGGCCTGATACTGAGTAATAACTAATTGAAGCTTTTTAAAATTATATTTTCAAAAACTCTTAAGTTGTGGTAAAATACATACAACATAAAAAGCTATCATCTATCTTAATCTATTTGGCTGTTATAACAAAATCTCATAATCTGGGTGGCTTATAAATAACAAAAAAAATATTTCTCACAGTTTGGGAGGCTAAGTTCAAATTTAAAGCACCCACAAACTTGGCTACTGAAGAAGTCCCTCTTCCTATGTCATAGAGAGACTTTCTCACTGTGTCTTCACATGGTGGATGACACAAGACAGCCATGTGGGGCCTCTCTTACAAGGTCACTAATTCCATTCACTAGAGGAGCTCTCATAACATGATTACCTCCTAATATCCTTACCTCCTAACACAATCACAGGGGTGATTCATTTTTAACAAAATTTGGGGGAAGCAAATATTTAGACCACAGTGCCAGCTTAATCATTCTTAAGTGTGTAGTTCTGTGACATTAGGTATATTCACACTTCGATGCAATGTATATTAGTATTTTGCAAGAGAAACGGATTTAATGCAGGACACAGAAATTTACAAGATTAGCTGACAATATCTGCCCACAGAGTCAAATGTAGAAGAGTATGAGAGATCTGTCTGTGTGCTAGAGATCCAAAGAATCCAGCCGAAGGCCTGGAACCCATGGCAGTGTCCAGTGCAAGTCCATATCAGGAGGCCAAGGACTCTGCAATGGAAGACTGAAGGATCTGCACCAGAAAGCCCAAAGGCTGAAGGCTAGACAGTCTGCACCAGCAAGCCAGTGCTGGGAGCTGAAGAATCTGGGTGGAAAATCAGGAGATACTCAAGGCAGAAAATGAAGACCAGACTTCCTCCCAAGAGAGCAGCAGCCATCTTTGGTGAAAGGGAAAAACCGGAGCTCAGCCTAAGAGGACAGTCAAAGCTTTTCTGAAGAAAAGCAGCCAGAAAGAAGCTTTTGCAAGGAAGATCAGCTGAAATCCTTCCCTCCCATTCTCCTTTTATACCATTTTAACAACTATGCTGACTCAAATTAGCTCAGTGTTCCCACTCAAGTTGACAGTCAGTTAACGACCACACAATGGAAGCTTTTTTACATGTACTGTAATGTGTCTTTGTGGAGCTACAACCAGAAGAAACATATGGGGCACAAATGGATGGAAGTGTATTTTACAAGTCCAGAATGAATGAGCATCAGCTCTACTTGCTATAAGGGTTTCTTCTCCAGTTCTCTAACCTGGGAGGAAAGTGGAAGAGGATGGGAAGCTTCCTATAAATCAGAAACCAAGGGCTGCACACTGAACCAACAGCCTCTTTCCAGGTGGTCTTGGAACTGCCAGAGGTTTGCTTTTTCACTGGGAAAAGCCTGGTTATGTTTTGCTATTTGAATTCCACTTCCCTTATAAATAGAGGCAGATTTTGGCCTCAGTTCACAAATCATCAATCTTAGTTTGCAGTGCTGTTGAGACCGGTTGTCTTTTTCTAGACTTTGTGGGTATTTGAGACATAAGTTTGGAAATGCTGCTTAAGAAGTGGTAGTCACATGCCATTTGTCAACTTGAAGGAATTTAAAGATGCTTTTGTCACTTGTCTCATATTTTCTATCATTTTGCAGGAGTGCCTGACATTGTGTATTTCAAGATCTAACTAAGTGTCTCTCAAATGGATCCCTAACTAAATCCAGGGGAATCTGAGTACTAAAGGAAGTAGATCCCACTGAAGAAGACTGTAGAGGCCTGAGGGAACATGTCCATCAGTCTTGAGGGACAGAAATGACCCAGCCAGGCACTGTCTGCTGTAGTTCCTCATTACAGACATGAGTAGACTTTGGGTGATTCCAAGGTCAACTCACTCCCTAGAAAGCCTGGATCTGGGTTTCCACACAAGATTTTATGAGAAGCCCACTCAACACAGTTATCTGGGTGGTTGTGGGGAGACAGGATGAGGAGAGGGCTGCTCCTTCACATTCTCTCAGTAGAGGCGGCAGGGAGCTGTCCGTGGTGCTGACAGCAACACCTTTACTGTTTACCTACTTCTTCAGGGTGCTCATTATGCAGCATGCTCACTACCTACTTGTTTAAGCAAGCCATGGCCCACGTTCCTGTTTCCATCTCTGTCTGCCCCTTCCCTGCTCTGAATCATGTGTTGGCTGTTTAGGTGGCCAATGCTGATCTTATCACTGACATGGGTTCAACTCTAGAGGTACAGAAGGGGGTCTGATTACCTTGATGGCTATCAAATGTTTGTCTTCCACTTTTATCTGTGTGGCCCTGGCAAATTGCTTAAATTTCTAAAGCTCTATGGCTTTATCTGAAAAATACCATGGTTTTGAAGGCTGAAATGAGAAAATACATATGCAAGAAACTTGCACATAAAATACTCAAAACAGAAATCCATTCAATATGCATTTTATTCCTTTTCCTGTGTGTGGGTTTTTTTTTTTCAAATTGTTAAGAGGTACCTTGAGTTGCTGTCCAAATGCCTCCCAAAGGAGACCCCATTGACAGCCTTTGGCCCTTCCTGTCTTTCTTTCTTTCTTTTGTATCAAGAAATAGTTGTGCTTACAACTGTAGTAAAAAAATTTTGAATCAGCCATACAATTTCAATGGAGACAGCATAATTGCTGTGCTGAAGAGCATACAGAGCATCTTTTCTCACCTTCATTATTTGTTGACAGTTCACTCTTTGATTTAGTGAACTGTTGCTGAGTGTCTACTGATATCAAGGCACATTGATAAGCATTGCATTGTGAGATGTGAGTAGAAATAAGCTGTGGTCTATGCTTTAAGGATATAACAAGTCAACAGTGATAGCTAGCATATACTCCCTATCTACTATACACTATTCTGTGCTCTAAATCTTCATTAAACTTCTATAACAAACCTAGGAAGGCAATATATATTCATATCTCTTATATTTAAGCACAGGAAGAGAAACAGATTATCCCTAAAACAAAACAAAATTATGCTAGAAGTCCTCAACCACGAAGTAGAGGAGCCAGGATTTTAACCCTGTTCTGTCTGACTGCAAAGCTAGTGTAAGGTTTCAAAAACAGTATGTTAATCTATGACTCTAGTAGAGAATATATAACCTATATACAGATACAATTTTAAAATTAAAAATGATAGACAACCAGTTGAATGTGAATTTCAGAGAGCTGGGGTGTGCCAATGATTGATTGATTGTGGGATTTCAAAGGAGGGAGATATAAATTCTCTCTAGGGCAATGATGGTAATCTTCCTGGAAGAAGTTACATCTGAGCAGGTCTGGGATGATGTGTACCTGGGGAGAGAACATTTTCAAAATATTCCAGGTGAAGGAAGCACTATAAGCCAGGAGCCTGATGTAGGAAGTAGGAACAAAGTTCCAAAGGGTAGATGAGAGCCTGTAAGGCCTGGAAATGGGTTTGACTCATGGCGGGGTGGGGGTTGGGGGCTGGTGAGGACGACTCTATACACATCCCTAAGGATTTGGCTTGAGGATTTTGGCTCTTCATTATTTTGCTTAGATCGTAGGTGATGATCCAATTTTCCCTAAATTTCACTTTGTTAAAATATCCGTCACCCCTTCTCAACCCTTTGGGTCGTTGATCATCCTATTGTAGACAGCTGGGAAGGGGAAAAGCTGACTCTCCAGCCTCCCAATTACTGTCTTCTATTAATATGGCCTAGACTCAGGGGTCTAGGATCCAACTGTTATTGCCCTGGCCACTCCCCAGCTGGGTAGGGCCCTGGACTGCACCCCTAGCCTCTCCTCCAAGACAACCAGTCTGCGGAGGGTGACCAACTACAACCTCTGCCCAGGTAAAGTGGAGAATGTCCCCTGACTCACCTGTCAGAGCATGGGGACAAATCACTGAAGTCTGGAAAATAGCTGAACTGATTTCATATAACCATGCCAGCAAACTCACAATTGCTTTGATTTTTTAATCTTCTGCTTCAAATAAACTTGGTATAAATTACTCAAGTTAAGCTGAGATCTTCCTCAATCCCAGCAGAAGGGCATCATTCAAGTTGTAAAGGTCCTTTCTCCAGTTTCTTGTATGTGACATAAGGCCCTTACTAGATTGAGGCCTTACCTAATGGTTTAAAGATGTAGTACATAGCTCAGCTGCAAATAAGCAGAACTTCATAACTGATTTAAATATCTCTTCCCTGCCAAGATTCATGTTATTTGAAAGTTTCCTGAGTGGGCCACATTTTCTAAACATTTACAGAAAATTAGAGGAGCTAATGGGGCTATGCTTTCTCACTCTTGTTGTCAAAGGCCCAAGGTTAGTCACATATATCTCAGGCTACTAATAAAACTCAAAGTTGGAGATAGGTATGAGAGAAATGGGGCTGCCCTCCTCCCAAAGCCCTGATAGTGGAGTAAGCCTTTCTGCACAGGTCCTGACCTAGTGTCCTACCTGAGACCTACTTCTGGCAGGGTCAAGTGTCTCAGCTGCTGAGTCACCCATCTGAAGCCAGGTCCCAAGCATGGCATACATGGGAGGGAACACAAGCAGTGACTCACAGCATATTGCAGGGCTATTCTGGGCCAAAATTGGGCATGTTGCCAGCTTGCTGTCCTCTGCTCCACAGCCATGCCACTGAGGCTCCAGGCCCACACCAAGGCATCTGCTTGAGGTGACAATGCTGAGAGGAATCTCTTATAACAAGAGGCTGCCACATCTGGTGGCATCTAGCACTGGCTGGTGCCTGTGGACATCTGCAGTGTCTGTTCCCAGGGTTGACTGTTTTGCATCTATCAGTCACACCTATTCTCACTAGAACCTTGGCTCTGTGATGGGAAAAGCAACAGGGAGATAGGGGAGAGGAAGAACACTGAGCCCTACATTATCCACTCATTCTGAGCTTCCCAGTGAGAAAGTGAGGAAGAATCTCCCAGAAGCTTGGGCAACATGTAAGCATCTTGGCCTGGAGTTCTCCTGTGGAGGGTTCTAGCTGTAACCTTGGGATCTGTGTGATGAACAAATGCCTAACCTGGGGATTCCAGGTCAGGGTGTCTTTTCACTAAGTGCACTCATTTGATGGGGGCCTGGCAGACCTGCAAACCAAGCCCTGCTCATCTCTCTAGAGCAAACAAGCATGCCCAGAGCCCAGCAGCAGGCCTGGGGGCCAAGCCTTAAAAGGGTGAATTTTTCTGGCAAGGAGGTATGGTGCAGGAGGCCAATGAGTTAGTGGCTTTGGAGAGGGCAAGACCCAATGGTTGATTCTCAAATGGGTGGGTTTTCTCCTCAGTCTGATGATGGGATATTCATTTTCCCTATTTTTTTGAAATATTAGTAAACCTACAGAAAAGTTGAAAAAATACAATAAATACCTGTAACCTGTGTACAGTTTGTTCTATATCCACATTCAGCACAATTTTTAGTATTTTCACATTTTCTGTCTCTCTCTTTGTATATGAATATTGAGAGATGACAGACAACTTTCACTGCATATACTCTCAATGTGTACTTCATTCACTCTTTGGATATATATATATATATGGACACTTTAAAATATATTGTGCATTTGTTTCATTTTAAACAGATTTAAGATATAACTCATACTGTAATATTCATCCAATTGAAGTGTACAGTTCAGTAGTTTTTATTATATTCAGAGCTGTGTAGCCATCAATACACATAATTTTAGAATATTTTCTCACTGCCTATAAAAGCCCTGCTTCCTCTTTCAGTCACTGCTATTCCATAGAAAGAAAAAAGCAGTAGAAACTGATCTGCCTGCTCCTCCTTCCTGTGGCTCAAGACTGGCCCCACACTCTGGAGAGTGTCACCCAGCTCCTCAGAAAGCCCCACAGTGTCATCTTCCACCCAAATCCAAACTGGAAGTTTATTTGGTGTGGACAAAGTCAGCACAAGGGCAGTGAGGTGGACATGGAACTTGCTGCAGCATCCAGGGTGGATGCTGGCAAAGGAACCATGTACACTTCAGCTGCAGAAGAAGGAGCAGTGAAGATCTGGGGTCTGTATTCATGTTTGTGAGTGATACAGAAACAGCCAGGACCACCCAGATGTTGAACTCCAGTGCCAAGCTGGGAGTCAGGGCGAGACTGTCTCCAGGGTTCCTCCTCCTTCACTCTGACCCATTGCCTTGCTCACAGTCAGAGCTGCCAAGACGGCAAGATCAGCCTGGGTGGTCAGGAGCTTCTGGTCCCTGAAGAAGTACAGCAGGAATGAGAAACCACTGTGGAAGAGAGTCAAGCTGGCATGAGGATTAAATAATCAACAGGGCCTCTGTTAACCTAAGGCTTGATTTGATGGGAGATTTTTAAAAGATAGAGTTGAGGGGCTGGGGATGAGTTCAGTGGCACGGCACCTGTCTTGCAAGCACAAGGTCCTGAGTTCGATCCCTGGTACCAAAAAAAAGAGATAGCGTCAGGGGTATCTAGGGTAACAGGCAATCCTGGTCTGTCCTGGATTGAGGGCTTTTCTGGGATATGGGATTTTAATTGCTTAAACCAGGAATGTCCTTGGCTGTTGGTCACATTATTGTATCAGAAGATGTCCTGTGTTAATGTTGTAACTTTCTTCTACCACATGCTGTGTGCACAACATCAGAAAGTGTCCTGTGCATATGTGCTGGCCTTTGCTGATCGTGAACTCCATGCTGACCACCCAATGGCTGCCCAATCCACATCTGTAGATGGACAATGAATGCCCAGAAACTTGTTTAGTAGTCACCGGTGGTGCCATAGAGATATTGTGTGCTCTGCCTATTGCAGGCTTATTTGTTTTGCCACCAGAGCCACCTGACTGGCATTCCACACTGAGGTGAACACCTGTTTTCCTCAGAAGCTGTATTTGGCTTCAGGCCTTTGGCCAGATAGAATTGTCTGATAACCTGATTCCCTGAGAATCTGGCTCCCTGTGCTTTTGTCACCAAGCATGTGCAGCCCCCACCCAGGGCTGCTTGGACTTTAGAGAGTGGCCAGTGTGTAAGGTACAGACAGACTGCACAGTGCCTCATGTTTGGGAAGTCTAGGTTCCCCGTTAGTGGCAGCAGTAATTACACCTTCCTTTGACCACTTGCCTTTGATTAAAGCCCACAGAACACACCCAGCAGGTGCTACAGGTTTACTGATGCTAGTGGTAATGATGTTCTAATTCTGAAACTATCTCATGTGGACTGACTTAGAGAAAATGAACAAATGCTGGCCTTACTGAGAATCAGGGTTTTTGGTATGAAAGAAGGGTGAATCAAATTAAAAAACTGAGTACTAACTTTGAATTTGGGATGTCAGATGAATCAGTGATTTAATATACCCCATACCATCTACAGCTTAGCAGTAATGAAATCCAAACAGTAATGAGGTCTACAGCAGGTCCCCAGGGACAAGTAGTGGGGAGTGTGGCATCTGAATGGGGAGAGCAGACCAGCCTCCCAGAAGTTTCCTGCCTTGCTCCAGCTGGTAAGAAGTTGAGACCAAAAATACGCAAAATCAATGAAACAAAAAGCTTTTGTTCTTTGAAAAATTAAACAAAATAGACAAGACCTTAGCCAAACTTACCAAAAGAAAAAAGAAAGATCCATATCAGTGTAAGTAGAAGTAAAAAAGTTGAAATCACAATGGATACCACCAAAATCCAGAAGATTATTAGTAATTTCTATGGAAACTTGAACTCAAACAAATTGGAGAACCTAGAAGAAATCAACACATTCCTAGATGAATACACTGAAACAGAAATACATAAAAACCCTGAACAATCCAATCACAGGCAATAAAATTGAGGCAATTTCTTACTGCATTGGGCAATAAGAAACCTACCAACAAAGAAACCCAGGACCTAATGAACTTACCGCTTAATTCTACAAGAATTCCCGGGAGGATGTAGCATAAATCTTAAAACAGAAATACTTAATCTACTAGAAGATAAAATAAGAAAAACTCTTGAAAACATATGCACAGTGAAAGACTTCCTAAACAGAACCCTAATTGTATAAGAAATAACATCAAGAATTAATAAATGGGATTCTATTAAATTAAAAATCTTCTGCACAGCAAAAGAGCCAATAAAGTGAAGAGAAAACCTACAAAATGAGAAAAAAAAATTGCCAGCTACTCCTCTGATACAGGTCTCATATGTAGAATTTGCAAAGAACAAAAAAACAAAACAAAATTCCCCTGAAATAAAACACCCAATCAAAAAATGGACAACTGAAATGCATATACTACTCTGAAGAAGGACATATAGCCAATAAATACATGAAACAATGATATCATCTCTGGCCATCCTAAAAATGCAAATGAAAACAACATTTGGAGTCCATCTTACTCCAGAAAGAATGTGTGTCATAAATAATAATAATGATAATGATAATAATAAATAATAATAATGATAAGCTGGCAAGGCTGTGGGGGGAAATGCACACTTCTTCCTCTTTGGTGGGAATGTAAATTGGTGCAACCACTAAGAAAATCAGTATGGAGATATCTCAAAAGCCTAAAACTAGAAATTCCATTCAACCCAGCTCTCCCCCTGCTTGATAGCTTTCCAAAAGAGTTAAAGACATCATATTACAGCAATACATGCACACCCACCTTATAGCAGCACAACTAATATTAGCTAAAGCTTGGAAGCAGCCTATATATCCATCAACAGATGAATGGGTAAAGAAAATGTATTCATATGCAACAGAGAATGACTTTGCCATAAAGAAGGATAAACTTGAGTCATTTGAAGAAAAATCACTGTACCCTGACCATAATGTTAAGTGAAATAAATCAGATACACAAGCTTAAATATTGCATAACTTTTCTTATATGAGAAACCCAGGATATAAATAGTTTTAAGGAAACAGGAAGATAGATCTTTTGCAAAAGGGAAGTGGATCCAGAGAAGGAGGGAGGAGGAAAAGAAGGGGAAGGGGAATAAAAAGAATTAAAGCATATTAAGTACATGTACCTATCCCCTAAAATGATATAAACAGTATGTACTGCAAGCATGTACTAATAAAATATTGAAAAGTACCCCCAAGATATCAGCAGGCTACCTTCCTTCTGTATGCTTTAGAGAAGAAACTGTTTCCTGCCTTTTCCAGCTGGTAAACACAGCCATATTGCTTGTTTGCTTGCTTTTGACCCCCCTTCGTCTGTCTTCAAAGCATACAAGGACAGTTCAAGTATTTCTCAGGTTGCCATCACTTTAATTTTTCTCTTTTCTGTTTCCTTTTTCCCCTTATAAGGACCCTTGAGCTTACATTAGACCCACTTGGCTGATCTAGGATAATCCGGCCATCTCAAAGTCTGTTCATAGGCAAAATGAACTTCATCTATAACCTTAATCCCCCTTAGGTACACAACCTAACACACAGATTGAGGGAATAAGGCATGAACAGCTTCGGGTGGTCATCATTCAACTATTACTGTAGCTTTGGGAAAGACAGACAAGTTTTTCTCTAAAATCGTGCACATTACCTCCTCTTCTCTAGCTGGAAAGCTCTGTAATGACATCCACTTTCCAGAAATGTGATGAGGATGGATACAGTATTGTAAGAAGAAGCCCTTCTGCCAATCTCTGGCACATCCTTGGCCATCCAGCTGAGTTCCCTTTGCTCCCCCTGACTTTCCCAGTTGACCACATGTATTCCTTCCTCCTTACACTTCTCCACACGGACGTTTTCCTCCTGCCACCTTTGGCACTCATTTAGGTCTGATCTCACTGCCAGGATTCCAGGGACTCCTTGATGGAGCCCTGTAGCCCATGTCACTGTGTTCCTGTAGCACCTGGCAGGTGTCTCACACAAAGTAAACTTTCAAAGTAACCTATTAAGTGCCCTGGAACTTGCCATGAAAAACCAAGGCAGACTACACAATATGATCTTTTCAACTCATTTAGCACAGTTCCCTAACCCCCACCCTACTTTTACCCAGGCCGTTCCTAGCTGAACACAAGAAGCATACAGAAAAAACGTCTTCTTGAAAAAAGCTGAACCTGATCCCTCTCTATGCACAATGCATTTCAAAGAGAGGTTGCTCAGGAATTTGCTTCCTAGAGCTACTATAAGCCAAAAAGGCCCTTTGCAGAACAAAGCATCTGTAATCACCCCTTATGAATTGAATGAATATGTGTGACTTTTCACCAGGGGAAAACGAACCCTTTTTGACCACTGAATCATACCAATTTTATAGCTGATATATTTGACTGGAGATGCTAGCGGTTGGGAACAATGGGTGTTGGAGAGAGGGAGAGGAAGAGAACAGGGGCCTCTCTGACTAAGTTCAAGGGGAGAATGAGAGACAATATTCCCATATCAAACTTCCAAAGATGTGCTGTTCTTGTTGGTTTCCCCAGCATTGAAAATCTTTTCCACAGAATGAAACAGGAGGTTGTCTGACAGTCATGGCCAAGACACAAGTTGCAGAAAATTACTGCATTTTGGTGACTAGGTATTGGTATTTTTCATAAAAGTGGGCCTGTTTAGTATTTTTACACTTCCTTGGGTCCCTTTATTGCATATACTTTTATCTTTTTGGTGTATAATCAAAATGTAAAATCAGCTCAGCATGGTCCCAGCCTGATCTTCAAAGATCTCCACTGATACTTCTGTTGATGACTTTCCCCTCCGGGCAGGAAACCAGTCCTCCTGTAACAGGTATTTCTGGAGTACATTCTTTTCCCCAGCTACTACACAAGGCCAAGAGAATGCAGACATTCACAGGTAAGGATTCCTGTTGATGAGAGTGAAGAGCCTTTCTACACCACCTTGACCTATTCAGCATCCTCACTAGACAGAAAGTTGGGCCTCATCACTGGACGTTCTTTCTCCCTTCCTTTTCCACTTAAGTCATCTATCAAGTGTGTCCATTCTGACTCATAGACATCCCCCAATTTATCTACTGCTCTCTCTAGCCCCTATGAGATGATCTGACTGTGTCCCCTAAAATTCAAATACTGAAATTTAGTAGATATAGTATGGGGGGAGGGCTTTGGGTGGTGATTGTTTAGTGAGGGCAGAGATTTCATGAACTGGATGAGGGATCTTATAAAAAAGGCTGAAGATAACTAGCCACCTTGTGCCTTTCTGTCCTTTCCACCATGTAAAGATACAGCATTTGTCCGCTCTGCAGGATACAGTAAAAGGCATCATCTTGGAAGCAGAGAGCAGCCCTTGCCAAACACTGGATCTGCTGGTGCCTTGATCTCCAGCTTCCAGGACTGTGAGAAATAAATTTATTTTCCTTATAAATTACTCAATCTTGGGTATTTTGTGATAGCAACACAAAGACATTCTGCCATAACTTTGATTCAGGCCTTCTCTTTCTCTTGTCTCTGATTTCCTTACACCTCAATTCCCAATTATTTTGCAGCTATCAAAGATAAATTTAATCATATTGATCTCCTGATTAAAACCGTTAAGTGGCTTCCGATCTCCCCCAGGACACTGTTCAGCTCATCACCATGGTTCTCAAGATCCCTCATGCTCAGCTTTCCCTGTATCACAGCTGATCCCCATGCTAGGTGCTTTCCATACTACGACATGATTTATCTTCATCGATGGGCAAGGTAGGCACTATTAGGTCTTTACTTCACAGATGAGAAGATTGAAGAGCAGAGAAGTTATGTGGGTTGTCCAAGGTCATCCAGGAGCTAAGTGGCAGGCTGGCTCCAGACCCCACATAGCTGACCTTTTGTGAATTCCATGAATCACAGTTGACACCAGAATCAACTCTCTCCACCCCCATTTTACCCCGTGTCCAATATTTTAGCTCCACAAATGTCCTCCCCGCATCCTCAGGCCAGTTCACATGAGCTTCAGGCATCACTTTCTGTAGATGAGTCCTTGACCCCACCCCACACCAACTGGGCCACATTTTCCACAGCTCCCCACATTTGTGCACCCGCACTGGGACTTTTAGCACCTTGGATCTGTCTCACTGTAATTGCAAGCTCCTTGGGAACAAGCAGCCTCCCTTAATTCTCTTCAGTCTCCAGCACCTCAATCCTGGCTCAAAGTAGGGTTCAATGAGAGCAAATGAACAATCTTTTAGTGGATCTCACTTGTTCTAGCTGAGAGAGAGGACAACCATTCATTCTATGTAGTGACCTGGGGCTCAACTCCCTATGTTTAAAATTATTCTGTAGAATTCAGCTCTCACATAAGATGAAGAACCCTGGAAAGAGCATTCTTCCCACCCTTACAGCAGCATAACAACCAAAGCAAGCAGCTGCAAATTCATCTTTTCCTGCTCTATCAGAGATCTGAGTACAGAGAGTATTGTAATACTACACCATGTCTTGATGGGATATTCTAGAAAAGAAAACCATACGGACAGGTGTTACAGTTTGGATCTTAAGTATCTCCCAAAGTCTCAGGACTTGGTCACCAACCTGTGGCACTAGTGATGAGTAGTGGAATTTCATTAGGAGGTGGGGCCTCATAGAAGGAAGTGAGGACACAGGGGATGGGCCCTTGAAGAGGATATTGGGACCCTGGGCCCTTCCTTTCCCTCCCCCTTTCTGTTTCTGGCTGCCATGAGGTGAACAACTTTGCTCCACCACTTGCTCCAACATAATATTTAGCCTTGCCACAGGCTCAGACTAAGAGGGCCAAATGACCATAGATGAAAACCTCTGAAACCATGAGCCAAAAAAATCTTGCCTCCTTTAAATTGATGTATTTCAGGTATTTTGTTTCAACAACAGAAAGCTGACTAACATAGACTAATAGAAAGGAGATCACCAGTCACCAGGGGCAAGAGGTGGGCAAGGGCTAGCTACAGAGGACACAGGGAATTTAAGGGTTAATGAAACTGCTCTGTAACTTGGCTGTGATGATTCTTACCCCATGTTTGTCAACACTGGCATAAAAGGGGGGAATTTTTTTGTATGTACATCACACCTTAAAATGAAATGGAAAAAAATAAATACACAGTCGGAAAATGAAAACATTTCACCAACCCCTATATACCAGACACCAATTTATCTTCCTGAAAACAATAGACATACGCTCTTGGAGTCTTCCTTTCCTCACTCCCAATAAATAACCTGTGTCTTTTGTGTAAAGATTCACCTGCAAAAGTCCTTGAAGATTATGCTCCTAAATAAATTTGTCTTTCCTGCACTGTTATCTTCCTATATACATTAAGCTCATATTCCCCAAACAATGATTCTGTAGAGCACCATATGAGGAAGTTTGAGATAGTGCACTATTAGAAATGCAGGATGCCCCTGTAACACTTTTAAGCCTTGGGACGTTTTCTCATAAAAAAACATTTCAGCTAATTTGGGAATAAGACCCACAGTCCTATGGTACTGCTCCATAAAACATGATTTTGAAAAGCACTGAATGTAGCTTAAATAATTTCCTCTTTAACTCTGAAGAGTCATGAATCTCAAGAATAAATCCAATGCTAAATTATAATAATCTTAGATTGATAAATTTGCTTTTCATCTCCATAAATTATCCACATATACTCAATTACTTTATTATCATATATGTTTTATATACACTTCATCATATTCTTTTTGGAGGTAGGTAAGGTAGAATTCATAACGTTTTGATGACAAAAATAGTCTTCACAGGGCTGGGGATTTAGCTCAGTGGTTCCGCCACCTGCCTCGCAAGCGCAAGGTCCCAAGTTCAATCCCCAGTACCAAAATTTTTTTAAAAAGGAAAAAAAATATTCTTAATAGAGACATCCATGAAAATATGTAAGGGAGATGGAGAAACAAATATAATAATTCAAATGATCATCTTGGACCTGCTACTGCTGATTAGTTCATGGCACATATTTGGGGGGCTCTATATGTACTGGACACTGGGTCATGAATTAAAGGCACAAAGTTGAAGGCGATGCTGACTGGCCTCAGACATCTCCCTGTAGTAGGAGAAGGAGGTGAGAAAAAATAACTCTAATATTCAAGGCAGTAAGCTCAGTGCTGTAAATGTAGAGAGCTCTAAACGAGTGAGGGTGTAGCTTCATTGTGATGGATCAGGTCTGTGTGGGGGTGGGGCTTCAAGGACTGAACACTTCCAGGGGCTCCCAAAGGACACCTTAATCCTGAGACTATAGACAAGAAGGGGAAGTTAATTTGAGACAGTTCACAGCATGTGCCGATTCCTATCTTTCTTAGGTTCCACTTGTTTCTGTAATTGAAGCAGCATGAACTACAGGCATCTCTGTCTTTCCCAGTCATCCCATCTCAGCCTGTCCATTCTGTCCCCAAAAATCTCTCTATTGTGTCTTCTTCTTCCCATTTTCTTTATTCATGATTCTTACCACACAGCCAGACTACAGAGGCTCTTTACTGACCTCTTTGCTCTGATTCCCACTCTGCCCTAGCATGCATCTGTGCTGCCCAGGCGTCCCATTGCCTCTCTAGAATTCCTCAGTGACTTCTCATTGCTTTAGGGAAAAATCGAGGCCCCTTTATGAGCCATAAATGACCTATCATGATTTTTGTAAGTCCTTTTAATCATAACACAATTATACATGAAACATTTTATTTGAACTTAAAACCTGTGTCATTCATTTACCAAAAATTTCTTGGAGCACCAAGAGCTTTCTTTTGAGAAGTCCTGTGGAATTTTCAGTTTTCTCTCTTACATAAACCCCACCCCAAACACATTGTCCGTAATTTCCAATTTTGGTTTCTTTGAAATAAGTGAGAACCTAAGAAGGGGCAGGTATTTTTAAATGTATACAACTCTTTCCAATCTTTTAAAGTCATCTCGCCTACACCTAATTCAACTATGATTATTTTTAGTGACTTCTATTTAAGGAAAGAGCCTTTCCAAAGAACCAAGCTTAGTTTTCATGGAAAAAAACAAAACAAAACAAAACTCTGTTTCTTTTGACAGTCTTATTTCACCGGTTTTGCTAAACTGTTTAATTACAATAGCAACCATGGCTGGAGCATTTGGCTCCACCACCAAGGAGCAGATGGACAGGTCACTGGGACGGTGGCTCTCAGGCCACAGCTCTGTCACTTAGAAATTCTATACAGGAACAACTGTCTTTTCAACAGATTTCTCCTTGGCCAAGTGTCCCAAGGAACCAACTCACCCCTCTCTCTATGATCCTGCCTCATACCACCCAAAACTTACTGCTTTGTAGTGCAGCCTTTGATTAAGCCACCAGCTACCATGCCAGTCCCAGGAGCTAAGCGAAAATGATTTTCAAGTTTACTTCTATATTTCTGATTCTCGCAGTACAATTAAAATATTCAGCTTAAGATTTAACTGTCACATATTTCAAAAAGTCAGGTAAGAAGGGAGGTTGGGTGGCCCAGGGACACTTGATTGGATAGCCTTAAAGGTGCCAAGTGGACTCTACTACCACCTTTGTCCAGGGCTATTCTGGGCTGAGGCTTACTGGTGCTTAGTGTCTCGGAGGTGCCCTGCACCTCTTAGGGTCTCAGTGCACCTCGGGCTATGTCTGGGACAACTGCAGCTGTGCTTGCTACAAAGCTACTTCCCTGCCTGCTGCTAATCCTCGCCTCCCACCGCAATACTCTCACACATCACAGACTGCGGCTCACATAGCATTTCTATCCAAAAGTAAGATGTTCCCTGGATGTGGAAGTGGAAGAAAGGAAGGAAGGAAGGAAGGAGAGGGAAGAGTACGGGAGAAAAGGAGAAAGGAGAGGACAAAAGGAATTTTTTAAAAAAAGAAAAGAAGGAAGAAGGAAGGAAGGAAATACAAAACACAAAACCTCAGTAGCTTCTTCCCAAGTCCAAATACTTTCTGTAAAGAATTTTCTAACCATTAGTCTTGCATTAGCTAATTCTCAGAAGCAAGTGCTTTTAGCAGCACAGTGATATTAAAAATGGCTGTGGACAATGTCTATTCCCGGAAGCACTTTGTGTATATTGGCTTCAGAGGCAGGCGAGCTAGGTCCTAGTTTCTGGTGATCCAGGACCACTAATGGCAAAATCCAGGACCACACAGTGCCCCAACCCTGCTCCCTGGGGAGCGGAGGTGTGGATTTTAGTCCTGACTTTAACACTGGTCCATCATCCCTTGCAGATTCTCCTGGTGTTAAAAATGGGTTCTCACGGGGGTTTTCTGATAAGCTGGGTCTTTGAAAGCCCTGGCGTTTTCAGTAGAAATAGTGTGGGTGGATTCCATTTCAATCCTGCTAAACCAGAACTGAAGGGGCGGAATTGGATTTTTAACAGATCTCACAGTGGCTTCCAAAGGCTTTCCTCAGAGTCACTCTGCGGGGCCCTCATTGTGCAGATAGGGAAACTGAGGCTCTTCTTGGTGTCTAATGCAAAGCAGACTCCCGAAATTACAGTGTCTTCCAGGACAGGGACATTTTTCCATCTGACCGTGATGCCAGAGAAGGTGCTGGGCTGCTGGGCGCAGGGGTTACATGAGAAAAGCTTTCCTTCCTCAAGGTCCCAGTGGGGACCCATTACCCATGGGGCACAAATCCCTTCAACCCCAAGAGGGCTGATGGAGCATTGCTGCCTGCTCACACCTGGACTTTCCATTTTTGGTGATAACAAGGTCCGTGGAGAGGAGGTTTGAATAGATAAATGACTGACTGATCAATCAATCAATAAATTAGATGATAGTTTAGTACAGAACATCTGGTCTAGACATTCTAGATAATTCTGGTTTGTCTCCACTAAGCTATGGGTTTTACTGTGATGATAAAAATCTGTGAGTCTCTTTGCCTCTCTGATTCTAGCATTGGTTCTCTGCGAAGTTAAATAGCCGAGTTCATCCTGGAATCTCAAGCCCCTGCTTCCTGCCAGGGTCCCAAGGAGTTGAGATGGGAGGAGGGCCTCCTGAGGGCCATGCATCCTCCCTCTGTGGTGACGTTGGTAAGAGTAAAAAGAGAAGGGGATGCAGGAAAACACCCCATGCTCAGTGGAGGTTGGAACGGAAATAAAAGGGGAAGGGGGAAATTTTTATTTGAAAGAAAATGGGCAGAATCGAGCTGGCCTCTGGCTCAGAAATATTTGTCAAACGAGGGTGGAAGCAGTGGTAAGTGGGTGCAGCCTGTGGCTTCAGCTTGGAGGTCAACAAGCGGAGCCTTCCTTGGGGAAGAAGAAGGAGTCGAGGGTGAGATAGAGAGAGGATGGTGAGCTAGATTCCCTTCTTCCATCCCATGGGGTCTCCACGAGGTGACTCGCTAGCTGAAGGGAGGGGGCCCTGTGCCTTAGAGGAGGGACAGTTGGTGAAAAAGAAGACCTTCTCCAAATAGAGTTCCTTTTATCAGGAAGCATGGACCTGACACTATGATGGCCCTAATGGCCAGACTGGCTGAGAGTGACCTTTTCAAACTGAGCTCTGGGACAGAAAGACCCTGCAGCTGGAGAAGTCTGCATTTTGGAGGGAGCTCTAGGGCCTGAGGCTGGGCTGGCCGAGCTTAGTGGCTTTCAGGCACCTTTCTTCCTAGCAGTGTGGCCTCAGTCGGTTTCTGGCAGAGCAGGGCTGTGCAGTCATTGGACAGTACTAGGGTTGCAGTCGTGGGCTCCCATGCAGGGACCAGGAAGCTGCCCTCCCCAGCCCTGGCCTCTGGCAAGCTCACTCTAGGATATGAAGTGAAGCACTCGCCCTGTCTGAGCCTCAGTTTCCCTTTATGGCGAGAAGGGATGTCCGGATCCCCTGAGGGGCCTCTTCCTTAAACCATCTAAATCTAGGACTCGGGAAATGGAATTGACATTGTGTTTTAATTCTGTCGTGGCAAACCAAGTCCCAGGTTTGTGTGGGTGCATTGTCTCTCAAGTGATGCAAATGGGAGACCAGGGGAGTGCTGAGGACTTCCCTTCACTAACAGTGCAGCTCTGGCCACTTCAGTCTGTCATTGCATGTCACACTTCTGTCACCTGCAGATCTTATTAAGGTGATTCAGTGGATCTGGGAAGGGCCTGAGACTGCATTTCTCACAAGCTCCAGGTGACCCTGATGCAGCCAGTCCAAGGGCCACACCTTGTGTGGCCCAGGTTTGAATAACTTGCCTATGGTTATTTGGTTCTGAAGTCACAGAGGACAGATTCAACCTCTGTGTAGCTGTTCCCCATCTCTCACCGTCCCGATACCATCACAGACTAGCAGTGACAATCACACAGGATTGTGGGTCTTCTCTCCATCTGTCTCACTTATCAGGCTGATGTCACCTACCTTTGCCTCCTAGTGTGGTGGCACACACTTGTAATTACAGCACTCTAGGAAGCTGAGGCAGGAGGATCGCAAGTTTGGGCAATTTAGTGAGACACTGTGTCAAAATTTTAAAAAATTAAATTAAAAAAGTGCTGAGGATGTAGCTCAGTGCAAAGGCCTTGAGTTCAATCTCCAGTGCCCCCTCCAAAACATGACATATTGAAAGAAATAATGTCAGCAGAGAGAACTAACCAAGGCAAAATAGAAGAAAAAGGGAATCGAGTCAGTGATCACCTCCAAATCAGATCCTCACAAGTGGGAGACCCCACTCCAGCCAGCCCCTCCTTGATCCACCATAGAACTCTGGGCTGACCAGTCACTGGAGCAGGAGTATGAGTACCACAACCCTACTCATTCCTCAGGTTTTCTGATGCAAAGCAAAGCAAAACAGAATGTAAAAAACCATGAGAGACACTACATCCCTATTCAAATGGCAGAATAAAAAGAATAAACTGAAAGTACTACACCTGGCAAGGGTGCAGGGCAGTAAGAGCTCTTGTTCACTGCTGGTGACAGTGAAAGAAACACAGATATACTGGAAGACATTTGACCAACATTTTATAAAACTAAACATTGTTTCACCGTGGACTCTAGAAATCATGTTCCTAGGTAGTTATCCAGCTGATACGAATACTCAGATCCACACAAAAATGCACAATGATGTTTACAGCAACTTTATTCCTAACTTTCATAACTGTCAAAAGCTGGAAGACACCAAGCTGTCTTTTTTTTTCTTTGATACCAGGGATCAAACTCAGGACCTTGTGATTTCAAGGCAGGCAGTGAACCACTGAGCTAAATCCCCCACCCCAAGCTGTCTTTCAATACGTGAACAGATAAACAATAGTACAACAATACTGTGGAATATTACTCAGCAATGAAAAGGAATGAGATATCAAACCACACAAACACAGAACTTTAAATGCATATTTCTCAGTGAAAGCAGCCATTCTGAAAGAGATGCATACAGTGTTATTCTGTAAAACTAGAATAATAGTAAACTTGGAACTTGGGACTTAGACTAGAAAGAGGATTGAATAGTTGAAGGGGATCTGATTAGGGCAGGAACATTATTTTTTATGATGCTGTAGTGGGAAATACAAATGATTCTCAGCATTTTTCAAAATCACAGAACTTTACAGCAGGAAGGATGAAACTTAGCATGCAAATTGTTTTTAAAGAATCATTCAGAAAATGAGGTATCTTAGCATGGAATACAGAATGTTGTTTAAAGCTAACTATGTTACAAGTGTATGAAACAACCTCACTGAGCGGGTAAGGAAAAGAGCAACTTTGGAAATTAGGAGAGAGTAAGACTAAAGGCAAAAAGAGCTGCACAGAACACTGTCCTCTAACAGACAAAGTTGCTTCCCTCAGAGGTGTGGTTTACCAATTGTGAGGCCACAGCACAGGCATCTTGGAATTGAGCAGTTAAATAATTTCTCTTTGTTGGAATGAAATGTTATAGATAAGCAAGGAGAGAAAGCTCGAATGATCCAGGTGTTAACAGATAAAAGTTGGAGACATCAGCACGAATCCATTTTAGCTTAATATAGATAGGTGTAAGTAGAAATAGTTCTAGGCATATGCATATGTGTGGGTCTGTATAGACATATATTTCCCTGCTCTGTCCGCTGATTTGGTCTAAAAGCAATGATACTCCATAGCAGGTAGAACACCTAGCACTCAGATCTTGATTTGAAATAGCGTTATGAATAAAGAACAAGCGCTTCCTTGGATAAATGATGATTCTAGAAGTGGGGCAAGAAATAGAATGGATAACTGGAGCATCTTGTGGCAGATAAGTAAGGAAGTACTAAAGTACTGTTGTGGTTTGGGTGTGGATGTCCTCCCAAAGCCTCATTCAGTCAGAGGTAGATGAACCTGGAATGTGTGATGCTGGGATTAAGGGCGTGTGATTACTAAACCACTACACGTGAGTGAATAGTTTAGCACCGCCCTAATCCCCATAGTCTGGATGGGAAAAAAGAGGCAGGAAGATGCAGTGAAATCTCCCTTGCTGCCCTCGCCACCGTGTGGGCACCATGTTGTTTCTCCTCTGTGATGTCTGTTTGTCATCCCTGTCTTGGAGCCAGCTGACTATGGACTGAAACCTCTATAAACTGTAAGCCAAATAAGCCCCTTCCTCTCCAACTTTTGTATGCCACGTGTTTTGTTTCAGCAACAAGAGAAAACTACCTAACACAAGTACTAGCACGCGCACGCGCGCACACACACACACACACACGGGAGTTTGTCAGAGGGACACAGGAACCAACTGAAAGAGCTCCCCAAATAAATAAGTAGCATTGGATTATAACCCAAAGTATAAAATAAATATCCACAAATCCATACTTATATAGCTAAGTGACTGAATGGAGGAGAAACAAAACATCTATGCAGAAAAAATCTAAATAATTTATATAGATGCACCACCCTCAAGAAAGCAGAACCCAACTTCCAACTCTTCAATGAAAGAGTGTTTTCTTTACAAGAGTACAGTATTGAAAGGGAGTAAAAAGGAGAGTCAAGAGGAGAGAGAGAGAAAGTAATTCAGTGGGTAAATCAGACAAGCACTACCTCAGCCAAGTGATTGACATCAGCAGTGACAAGTCTCGGCAACAGTATGCTCCCTTGATAGGATGTGATGGGAAAGACCCTTGACCTCTGATTTTCCTCCCCAAACTCATACCACCAGTCCTCTGATGAGAAAAATATTGGCAGATCCCAGCAGAGGAACAATCTACAAAATACCTGGCATTGCTCAAAACTGTCAAGGTCATCAGGAACATTGAACATTTGAGACATTGTCATATCCAGGAGGAGCCTACGGAGACACGACAACAAGAATAACATATATTCTGAGACAGAGGAACATGGATGGGATGCTAAGACAAAGGAAGGATATTAGCTAAAAAGTAGGGAAATCTGAATAAAATATGGACTTTAATGACAGGGGATTGTTAAGTGTGACACAGTGCCACACTAATGGAAGATGTGAACCATGGGGGAAGCTGGGTTTGGGGTATGTGTGAATACTGTGCCATCTTCTCAGTCTTTGCATAAATATAAATTTATCCTGATATTAAAATTGTTATTAACACAATGAAAGGAGGAGAGGGGCAGCTCTAATAATATGTTTCCCGTATGGCTGCAACCTGTGCAGTGGGAGCTATGTTCACTTCTCTCTCTCAGGGCTTTGAGAATTAATCATGCATAATGAATCAATTTAAAATTAGCCCAGGCATTTTGGTAGCAGCTGGTCCCCCAACCCCCCCACCCCGATTCCATAATATACAATTTATTTTGACAAGCTGCTCCTGGAAGTGCTGGTGGGGAACACAAAGGAAGGGAAAGGCTCCTCTAGGTTCCCAGCTGAGGGCTCTGCTCCATGGTGCTGGAAACTTGGGTCCACTTTCCCCAACCCTCATAGTCCTGGCCTGGCTGGATCCTCCTGCTTTTCACCTGTGAGGAGGTATCAGCCATATCTTTCCTCTGTGAAGCAAGGGGAGTGTGCGCAGGTGCTGACCCAGTGCATGTGGGCTCTGCCATCTTCCCAAGGGCACACTGGCATCCTCCTCCTGTAGGTCGTGGGGCTGACGTAGGACAATGGGCAGCCAATGGCAGCGCTGGGCTGGAGGCCAGGGCAGGACTGGAGGTGATCAAGATAACACAGCACCAGGGGCAGCCAGAGAGGCCTGCTTGGCACTGTGTTCTGACCTAACAAGGCCCATAGTTCTTGAGAAATTTACCCCATCTCTTGAAGCTTCTATTTCCCCATCTGTAAGAAAGAGGGAAGGCATTTTAAAAAATCTAATGAAGAGCTATAAGGAGCTTGTGAAACAATAGCTTATAAAAGCATAAAGATCGGCCAGGAAGAGCTCTACCAACTGGAGGAATTTAATGCCAAGTGGAGGTTCTGCCAGTGCCTCTGTGCCTGAGTCTGCTCCTTCATGGAAGGGACAATAACTGAACCTGTGAATCAGTAGTAATGTGCTCAAATGAGAGGGACACAAGACCTATCAACGATTTCTCAAACAAATGAGGGGTTGCTATCGCTTCTGATATGCTGTCCCAGAGTAACTGGATTCTAATGGCCCAAATGGACGTGTAGAGGCCCCTGAGCTCCAAATGAGAACACAGCTGGCCAAAAGCTTGATTTCAGCCTTGGAAGGCCTTAAGCAGGGAAGTCAACCACAGCAGGAACAAACTTCTGACCCATAGAATCCTGAGCTCACCAGTGGTGTTGTTTTAAGCCACTGTGTTTGTAATAGGATCATATGTAGCAATAGAAAACTAATACTCTTACCAAGAGCAAGCAAGTGAGGCTCAAATCAGGAAAGAAGCCCTGCAGTATGGGACACTAGAGGCAGAGGTGGCCCCCAGGGGGAGTGGGGAGAGAGCAAGGCTCAGGAGGCTAGGGAGTTGACTCACATTTGGACCCACCTCTCAGCTCCCATGCACTCTTGGGCGAGTAGCTTTCATATCCAAGGTTTATTTCCTAGGACTGTAAATCTAGGGCAGTCAAAATTAGGACTTTTCTGAGCATTCAGCAAGAAGACATTGTGTATGAGAGCACTTTCTGTCTTGCAAAGTGGCATCTCCCACTCATGTCCATGAGAGTTTTGGGTGTGGATTAGAGGAGGGAGCTCCTGAGCTCTGGGAATTGAGGCTCTGTCAAGATAAAGGGACAGGGGGGCTCCTCCGTGTCAGCTGGCTGTGGTCGATTGTCCCCAGATATTGCTTTGGAGAAATTGTATGGGTGGGAGGGATTCGCATAATCTGCATATCCTATCCCTCCAGCCACAGTAGCAGCCATGCCAATAGCAATGAGACAGGGAAGAGCCACTGACCAACTTAGAATGAGCTGTCCCTTGTTCCCCATGATATGGGTTGAAGATGGGCAGACTGAGGCTGCCGTGGCTTTTTTGTTAACTCTGAGATGAGGGTGGCTGAGGCTTTAACTGACAGCACAAAACACCAGAAGGACACATCCTGGTGTGGACAAGTCAGATGCATGCACTAAATATACACACACAGGACATAGTGGTAAGAGCAGGAAGAGAAAAGAGAGAAAGCAAAAGGAAACATATACCAGATCCAATGAACAATCAACATGTCTCTGTGCAGAGCTGAGTGGAATCTGACCCAAGGCAGCAAAGGAGACAGCTACACTATGAAGACTGAGAGGCCAGGCCTTTTCAGTACATCCCAGTCACACACCAGACATCTGAAGGTCCAAGTGAAGAGTCAGTGTTCATCCCAAGTGGCCTTTGGATGCCCGAGAAGTAACTTAGGCAACTGTTACAACCTGCATGTCAGACATGGCACCTGCAGCAAAGACAATGGGAATTAATTATCTGTTACTGGCTCTGACCTTCTAAACTAGTGATCTTTAAGTCTACTAATAGAAAGTGAAGTTAGAGGGTTTACTTAGGCTTTTCCTTGGTAACAATTCCCTAGTCTTGTGTACCTTTTGCTTCTGTGGTTTTCTGAGTCTCATGATGGTCTGTTGAAAAGAGCAGAAGGACAGAGGAGCATTACACCATGCTACAAAGGGCAATAGTTTACTCTGCCCCAGAGTGTATTTTGTTGTCCGAGCCTTCATCCCACCATGGTGGCCCCTGGCTCCAAGCTCCTTTTGGGGATCTTTTCCAGCCATTTCTAAGCACACATAGCCACAGCAACCATCCAGCATAAGCAATGGAGTCCAGCTTTCGCTGCAGCAGAGCAGCCATGGTACCAACTGGCCAATGGATGAGGTCAGAATTTGCTACTATTGGATCTTTGGGACTTGTTGGGAGGCAGCTGGTGATACTCAGAGACCAGGTATATGACTCTGAGCATCCAGTCCATGGTTGGAGTAAGATACACGACAGTTCTGGGAGCCTCAGTGGAATGATCTTGGGCCATTTCTAGGATTTTTTTCATGATGGTGACCCAATTCCAGAGATCTCTTGGAAGACTGAGTGTGTCTCTTGGTATCAAGTTGCAAATTGTTGGATCAGTCATTTGATTGGCTTGACTTAGGTGAAATGTCTACACTTGGATAAATCAGTAGTGGTCATCAAGGTTAAGATCACAAATTCCAGAAATCCTGGGGGCCAGTCCTGTAAGTTGGGGCCATTTATAGAATAAGAAACTTCCTGGGAGCTAGCAGCCAGCTCCACTGGCATCTCCCTCAATATGTGCCAACAAATATTTTCATATTTATATTTGTGCCTTTGAGTGAATTTCCGAAAAGCAACTTTTCCTTCTGTTCTTTGCAAGTCTATAAGAAAGAAAAAAATAAGCATTTCCTCCCAATAGGAAGGATTTTACTGCCCTCACCATAGCACTGTTCTAGATAAGGGGGGTTCCAAGGAATCTCTCTTCATAGGTAAAAAGCTGCTTTGCCAGGGATGACTTTGTGGAGGCAGAATGACTCCAGAGAGCAGGTGTTGATGTACCTGCCCAGGTCCACAACCTCCTACACACACAGTGATGCAGACCAAGGCATCACCAGGTCGCTGCTAGGTGCTCAGTGCCTACCACCCTGCCTTAGGGGACCCAGTACCATCCCATCCTGGCTCTCTGAGCCTACCCTAACACCCAGTTCTGCCCAGCTTCCTCCTGGATAACCAGGATGTGGGAAGTTTAGCCTTGATTTTTCCCTTTGGAAATCAGTCATTTCATGCTTGTCTTTGTGCCACCAGTTATTTCACTGAAGAGGAAGAAGACAAACCTGCTCAATGTCAGGGGAAAACAAAATCTGACTTTTGATCTTTGCTTTTACTGTGAATTCTCAACAGGGAATAATGCCCGGAAAGGGGCAAAAATTGCTTTGTAGGGTCAGGGAAGAATCTTACATTTTTATGTATAAAGTGCAATTATGTGTACAGAATATAAATAGCAACAGTGTATCTGTATTAAGAATTGCATGGAGAAGGGGCATTTGCCTAGCATCCCAAGGCCTTGGGTTTGAGTCCTGGTACATACATGCATATGTGCATGCATGCATGCATACACACATACAGATATACACACATACACACAGGTACATACATACATACAGTTTCATGGAGGAGGGTGGACAAGGAAAACAGTCTGGTTCTATGACAAAAACAAGAGTTTGTCCTAGCACCTGCTCTGTCTCTGGAGCAAGGTCTGCTTCTTCTGAGGTGCAACACCTGTCAGGAGTGCAGAAAACAGTGAGACCTAGTATTTAACTAACCTCTCTCTGGGGCGTGGCACCCCAGAGAGCTCAGCAGGCTGGTGCCATGGAGACCAAATGCTACAAATTTACCATTAATTTTGTCATCTTTATTGAGGAGGTATAATTACATACAAGAACATGTATCAGTTTGAAGTGCCCAGCTCAATGAGGTTGACAAATGGTCACACTAGTGGGGCTACCACAAACACAGTAGAAATATAAAAACTCTCAGATGTTCCTTTGCAGTCAATCGTTTGCTATTCACCAGGCCCTGGCAACCACTGATCAGATTTATTCCTATAATTCTCTTTTAAAGTATTTTCATATAAGCAGAATCATATAATATAATAATATATTATAATGTATAATAATTATATATTATCGAATATACAGTAATAAAAATATAATATAATTGTTTTGTATCTAGCTTTTACTCTTGACACAATGCTTATGAGATTTACCCATGTTTTTTCACATATTGGCAGTTTATTCTTTTTACAGCTGAGTAGTACTCCAGCGTGTGGACGTGCTACTATTTGTTCATTCACTCACCAGTTGATGGGCTTTGGCGTGTTGCCTAGGTTGTGGACATTCTGAATAAAGCCCCTTTTAATAGTAGTATATAGGGCTTTGTGTAGACACATGTTTTCTTTTTTCTTAGGTAAAGGGTGGAGTAGCTGAGTCATATACTACACGAATGTTTACTTTTCTAAGAAATGGTAAAACTGCCTTCTAAAATGCTTGTACCACAAGTCAAGCATTAGACACCCAATTGATCCATATCTTCATCAATTCTTTGTTTTGTTAGATTCTTTAATTTGAGCCATTTTTGTGCTTGTGTAGTATTTCATTTTAATTTTAATTTGCATTCCCTTAATGACCAATAATGCTTACCATCTTTTCATTTGTTTTTTTTTCCATCTGTAAAACCTTGTAGGTTAAGTGTCTGTTCAAATATTTTGACAAATTTTTTAATTGGGCTGTTTATCTTCTTAAATTTGAGTTATGAGTTATTGATATTTTCTGGATGAAATTTTTCATCAGATCTATGTTTTGAAAACATTTCCTCCTAAATCTCATTTTCATTTTCTTAACACTATCTTTCAAACAGCAGTAGTGCGTCATTTTGACACTCAGTGTATCCAAATTTTGAAGCTCAATATATCAATATTGAATATTCAATGTTTTTCTCTTAAAATTTATGTATTTGTGTCCTAGTTAAGAAAAGTGACTAACATTTAAAAAATTTTCTTTCTTTCTAGAAGCACTATAGTTTTAGTTCTTTGCTTTAGGTGTGTGGGATTATTTGAGTTAACCTTTAACTGGTGCGGATTACATTTTGAGATTTTTTTGTTCCATGAAACATGCAGGTGTTCCAGAAACAATTGAACGTTTGAGTTGCCTTGGAACCTTTGCCAAAAACCAATCAATCATATATATGGAGTCTAAATCTGGATTCTGTATTCTCTTTCATTGATCAATACTTCTAGCCTTTGGCCCAAATCCAAATTGGCTTGATATGAAGATCTTTATTAAGTTTTGAAACTCTTTAGTATAAGTAGTTGTTCGTTTAAAAATTGATTTTACTACTCTACATTCTTTGTATTTTTATTTAAAATTTAAAATTTTATTATTGATGTCTACATCCTGCTAGGATTTTGATTGTGAAAATTGTCAATCTATAGAACAATTTGGGAGATTTGCTATCTTAAGAACAGTGAGTTATCTATGGGCATGGCATATCTCTGCTTATTTAGATCTTTAATTTCCCTCACCACCATCTGCAGTTTCCAATACAAATGTCTACCACATCTTTTGTTAAATGTACCCCTAGATATTTTGCAATTTTTGTACTATTTTAAATGATGTGATGTTTTAAATTTCAATTTCCTATTGTCCATGGCTAATATAGAGAAAAATTAATAACTTTGCAAGCCTCCATGGTAGCAGTCAGAGTCTAAATTTTTCTCCCATCTTGTCTAATAAATCTTAAAATCAATACCCAAAGGGATCAAATTGATTCCTAGTAACTCAGCCACTCCAAGAACAAAACACAATTTATTTATAAAAATTCAAAAACACTCAGCACTAAAAGTCACAGTGTCTGACATCCAATTAAAAATTATCGAGCAGACAAAGAAGAAGGAAAATACAGACCAGAAGGAAGATAAAAGGTAACGAATAAATAAACAACTAAGAAATGGCACCGATGTTGGAATTAGCAGACAAGGACATTAAAAGTCTTTGTAGCTATATGTTTAAGAAGGTGGAGAAGAGAATAAAGGTGTTTAAAAGAGACATGGAGATTTTGTTGTTTTTTTAAAAATCAAGTTGAACTTCTAAAGATGAAAGCTACAAAGCCTAAGATAAAAATACACACTGACTCGTTAGGATAAATGCCAGTATGTAGTGTTAATACACTACAGAAGAAAACATTAGTGAGCTTAAAGACAACAGTAAGTACTATCCCAAGTAAAACACACAAGGGGAAAGAATGCTTTAAATGAACAGAGCATTTGTGAGATATGGGACAATTTTAAGGAATCATCCATCTATCTATCTATATCTATCTATCTAGCCAGAGTTTCCCAAAGAAGAGAGAAAAGTAGAGAACAGAAAATCATTTCAAGAAATAATGGCAGAAAATCATCTAAGTTTAATACATTGTCTAATTTGAAAAATTCAAAGCCTTTTAATCCAAGAAGCCTGATGAATCCCAATCACCAGAAACATGAAAAATCACTGCACCAAGAGTGATCATAACAACATTTCTCCAATTTAATAATAAAGGGAATAATAAAAGAAGCCAGAAAAAGAGACATTATATAAAAATTAAGGAAACAAAGAAAAGAATAGTAGCAGGTAAGCAGAGAGGTAAACAATATCTCTAAAGTATTAAGAAAATAACACAAAGCAAAAAAAACCCTGTAACTTAAGATTCTATATTTAGCTGAAATATCTTCCAAAAACTAAGACAAAATTATTTTTCTGACATATAAAAGTTAAAGAATTTATTACTAACAAACTCCCACCACAAGAAACGTTTAAGCATATCTTTCAGGATCTGCATAAAAGAATAGAAATTTTTTATTTATTATTTTTTAGGGTCAGAAACATACTCTGTATCATTTTGGTCCCTTTAAATGTACTGAAACTTTGAAAAATAACAGATATATTCTTTCTTCCACATGTACTTAAAAAGAATGCATATTCTACTGCTGTTTAGTAAAATGTCCTATAAATGTAAGTTAAGTCCAGTTTTATAGTATTTTTCGGGTTTTCTATTTCCTTTCTCACCTGTTTTCTACTAATCCTATTACCTCTAGTAATTTGATATGGCTTTTAAAATATGTATCTTCCTTCTCTATCATATTCATGCTTTCCTTCACTTTCTTGAACAAAGGGAACATATTCATCAACCTGCTTTATTGTTTTTGGCTGTTCATTCTCTCATTTCTGTCACTTCTGGGTCTGTCTTCTATGGACTGATTTTTGTCCTGCTTGTGGTTATATTTTTCCACTTCTTTCAAAAAGTGATAGCATTTTATTGTTTTTAGTTGCTGAACCTCATATTCCTGTATACCATCTTGGGCTTTGATCTGAAGCTCAGTTAAGTTAGTTGGAGGAGAGTTTATTCTTTTCAGACTTCTGTTAAGCTTTATGAGTGCAGAAGTGAGAAGCTGCAGTTAAGGCCAACTTTGTTCACCCTGCAGCCTCCATTTCTGAGCCTTCTCTTTGGAGTCCATGTGGCAGGAGGTCTTCCTGCCCCGTGTAAGGAGCGTTCTTGCCTGCTCTTAGCCCATCAGCTTCCCTTTCTTACTTCCTTTCATACAAACACAGATTGCGGAGTCGAGGGAATCCCTTCTCACAGCCCTGGATTCCGTCTTGCTGGAAGCTTTCTCTTCCTCAGTATGTGTCTCACATAGTCTAGCATTATGGGGTCTCATGAACTCTGCTAGGCTCTCTTTACACCCCTTGCGTCTGCCCTGCATCCAGAGGCCATTTTCAGGGTACTGAGAGCAGTCATTGGACTCTGTTTGTTTCTTTTATTTTGAGGGAGTCAGTGTCTTACGCTGCCTGTTGTTTCACATGTTATTCATTTGTCTATCCATGTAAGGCAAGAGTGAAAATCTGGTGCTGTTACTCCACCAGGAGGAGCAGCAGATGTCTCAAGCATTTTGTGACTAGGATAGCTGGGATATAGAAAAGGGAAAAGTCTTGCACAAACTTACCACCAGTGCATCAGTGACAGATGCAGGCCTGGGTCCCATTATATGAACCCTATTGCCAACTGAATACTTCCCAAAATACTCTCTACTCATCCCTTGAGTGTCTGGGTAAAGCCATGTCATAAATGTTGGAAAACCACAAGCCCTTAACATTCTGTTTCTAAGGCTTAAAGGAATCAAATTATTTATTCTTTTTCTCCTATAAAACAGTGGAATTGATTAAATGTCATAATAAAAGTATTATCTCTCTCATGGCATCTTTCCACATGGCCCTGAAAGACTAATAATCTGAATGTCCCAATCATCTTCATGAATCAATCTGTAATTTTATACTCATAGAAACTTGATTTGTTCTTATTTTAACTCCTATAATCTAGAAAATAAATAAATGCTAATGAGATAAAGTATTGCTACCCTTCTGAAGCATGCAAAGAAGTAGAATCCCTTTGCAATGAAAGAAATGTTGGAATTGCAAGCCAGGAGATCTATGCGGCTACAAATGGGTGCAGGGCACAAAAAGAGCAGCTGAAGCACAAAGCCAGGCATCACTTACTCTCAGAATGCCTGGGTGAATGTTGGTTCCAATAATTCCTCTGCCCCTGGTTGCCTAGCCCAAGTATTTCTCTATAGTTTGAGCCATGTGCTCTCAAAGTTTGAAAGTGTATTTGTTAGCTCTCCGTTCTGTTTGTTTTTGGTCCAGGTGGGGAGCTGGCATGTTGGAATGCCAGTGTCTGGCTGGTGCGGCAGAGAAGAGGAGCATCTCAAAGGTCCTCTGTGACCTGCAGCCCTCATCTCCTTCTGGTCCCTTACCACAGTGTCCTCAGAAGCAGCTAACCTGCTAGTCCTCGCAGCTGGGGAGCCTTTGTGTAAATTAAATAGATACAGGCATCCTCTTCAGGTAGATGATTGCAAAAATCCCAGCTTACTGGGAACTAAAGGAAACCAGGCCAAGTTCCATAGTTGCCTAAGGAGATTTCTATCTAGCATCCAGCCCTTCCTGCACTCCCTCTGACAAGGTACCTGGCTCAGGGTACAGTTTGTACCATCTAAAGCGACAGCTCTTTGGCAGGTTCCTCTCTCGTCCCATCTCCCATGGCACCTGCACTCTCCCCAGGCTTGTCTGGAAGCTCTCACTCTGAAGTGAGGTTTCCTCTGTGAAGGATCCTGGTTGCCTCACCAGCTCCTCTCCCACTGTGGGAGCTTGTTCTCCTTCCTCCTTCTCTTTGCCAAGCCACAGGTCTGCCGAGAACTTGATTGATTTTCCATTCATTCTGTCTATTCACTCAACAAAGAGGCATTTCATGTAGGAGAAAAGGCACACAGTCAATAGTGATAAAGAAAATGCATATTAAAATAACAATGAGAGATTGTTTTCACCCATGATGTAGTTAAAAACTAGAGAAATAATATCAAGGGTCTGCATGTACACAGGGAAATTAGCATTCTCACACATTGTCATAAGAGGGCAAATTTGTAATGAGTTTTAGAATGTAATTTGATAGTAAATGCATCAAAATCCAGATCTAACAATTCCACTTCCAATAATCTATCTTAAAGAAATACTTCACATGTCCTCAAAGGTATCATGTTCATTGCTTCTTTGTTTTCAACCGGAAGAAATTGGAAACAACCTAACTGTTCACTGTTAGGGAGGTGATTGAGTAAAATGTGTTACATCTATTCCATGGGTTACGGTGTGGCCATTAATGAATGGGGTAGGCCCTTAAGCACTGCTGGGAAGGTCTCCAGGACATGTTAAGTGAGGAAAGCAAGTCATTCTTTTTACAAGAAAAAGGTACCATGTGCATGCACATATGTATGTATGTAAATAAATGGGTAGCATGAATATGCATATATGTGTGTATGTAAATGAGTGAACAATTGACCAGAAGGATATGCACACTGACATAGAATGGAGTGAGGATGGAGACAAAAAGAAAATAAAACCCTACAAATACCTTAGAAAGGTAACACAAAACAAAACAATTAAGATCATTGAGTTATAAAACAAAGAACTATATGCATTCATTTCTCAAACACAATTTTCAGAAGCTAAAGAGTTAAATGTAAGAAATGGAAACAGAGAAAGTAGGCCAAATTATTCAGACTTCATTAGAGGAATACGTTTCTTTAAACCTTGAGGCTCTGGAAGAAATCTCCAAGGGAAGGGCTGACAAATTCCCATACCTAATAATGAGGAACTTCTGGACAAGACTTCCTGACAAACCGAAGACAAACAGCCTGCACAAAAGTGATTGTTGCTATGTGAACCATGCAATACAACTCCCCATTTCAAAGTGTAAAAACACAAACTGAAAAGTCAATTAGGACACATTTGTATTTCAAAAGAATTTGCCACATGCTTCCTTTAAATGGGAAGATCTGCTGGAGCATTGACAATATTTACTCAATTTTCCCCAAAATTCCTTTATAAGTTGTTGAGACTTTCTGGTTCTAACCACTGCATAAATCTAGTGTCTGTGTCAGGCTCCCCGGACTGTCTAGGCTTCCCCGAGGGAGTGGTCTGGGCCACACTTAGTAGGAGCTGCCCTGGATGGCTAGTTTTTCAAAACAGGCCCCTCCTTCAGGACCACTGACACAGGACCCTGTCCCAGGGACTCACCCACAGCGCTGTGGCCCTGGTGTGCCATGGGGTTGGAGAGCAAGGGCACAAGGCGGGGTGACAAGAAATTTGCTCACAAATGTGAGGCCTGGGATAGTAATTCAATACCTCAGCTTCCGCTTCCTCTTCATCTCTGTCCTGGCTCTTCAGATGATCCAGTGGTTTAAGAGAATTGTGTGTCATATAGTAGCGTTTCAGCCAATGATGGGCTATACATACAACAGTGACCCTGTATGGTTAAAATGGAACTGAACGATTCTATCTAGTGACACCATAGCTGTCCTAATGTCACAACACAGCACACTGCCCATGTGTTTGTGGTGGTGTAGACAACCTGTGTTGCTAGTCATATAAAAATGTAGTATGCACATATGGGACGTCAAGTTCATGATACTTAGTGATCATAGGTGACTGTGATCAGTATAGGAATTTACTATGCTATACTTTTTATTATTATTTTAAGTGTATTCCTCCTACTTATTTAAAGAACGTTTACTACATAGTACAACCTTGTCTCAAAAAAAAAAGTTTACTATAAACAAGGTGCTGTGTTACAATAGAGCAGCCTACTTCGTCTGTCTGCTGTGTCTCTTGATTAAACTGAGAAGCCATGTGAGGTCATTGACCTATAACACCTAGGTGTGTGTAAATGCACAATAGGTTGCTTGCACAACCAGGATATCACTTAACGATGCAGTTCTCAATGTATCCCATTTCTAGCGATGCACGGCTGCACGGGGTGGAAGATTTGCCAAGGCCAGCCTTTTCCCTGCAGTTTCCTGAGGGCCCAGCACCCCAGAGTTGCCTGCTGTAAGCCTTCAATGTCTTCTAGGCTGCTAAATAATCTGCATGTTTGAGTCTATGCATCAGGGTCTTTCCTCTTCTGGAAATACCGGGGCAGGTTTCACGGTCTCTGCAAAAGATGGAGGATGCTTCTAAATCTTGGTTATTTCCAAACCTCATGCAGGATAAAGCTAGTCCATCCAGCCCAGAGGCTCAGGGACCCTAGAGCACCACAACTGCTTCCAGTGTGACATAGCTGAGGTCCTGCATCTGGTCCTGAGAGGCAGAGGAGGCTTCACAGAGGAAGAGACATGGGAGGCTGAGTGGGGGCTCCCCAGAGGCGCAAAAGGAAGGGCCTGCAGGTGGAGACAGCAGTGTGTGTGGATCAAGGTGGAGACCCTTGTGGCTGGGCTATGGGAGTGGGAATCCAGTGGCAGATGTGAGCAAGACGGGAGCCCCCATGGGATGTCCACAGGAGCATGGAGTGGGCAGATTAGCAAGTTCCCACTGCCTGCCACGTGAGGACTGGTTTACTGAGCTGAGGCTGAAGGCAAGGGACAGGCTAGGAGGCTTCAATAAGAAAGCAAGAGGTGGGCGAGACGTGTGATATTTGGGTGGGAATAGGTGCCTCTGAAAGATACGCATGTGTGTGTGCGTGCAGGGCAGTGTGACGGGGTAAACACACCCGGTCCTCATTCACCTCTTATTCCTGGTGGCCCTTCTGGGCTTGACCAGGCCCTGGGGCCCCAGAGGACCCAAGCTTGCTTGCTCACCTCAAGAAGCACAGCTCACTGGGCCTCTGTGACAGAGTGCCACAGCTGGAGTGTCAAGCTGGGACAGAACTGGTGATGTGGGGCAAACAGCAAAGGGGACAGGGCAGGCTTCGGGGAGGAGATGACTCCGCCAGCAGTTGACACAAAGCCTAGGGAACAGGTAAGACTGAGGGGGCTCCATGGCAACCATATGACCCTTAAAAGCGCCCTCACTCTGCTGTGCTGTGGTCCCGAGAGGGCCCTGTTGCTGGTGCTTGGGAGATCACATCCACCAGGGACTGAGCCTGGGAAGGAGTGAGGCAGGGTGGGCCACGAGATCCCCCTTCCCCCTGGGGCCGATTCTGGATGGGACCAAGGAGCTGCAAACACCCCGGGACAGGGCTGGAAGAGCCTCCCACCTCCAGTTCTAGGACCACGCTCACTTCATCTGGGATGTAATCAGGAGAAAACCTATCCCTTATTCCCCAAGTGGGAGGGCCGGGAGCCCAGTGCGACCCAGGAAGTTTGCTCACGTGAGCTGCTGAGCCAGAGTCTGCGGGAGCAATGCCGCAGCTGCAGGGAGGAGAAGCCCATCTGCCCAGAGCAGGCTCTGTGAGCTCCCCGGTCAAGTCAGAGACCAGGAAGAGGCACACACAGAGTCACACCTGGGAGACAGGGAGACAAGAAAAAGGACAGAAATTAATTCCGCTGGGGGCGCAGGGCTGGCAGCAACACTTTGCGGTATGGATCGGCCCTGCCGTAACAGACCACCTCTCCCAAGCTCTGCAGGAGACAGCCACTTCCTTTGTGTGCCAAAGACAGACTTCTGCCAGATTGCTAAAAATGAGCAGGAGATAAAAATACAATTCTTGTCCCTTGGGCCACTCCTCCTGGAGGTATTGCAAATAGACTGCTCTGGAAAAACCCCACTTGGAGAAGCTGAGGTTTAAACTTGACAGGGTCTCTTTGAGACTTGGTCTGCCCTCTGGTGGTCAGTTTCTGCAAAGACAAAAACTTCCCATCTTCGGTGAACCGTAAAGGAGAGTTTAGCAGAAAGTTCATAGGAAAACATTTGAAAAGTAAACTGTGTCTGTCCTCATTTTGGGAATTTTTTTTGATGACATATGTAATAATGCATATTTCATCCCTGCTCCTGATGATCTGTTTTTCTATAACATTAATTGATCTCCCTTCCACTCAGCATAATAAGAAAGTCCTCTGATGAGGATAAACTCTACAGAGAAGTGCTTTGTGACTATAGAGACAAAAGAGGTCTAGAAAAGAAGAGAAAACACCAAGTCCACATACAAGCTTGTCATCTGCTTCATTTTTGTGAAGGCAAAGGTCTTTGAAGGTGCCAAAATTCATGTTCAACATGGCACCATAAGATAGAATTAAAAGAATAGGACTGCCTGTGTTTGAAACTCCTTCTACCTCTTGCTAGCTGTATAAACGTGGGCAAAGTATTTAACTCCCTATGCCTCAATTTTTTGTATATCCTTTTATTGGTACATTTTAGGGGTACAATATAATGACATTCATCATAGGAGATATGCACCTTTACACAATCTCTCTTGGTTCTTATTTTTCCCCCTTCCCCTGCCCTCCCTTCAACCCCTCCATCCCTTCCTATTTACAAAGACATTGTTTCTTTTTTTCATTTTCTTATATTAATTCCATTCCCTTCTTTGCTTTCCCCTACCCCTCCCACTTGCCCTTCCCCTGTGTACCTTTTCTTCCTATTCCACATTATTATACTGTTTAGTCCCTATTTAAACTTTCAGTTTCTCAAACTAGAGAAACTATTTGGTATTTACACATGTGTGTCCTATTTATTTCACTTAAGAGTATGGCCTCAATGTGCATCCATTTAGCAATAAATGTCTCTAATTTCTCATTTTTGATGGCTGAGTAGTACTCCATCTTATTTTAAAAAACACATTTTCTTTACCCAGTCTCCAGTTGATGGGCAGTTGAGCTGCTTCCAAGTTTTAGCTATTACAAATTGTGCCACTATGAACATGGGTGCACATATATCACTGTGCTATGATTCTTTTAATTCTTTGGGGAAGATACCCAGCAGGGGAATAGCTGGGTCAAATGGGACTTCCAGTCCTAGTTCTTTGAGGTATCTCCATACTGATTTCCACAGTGGTTGCACCAGTCTACACTCCCACCAGCAGTGGAGCAGTGTTCCTCTTTCCCCACAGCCCCGCCAGCATTTGTTATTGTTGATTTCATAATAGCAGCCATTCTTTTTGGAGTGAGGTGAAATCTCAGTGTTGTCTTCATTTGCATCTCTCCATTGACCAGTGATGTTGAACATTTTTTCATGTATTTATTTGCCATTTCTACTTCTTTGTCTGAAAAATGTCTCTTCATTTCAGATGCCCATTTTTGGATTGGGTCTTTAAATTTGGGAGGTCTGATTTTTTAAAGTTCTTTATAGTTATGAGATAGTAGACCTTTGCCTGAGGGACCACTGGTGAAGATTTTTTCCCACTTTGTGAGTTGTCTCTTCACACTGTTGGTGGTTTCTCTTACTGTGCAGAAGCTTTTTAGTAAAAAGAGATCCCACTTGTTGATTGTTTGTGCTAGTTCACAGGCAACTGAGGTTTTGTTCATAAAATGTTTTCCTACACCAATGTCTTCAAGAGTTCCACCTAACCTCTGTTCAAGCCGGTGCAATGTTTCTGTTTCAATATGTAGATCTTTAATCCATTTTGATTTTAGTTTAGTTCATAGTGAGAGATATGGTCTAGTTTTAGTCTTTGGCCAGTTGAAACCCAGTTTTTCCAGCACCATTTATTAAAGAGACTATCTTTCCTGCAGTGAGGGTGTTTGGCTCCTTTGCCAAAGATGAGGTGGCTGAGTGTGTCTGGAGTTGTTTCTGCATCTTCTAATCTGTTCCACTGGTCCTCAGGTCTGTTTCTTTGCCAGTACCATGCTATTTTTATCACAGGAGCTTTGTAGTATAGTTTCAAGTTGAGGGTTGTAATACCCCCTGCCATGTCTCTGGTGTCTAGAATTGCTTTTGCTATTCTGGGTCTCTTCTTGTTCCAAATAAATTTTTGGATTGTTTTCTCAAGGTCCATGAAGTATGATGCTGGGATTTCAATTGGGATTGCATTGAATCTATATAGCAGTTTTGGGAGTATGGCCATTTTCACTATGTTGATCCTTCCTATCCAGGAGCAAGGGATGCTTTTCCATTTTCTGATATCCTCTTCAATCTCTCTTTTCAGAGTGCCATAGTTTTCAGAGAAGAGGTCTTTGATTTCTTTCCTTAGGTTGATTCCTAGGTATTTCAGTTTTTTGGATGCTATTGTGAAAGGAATTTTTTGCCCTATTTTTCTCTCAGTGAGTCTGTTGTTCGTGTAGAGGAAAGCTATTGATTTTTGTGTGTTGACCTTGTATCCAGCTACTTTACTGAATTTGGTTATTAAGTCTAGAAGACTTTTGGTGGAGTTCTTGGGGTCTTCTTTATAGAGTATCATGTCATCTGCAAATAATGACATTTTGACTTCTTCATTTCCTATCTTTATTCCTTTTATTTCTTTCTCTTGTCTAATTGCTGTGGCTAATGTTTCCAAAACTATGTTGAACAGGAGTGCTGATAGTGGACATCCTTATCTTGTTCCTGATATTAGTGTGAAGGATTTCAGTTTTTGACCATTTAGTATGATATTGGCTGTTGGTTTTTCATAGATGGCTTTTATCAGACTGAAGTAGAGACTGTCTATTCCGGTTTTTTGTAGGGTTTTTATCATAAATGCGTGTTCAATTTTGTGAAATGCTTTTTCTGCATCTATTGAGATGATCATATGATTTTTGTCCTTGGCTCTATTGATATAGTATATTACATTGATTGATTTTCCTATGTTGAACCATGCCTGCATCCCTGGGATGAATCCCACTTGATCAGGGTGTATGATCTTCTTGATGATCTTCTGCATTCTATTTGCCAATATCTTATTAAGGATTTTTGCATCTATGTTCATTAGTGAGATTGGCCTATAGTTCTCTTTTTTAGTTGGGTCTTTCTCTGCTTTGGGATCAATGCAATGCTTCCTTCCAGGAATGAATTCGGGAGTATTGCTGCCCTTTCAATTTTGTTGAAGAGTTTGAACAGTAATGGCAGTAGTTCCTCTCTAAATGTCTTGTAAAATTCAGTGGTGAAGCCTGGCTTTTCTTAGTTGGTAAGTTTTTAATTACGTTTTCAATTTCATTGATTGATATTGGGTTGTTTAGAATTTTTAGATCTTCATTTAACTTTGGTAATTCATACATGTCTAGGAATCTGTCCACTTCTTCTGTGTTTTCCATCTTATTGGCGTATAGGTTCTGGAAGTGAGTATTGATGATCCTCTGGATTTCTGCTGGGTCTGTTGTAATTTCACCCTTTTCATTCCTAATTGCATGGATTTGGGCCTTTTCTTTCCTTTCTCTGATAAGGTTGGCTAAGGGTTTGTCAATTTTGTTGATTCTTTCAAAGAACCAACTCTTGGCTTCAATGATTTTTTGTATCATTTTCTTAGTCTCCATTGCATTGATTTCTCCTCTGATCTTTATGATTTCCTCCTTTGTATGAGCTTTGGGTTTGTCCTGCTCTTCTTTTTCTAGAAGCTTGAGGTTCAGCATCAGGTTGTTTAATTAGGCTTGCTCTGTTTTCCTAATATGAGTATTCACTACTATGAATTTCCTTCGTAAGACTGCTTTCCTTGTGTCCCATAGATTCTGATATGTTCTATTGTCATTGTCATTTAATTGAAGGAACTGTCTGATTTCTTCTTTAATTTCCTGTGACCTATTGGTTATTCCAAAGTGTGTTGTTCAATTTCCATGTGTTTATGAAGTTTTTGTGATGAAGTTTTGTTGTTGTTGTTGTTGTTATTTTTGGTACTGGGGATCAAACTTGGGACCTTGCACTTGCAAGGCAGGCAGTAGTACCACTGAGCTAAATCCCTGGCCCCTCAGTTTCTTCATCTGCAAAATAAGAATGTGAGTAGAATCTATCACAATTTTTGTGAGAATTAAGTGCATCAGGCAGTGTGGATTCTCTGGCACATGGTCTGTGCTACATAAGCACTAGAAAGTGCTGTTGCAACCTCTGCTATCTTAAGGTGCAAGAGCTAAAGGTGACATACAAGACAGGTCTGACCATACAGATAAGGAGTGCGGCAAATATTGGATGCTTTTAGGTAGCACTTCCCCTTTGAGGTGGGTCCTTTTCTGTACTGTGGAAATAACTGGGGGCAGATCTCCTCTCTCCCATCTGTGGGCAGGTGGATCATGGCCAGGTGACTCCATCCAGGACAGGAATATGGAAAGAACACACAGATGCAGAGACAGTGTGTATGGGGGGAGGACATCCACAGCAGCAGTGGGAGCCAAAGTCCTTCACCAGGGTCCTGTTTAATCAGGGAGGGGAGACAGAGGTGGTGTCTCAAGCCAACCAGAACTGGGGTGTCCTCACTGGGCCCTGGGCATCAACCACTCCCTGTTTCCTACTTCTTGATTTGCTTGGTTCTGTACCACCACCATCTCAGAATCCTGTGAGCTTCCCAGCAGCTTCAGTTGTCCAGAGCCAGTTCTGTCACTTCTACCCAAGAATCCTCACTGGCATAAAGAGACAGGCCTGGAGGACAAGTGGCTTGCTCAGGGTCATATACAATTCTGAGGTAGAGCTGGGCTCTCCCTCCTTAAACGCTTCACCCTAGTCCTCCAGCTGGGAGAATCCTGCCCAACTCCACTCACTACGCACAAGCTCAAGGACATATGTGGCTCTGTGAGGAGCCAAATCAGGTCTGAGGGATGGCCACAAATTCTCAGCTGCTGTAGGATACCCAAAAACCACAGACCAACACACACCATGCTAAGGAACCTGTTTCTTAGGCAGTTGTCTCCTTGCTACGGGGCAGCAGCCATGGCTGACGGCTCACGGGCTCCTCCCAGTGGCCATCTTGCAGGCAGCAGCGGCCTAGTTGCCTCAACCACTGGCTTCCAAGACTGGAGGGAGGGACCCTAATGGGAGGGCCACTGTATCTGGGCCTCTGGCCCCCATGCAGTGTCAGGCAAGGGCAGGACCTGAGGACAGAGGAGGCTGAGCCCAGACTCAAACAGTGATGGTGAATGTTTTCCAGGATGGCATCCTCCTGACACACTTACTGGAGGGTTCAGCTGACAGATGCCACCTTGACCGACAGGTAGAGATTTCTATCACAGAGCTGGGTTGGAGTGAAAGACAGAGATGGAGATGGAGGTGGAGAGAGGGAGAGAGAGAGAGGGAGAAAGAGAGAGAGAGAGGGGGAGAGAGAGAGAGAGAGAGAGAGAGAGAGAGAGAGATCAAATATGTATGCACCATAAATAAGCACACATACATCTATATGAGCATCCTGTGTGTGTGTGTGTGTGTGTGTGTGTGTGTGTGTATGTGTGTGTGTATTTATAGTGTATTTGTGCATTTTGAGTGGAAGACTGGACGCTCCATGCAGGAAGACTCAGAGAGGAACTGACAACAGCAGAGTCTTTGTGAGAAGCTGAAGGCAAGGTGAGCCAAGGGAGGCTGCACTGGAGAGGCTGTATCCACATAGGGCTGGAGGGACAGGAAGCTGGAGCAGAGCCTGGGTACCAAAGGTGGTGGGGACACAGAGAAACAAAGGGGCCTTTGACAGGGAGTAGCAGTGGGCAGAGGCACACGGTGGGTGTGGAAACTATGCAAGGCCTGCCATCCTCCCCCTTGGTGGTACTTGCCCTCCCCAGTGTGGGCTACCTGGGAACTATCCAGGCAGGAGCCCTTCCCTCCCCAGACCAAAGGGCAGGCCTAGATCAAGAAGGCTAATTGGATGCTCTCTCAGGGCTCTACAGCTGAGGCAGAGAGATGCACGGAAGAAAATTTTCTGGGTGGTGGAAACTCATGGTTCTTAGCAAAGTTCTTGAGTAGTTTGTGTCTGTGTCACTTGTGGCAGGGAAGCCTGTCCCTGACCCAGGTCCCCTCTGCTGCTTCCTGGAGATGCACATGGACTGCATTTTCAGGCTCCCTCCCACTTAGGTCTGGCCCGGGGGGATATGACTGCAGTAGGGATGATCATTTCTAGAAAAGGTCCATCGCAAACTTCCCAGATGTGAGCCTTCTTCTCTTTTATTATCTATTGCCTGAAATGAAAGGATCCCAAGGATTAAGAGCAGAAAGGAGCCAACAAGAAGGAAGGAGCCGACTTTACTGAATGACTATCTAGTGATGCCCCTTTGCCACCAGTACCAATCTGATTGGGCTGTGACACTCTGAGCTACTGTATTACCCTACTGCTATGTTGGGTGCTCTTTACAGAAATTACCCAGATTAATTCTGGTTGCACCCATTTCTGAACCTACAGCCTTCCTGCAAATTCTTTCCCATTTCTTTTCTATTCAGGGTTTTCTGCCCAGGGCCACATTCTACTGTCTGCAATTAAAGAACCCTGAGGGTATGAGGCCAAAGTGACCTCAGAGACCACTTCCTAAAACTCAGATCCCGAGAGGGAAGTAAATAGGTCTAAATCACACAGATGTAAAAGGCAGAACTGAGCCTGGAACCCGGACCTCCAGGCCCTTCTTTTGGCCCCCTTCCCGCTGCCCTGGAATCTGTCTGGCTCCAAACATAAATCTGGATTCCAGTGACAGAGTGAAATGCACAGAGTCACCTCCACGTATCGATTTTGCCCAGAGGACCCTGAGCCAGCACTGGGGGCTTAGTGTGGGGATCGATAATGGGGTCCGGGTCCTTGGCTGTAAATAACAGCACAGGGAGAAAAGCAGAGCTGTTTTCTGGCAGTAAATTCACCTCCAGCTAGCAGCCCAGCTTTCCCCTTTCTTGAGTCCACCTCGTAGATCAGACAGTGTTTGAAAGACAGAGCACTCTTCCTTTCATTTTCCCTCAATAGTTTGAAAGAAACTTAATTTTGCAACAATTTTAAATTCACAGAAGAGTTGCAAAAATAGAGAGTTGATACCCTACACCCAGCTTATCCTGCCATTAACATCCTACGCAGTACAATGATCAAAAGAGAGAAATTAACTCCTGTACTATGGGCACTATTATCTAAGTTGCAGACTTTATTTGTGTTTCCCCAATGTTTCCACTAATGTCCGTTTCCACTCCAGGATCCAAAGCAGGATGCAATGTCGTCGTATCTATTTCATATTTGTTCATCTATTAAGGCTGTGTAGTCCTTGTTTTTCACGATTTTGATAGTTTGGAAATGTTCTAGTCTAGTGCTCTGTAGATTGTCCTTCAATTTGAGTTTGATATTTTCTCCTGATTGGAGGGTGGTGATAGATTTAGAGGAGAGAAATGTAAAGCTGGACTGCCCCAGTCTGGGGATCTTGACCAGTTGGTAGAGGTGGCATCTGTCAAGCTCCTCCACTGGACAGTTCACTCTTTTCCTTTTCCATTGTTTATCATCATCAGTGAGTGGCTAGGTGGGGCCCATGCCCCTGGGAATGGAGTTCTCCTGCAACAGCTTCAAAATGTGGACAGCAATTTATGTAGCCTGATGGCCTCGTGCTCAGCCTCATTCAGAGGGCAGAAGGGCTGATGCTGGATCTTTCCATGGCATTTTGTCCTGTCATCCACACAGCCACTCAGTGTTGGGCAGAGTGCCGGGAGCCAGGCCCAGAATTAGCCTCTTGTCAAGAAACTGGTGGAGCCCAGAGGAAAGGGCTTTTGGGCCACCATTCATCCCACCACTCCCGGCCCAGAGGAAGGGGCTCCCAGCCCAGAGGTAGGGGCTTCTGAGCCACTGTCCCACTGCTCCTGGTCCAGAGGAAGGGGCTTCTGGGCCACCATCGAGCCTACCACTCCTGGCCCAGAGGAAGGGGCTTCTGGGCCACTATCCTTCCTGCCGCTCCCAGCTCATCCCACCTCTCCCAGCTCAGAGGAGGTGAGCCGTTCGGGCACCAACAGCACCCCCACCCCAGTCAAAATGAGAAGACACATAAATAAGTCTCAAAACCAGTCTTCCAGATCACCTACAGCAACCCCAAAGGGAAATGGGATGGAACACTCTGATACTCAACCACCTGGACCCACTGAACTGGCAACAAAAGGGGATCTGGAAAAAATGAAATCAGAAATAATTTCTCAGATATCAGGAGAGATTGTGCTCCTAGTGCAAGACATGATTAATAAATCTAGAGAGGAGCTCAGGAACATGATGGAATCCCAACATAAGAAACAAATGGAATCCATAAAACAGATGCAAACAGATTTCTAGGACATGAAAAACTCCACTGAAAGTCTACACAGCAGAATGAGCCAATGTGAGGACACAATTTCAGATATAGAAGATAAGGCTGCAATTAATGACCAGGAAAAGAAAAATTGCTTCAAAATTATAAGGGAACACGAGAAATCAATCCAGCAATCCAGCAGCTGCTAGACAATGCAAAGAAGAATAACATAAGACTGATTGGAGTAATGAAGAAACAGGAGAGAGTGCAGATGACATAAAAACTCTCTTCACAGAAGTAATGGCAGAAAACTTCCCAAGCAGGGAAAAAGAACTTGACATACAGATAAGTGAGGCATATAGGACTCCAGCTAGCCTTGATCAAAAAAAAATCTACACATAGGCATATAATTGTTAAGATTCCAGAAACTCAACAGAACAAAGTTCTACAATCAGAGAAAACAAACAAATCACATACAAAGGAAAGCCCATCAGAATCACAGCAGACTTCTCAACACAAACCATCAAAGCAAGAAGAGCTTGGAGTGACATATTCCAAGCCCTAAAATAAAACAGCCTCCAACCCAGATTGATGTACCATGCAAAACTATCTTTCAAAATGGATGGAGAAATAAGATACTTTCATGACAAAGAGCACCTTAGGAACTTCGTGAATACCAAACCAGCACTTGAAAAAATTTTACACACTATCCTAGGAACAGACAACAAGGATCACAACCCCAGGAAGCAAAGCAGAATGAACCCATCTGGCATGACAAGAAATTAAATGGAAAGGGGGAGAACCCAACAGAAAGAAAAAGTCATGACAAGAATAAGTCAATATGTTTCAGTTATAACCATCAATGTTAATGGTCTCAATTCACCAATCAAAAGAAATAGACTGGCAGAATGGCTCAAGAAGCAAGATCCAACAATATGCTGCATGCAAGAAACACACTTAATTCAAAAGGAAACTCATAGACTGAAAGTTAAAGGGTGGAAAACAATACTCCATGCAATAGGAACCCGAAAAAAAGCAGGAGTAGCTATCCTCTTTGCAGATCAAGTAGATTTCAAACCAACACTGATTAAGAGAGATGAAGAAGGACACTACATCCTTGTAAAGGGAACAATCCAAGAGGAAGAGATGACAAGCATAAATATCTATGCACCAAACACTAGTGCACCCAACTATATAAAACAAATACTAACAGACATGAAAAGTCATATATGCACTAATACAATTGTAGTGGGAGACCTTAACAGCCCACTGTCACAAATAGATAGATCAACTAGACTAAAAATAAGTAATGAAATACTAGAACTCAATTGAACTCTTGAACAAATGAACTTAACAGATGTTTACAGAGTCTTTCACCCCACAAAATCAGAATACACATTCTTCTCAGCTGCATATGGGTCATTCTCCAAAATAGACCACATACTCATGCATAGAACATGTTTAAGTAAGTGCAAAGGAATTGAAGTTATCCCCTGTATATTATCAGACCATACTGTGATGAAATTGGAGATCCATAGCAAAAGAAACTGGAAAAATTTCATAAACACGTGGAAATTGAACAACACACTTCAGAATAACCAATGGGTCACAGAGGAAATTAAAGAAATCAGACAGTTCCTTCAATTAAATGACAATGACAATACAACATATCGTAACCTGTGGGACACAATGAAAGCAGTCTTACGAGGGAAATTCATAGCAGTGAATACGCATATTAGGAAAACAGAACAAGCCCAATTAAACAACCTGATGCTGAACCTCAAGCTTCTAGAAAAAGAAGAGCAGGACAAACCCAAAGCTCATACAAGGGAGGAAATTATGGATCAGAGCAAAAATCAATGCAATGCAGACTCAGAGAACGATACAAAAAATCAATGAAGCCAAGAGTTGGTTCTTTGAAAGAATCAACAAAATTGACAAACGCTTAGCCAACTTTATCAGAAAAAGGAAAGAAAAGGCCCAAGTCCATGCAGTTAGGAAGGAAAAGGGTGAAGTTACAACAGACCCAGCAGAAATCCAGAGAATCATCAATACCTACTTCCAGAGCCTGTACACCAATAAGATGGACAACACAGAAGAAATGGACAGATTCCTAGATACGTATGAATTACCAAAGTTGAACGAAGAAGACCTAAAAATTCTAAACAACCCAATATCAACCAATGAAATTGAAAATGCAATAAAAAACTTATCAACTAAGAAAAGCCCAGGTCCTGATGGCTTCACTGCTGAATTCTACAAGACATTTAGAGTGCAACTACTCCCACTACTGCTTAAACTCTGCAATGAAATTGAAAGGGAATCAGTATCCCAAATTCAGTCCTGGAAGCAAGCATCACCTTGATCGCCAAAGCAGAGAAAGACCCAACCAAAGAGGAGAACTATTGGCCAATCTCACTAATGAACATAGATGCAAAAATCCTTAATAAGATACTGGCAAATAGAATGCAGAAGGTCATCAAGAAGATCATACACCCTGATCAAGTGGGATTCATCCCAGGGATGCAAGGATGGTTCAACATACACAACTCAGTCAATGTAATACATTATATCAATAGAGCCAAGGACAAAAACCATATGATTATCTCCATAGACACAGAAAAAGCATATGACAAAATCCAACATGCATTTATGATGAAAACCCTACAAAAAACTGGAACAGATGCTCTCTACCTCAAACTGATAAAAACCATCTATGAAAAACCAACAGCCAATATCATACTAAATCGTCAAAAACTGAAATCCTTCACACTAAAATCGGGAACAAGACAAGGATGTCCACTATCACCACTCCTGTTAAATATAGTTTTGGAAACATTAGCCACAGCAATTAGACAAGAGAAAGAAATAAAATGAATAAAGATAGATAGAAAATGAAGAAGTCAAATTGTCATTATTTGCAGATGACATGATACTCTATATCAAAGACCCCAAGAACTCCACCAAAGGTCTTCTAGACTTAATAACCAAATTCAGTCAAGTAGCTGGATACAAGGTCAACACACAAAAATCAATAGTTTTCCTCTACACGAATGGCAGACTCACTGAGAGAGAAATAGGACAAAAAATTCCTTTCACAATAGCATCCAAAAACCTGAAATACCTAGGAATCAACCTAAGGAAAGAAATCAAAGACCTCTTCTCTGAAAACTATAGCACTCTGAAAAGAGAGATTGAATATGATATCAGAAAATGGACAGACATCCCCTGCTCCTGGGTAGGAAGGATTAATATAGTGAAAATAGCCATACTCCCAAAACTGCTATATAGATTCAATGCAATTCCAATGGAGATCCCAGCATCATACTTCATGGACCTTGAGAAAACAATCCAAAAATTCATTTGGAACAAGAAGAGACCCAGAATAGCAAAAGCAATTCTAGACACCAGAGACATGGCAGGGGGTATTACAACCCTCAACTTGAAACTATACTACAAAGCTCCTGTGATAAAAATAGCATGGTACTGGCAAAGAAACAGACCTGAGGACCAGTGGAACAGATTAGAAGATACAGAAACAACTCCAGAAACACTCAGCCACCTCATCTTTGACAAAGGAGCCAAACACCCTCCCTGGAGGAAAGATAGCCTCTTTAATAAATGGTGCTGGAAAAATTGGGTTTCAACTGGCCAAAGATTAAAACTAGACCTATATCTCTCATCATGCACTAAACTAAAATCGAAATGGATTAAAGATCTAAATATTAAAATAGAAACTCTGAACCAGTTGGAACAGAGGTTAGGTAGAACGCTTGAAGACATTGGTGTAGGAAAAGATTTTATAAAGAAAACCTCAGTTGCCTGTGAACTAGCACAATCAACAAGTTGGATCTCATCTTATTAAAAAGCTTCTGCACAGCAAGAGAAACCACCAGCAGTGTGAAGCATCAACCTACAGTGTGGGAAAAAATCTTCACCTGCTTTTCCTCAGACAAAGGTCTACTATCTAGAATCTATAAAGAATTTTAAAAGATCAGACCTCCCAAATTTAAAGACTCAATCCAAAAATGGGCATCTGAAATGAAGAGACATTTCTCAGACAAAGAAGTAGAAATAGCAAATAAATACATGAAAAAATGTTCAATGTCACTGGTCATTCGAGAGATGCAAATGAAAACAACAATGAGATTCCACCTCACTCCAAAAAGAATGGCTGCTATCATGAAATCAACCAATAACAAATGCTGGTGGGGCTGTGGGGAAAGAGGAACCCTGCTCCACTGCTGGTGGGAGTGTAGACTGGTGCAACCACTGTGGAAATCAGTATGGAGATACCTCAAAGAACTAGGACTGGAAGTCCCTTTTGACCCGCTATTCCACTGCTGGGGATCTTCCCCAAAGAATTAAAAGAATCATACCACAGTGATATATGTGCACCCATGTTCATAGCAGCACAGTTTGTGATAGATAAAACTTGGAAACAGCCCAGATGCCCATCAAGTGGAGACTGGATAAAGAAAATGTGGGGTTTTTTAATAAAATGGAGTACTACTCAGCCATAAAAAATGAGAAATTAGAGACATTTATAGCTAAATGGATGCACATTGAGGCGATATTCTTAAGTGAAATAAATAGGACACACATGTGTAAATACTGAATAGTTTCTCTGGTGTGAGAAACTGCAAGTGTAAATAAGGAATAAAACATATAATAGGTCATGTGAAATAGGAAGAAAAGGGGCAAAGGGGAAGGAAGTGGGAGGGCTAGGGGAAAGGATAGAAGGGAATGGGATTAATATAAGAAAACGGAAAAATAGGAACAAAATCTTTGTAAATAGGGAGGAATGGAGGGGTTGAAGGGAGGGCTGGGCAAGGGTGAAAAATAAGAACCAAGAGAGACTATGTAAAGGTGCAAATTTCCAATGATGAATGTCATTGTATTGTATACCTAAAATGTACCAATGATTAGAATGAATAATCGATAATGCAAATTAGGAAGAAAAGGTCCAAAGGGGTAGGTGTAGTGGGAGGGGCAGGGGAAAGGAAAGAAGGGAAAGGAAAAATGATGAGAAATGGAAAAAATGGAAATAAAGTCTTTGTCAATAGGGAAGGGTGGAGGGGGTGAAGGGAGGGCTAGGAATGGGGAAAAAATAAGAACCAAGATGCATTATGTAAAGGTACAATTCCCAATAAGAAATGTAATTGTATTGTGTACCTACAATGTACCAATAAAAGAATTTAACAAGGAAAAAAAAAAGAGCCTGGTGGAGGGGGGAAGGTTGGGGAAACTGACAAGTTTTGGGGTGACCGATCTCCTGCTTCACTCCTGTCTGCAGCAGCTTTGGAAACATGTTAGAATAGGGCAAAGGCTGACTTCAGGCAGTGGGGGCCCAAGGGGCCAGGTGGGATCTATGCTTCCACCTTGGAAGATCTGCTTCTATACCCACTAGGAAACGATTTGGGTGCTGATCCCACGTGGACAGGGACAAGTACCAGGAAGGGCTCAGAGACCCTGCTATATTTCCCCCAAATGCCCTGATGGGACAAGGAGCACGGTTGATATTCCCAGCTTCCTGTGGCCAGGACAGGAACCTTAAGAGAGGCACAAACCTTCCCTAGACAGTCCTGCCTTTATCCTCCAGCCACACTGCTCTGGCTGACTTTGCACATTCCACCAAGCCTCAGCTTCCTGCTGCAGACCAGAGGTAATTGTAGCTTTCTCATCAAGGTCACTGATTAGACCATGGAAGTGGAATCCAGGCTGCAGGGCTCGGTGCTAGTGAGGGCTCCTCACTTCCTGCTTGGGACACAATGCTTGCATTCTTGACTAGGGCATTTTTTGGCACCTTTGGGCCAAAATCAATTTCTCATGCTTCCCCAATGCCCTTTACCTCTCCTCTCTTCGCGTCTCCTCTCGTCTCTTTTCCTGTCCTCTGGAATTGAATCTTAACCTTCCCTTTGAGGGTTCCTGCCCTGATGAGACTCAGGACTGCCCACTGCTGAGCAACAGGCAGCATGACTGTCAGGGAGCTCCACACGCTGTTATCTTCATCAGTGTCTCTGCTTTCCATACACTTGGCAAAGAACCTCCTGGGAGATTCAGAGGGACAAACACCTGAGACCCTCTCCTTGCATAAAGGAGGCAAAAGGAGGCACTGACACAGCACACTGCTGTTGAAATTTGGGCCTCAACTCCAGCGCTTGATTAGCTTGAAACACAACTGACCTCAGTGAGGATTCAATTGTCCTAAGCCACTGATGCCTGAGTCAGCTGGAGCTGCTCAGGGCCTGCCCTGCACCTCCGCCCCCCCCCCCCCGCAAGAAGCCCTCCTGTTTCATCCTTCCCATTCGAAAGGGAGGAAGGACTCGTGTCCCCAGAGCAGAGCCAGTGTGGGGGTATGGGACTTGCTGGTCTGGGTCTTCACTGCCCTGGGCAGCTCCCTGGAGACAGGAAGTGGGAAAGGTCCTTAGGCTGTGACTTTCTACACTGGCTTTTACATCATTCCTCACCTATAGGGAGGAAAACAGAGGGGACAGGGATGACAGCTGCCTCCCTAGGGGATCAATCCGACCTGCAGCCCTGGAGGTCCACCAGGGTGCGGGAAGTGTGGTCCTCAGATCACTGGCATCTGCCCTATGGAGCCCGTTAGCCACACAGTGGGTCTACGCAAGCTCCCCGGATGTCCACATTCACCCAAGTCTGAGAGGCACAGCTGGGAGCCCTGCTTCTCCAAGTAGGGGGTCTGGCAGATTCAGGCTCACCTGTGGCTTGGTAGAAAGGGAAATTCTCGGGCTGCCCTAGGCCTGCAGGGTCAGAAGCTCAGGTGCTGTGTGCTGCCCTGTTGTCCCCAGGCTTCCATGGGAGAACCGTGTCAGAGAGCCCTTCCTTCTGATGAAGGACCCTCCCTCATCTGGGAGGCGGTGCCTGTGGCCCTGCTCAGGCTCACAGCTGGAGCAAAGCAGCTGGTGGTGCCCAAAAGCCAGGAGCACTGCCAGGCTCAAGCCACCCTCCGGCCCTTCCTGGGCCCTGAACCCTGGAGTGCTCTTCTATGGGAGGTGTCCAAGGCAATGGGTCTCTGTGTCCTGGGGTTTCTGGGAGGCCTGGGTGGTTTGGCCAGGTGGTGGCAGCCTCCAGAAGGCCAAGGAGCTATCTCCTCCAAGATCTGAAAACACATTCAACAACCTGCCAGCACATTCCACAGGAGTCCCAAAGATCTCTCATCATCCATGTGTAAAACACACACGGGTGCACAGACACCTCAGTGCAGGGGTTTGGTTTATTGGGTGGATGCACACACACCAGAGTCCCCAAGACCCAGAAAGCCGAAGCCTAATAGCTGATGATTCAGGTCCTTGTCAGGAGACAAATGCTCACACCACACCAAATGCCCAGTCCTACCAGGCTGGGCCACAAAATAGGTCCCTCAACTGCCACAGCAGCAATCCCGGGCCCTTCTCAGGGTTCCCAGATCATCCTAGCAGTTGGCCCAACCCATCTTTGAGACCAACCTCACACAAGCCTAAGGGGACACATTCTTCACCTGACAGTGTACCCTCTGGCCTGCCCCAGGGAGTCTAAGTGGCTGGTCCTCCAAAGCACACACTGCCCGCATTCGGGTCACCACAGCTGGCACTGTGACGCCTCTCTGAAGCCCACAGCAGTGGGCATGGCCCCCTGCCCCATGCTGGGCCCCCCAGGCCTAGATGACTCCCGTGACATGGGAAGCCAGCCTTCTCCCAATCCTGCTCAGCTGGGGACAGTACAGCTAAGACCTAAGGCCCAGAACTGCGAATTCCTACTCAAGCAGTACATTAGTTTCCCTAGGCTGGGTAGCTTGAAAGAAAGGAACTTGTTTCCTGAGACCCAAAGTCCAAAAGCAAGAAGTCAGCAGGCCCAGGTGCCCTTCAGTGGCTCTGGGTGGGACCTTTCTTTAGTTTCTCCCAGATTCTTATGGCTCTCGGCATCCCTGGCTTGTAAATGCATCGCTCTAATTTCTGCCTCCCCTTGCGTGGCCTCTGTCTTTGTTCTGCATGTATCTGTGTCCAAATCGCCCTTTCCTTTCTCTGATAAGGACGCCAGGCATCGGATTTGGGGCCCACCCTGCTCTAATATGAGCTCATCTTAACTTGATTACATCTACAAAGACTGCGTTTTCAAATAAGGTCACATTCCTAAGTACTGGGGATTGGAGTTCAAACAGATCTTTGAAGGGGACAGAATTCCGCTCACAGCTGTCCCCTAAGATCCCTAGGGTCCAGCCAAGAAGGGCCCTGCATCAACCTTTCCTCCTGACTGTCCAGACCTGGCCAGATGCCCTGTCTGCTGCTTCTCAACTGATCACCCTCCTCTCCTCCCAGCCACCTTCTCAGCTTCCCCAGTCAACAGGTTTGCAAGAAGAGGAAGGGTGAGTGTGGGAAGAATCTGGGATTCAGCCCCACGTGATCATCACACTGCTGTCTGGGTACCTTCGCAGCTGTCAGACCAGGACCCCATACCACCATGAAGTAAGGTTCATTGATTCCATTGTACAGAGGGAATGCAGCTTAGAGAGAGCAAGCATCTTGCCCAATGCTACTCAGCTAACAGGCACAGCAGGGACTCAAACCCAGATCTGCAGGGGCCAAGTCTAGGATTATGTTAACTATCTACCTCAGTGACAATCAAATGGAGGGTCTCCTCTACGTGCCGGGAGCCAGGCACTACAGATGCGCCTGGGAAGCAGCCACTTCCCTTCCAGCCCCTGCCCTCCTGCTGCTGGAAGACACATGGATGAGGTGTCATGAGAATGATCTCTTTAGGGACATAAATATCCCCCTGATAGCTTGGTGCCCCACCTTCCGGCTTGTTATGGCAATCTTTTTTCATTTCTTAGCACCTGCTGCTCAAAATGTTTCCTACCTTGAATAGAGAATGAAGTGGGGGCATAAATCAGGAGTGAAGGGCAGCTTTGCTTCCTCCCGGGGGTCCCTGGGCCAGTGCTTCCTGTGTTCTCTGCACTGAGCTAGTAGTTATTTTAACTGCTGCTTGCTTTAAAGGCCTGTTGATATATGGGTGGCTTTTTTATATGTGGTGGGTCATTTGTGTGACTGATTTCGCGGCTCACACCACCTGCTGAAGGACACCCTGGAAACGGATCAAGCACCTGCGTTCTCAGGAGGCCCACTGGAGAGCAGCGCAGCTGGCCCAGGCCTCCTCCGTGCGTGCACCTGCCAGCCCAGCTGAGGGAATTCAGGAGGAGCAGAAGTAAAACAGGGGTGTGGACAGTATTCAGGTGTTGGTCTTTGACATCAAAATCCTTTCTCATATGGCCCGGAGCAAATGATGTGGGCTGAGGTAAATTGCAGCCCATGGCCAAACAGACTGCCGAGCAGTCTTGGCTGCATGCTGGAGCCTAAGCTGGAGGATCCCTGGGCAGCCTTGTGAGCCGACTGTGGGAAGGAAAGAAAGAGGGAGGAACTCAAAGAGATCAAAGGGCTCTGTAATGAGGTTTACTTGTTCTCCATCTCCCCATGGGGACAGTGCTGTGTCTGAGGAGATTTGCCCAGTGCTTAAGTCTGCAGGACACTGTCCCCGAGGTGAGACACAGTGACATCTGCTGCTGCTGAAAATACTCGCCTTCTCTCAGTCTGCACATCCGACAGTTCCAGAAGGTGGCTGTGGGTCTGGTTCTAGCATGTTCCCCTCCCTTCCCTTCTCTTTCCTTTTCTCTCTCTCTTTTCATATCCCTACCTTCCTCTCCTTAAAAAGGTTGTTTGACGTTAAGATACTAAAAGATTTTAAACCAAATACACGGAGTAATTGCTCACAGTCCGGTTGGGGAGGAAGCTCTGGTGAGGACAGGATTGTTTCGTTGTATGCAATGTTTCATATCTTAAGCTGGGTGACACGAGTGTGACCTCTTCCAACCCAAACCAGATGCTATTTAACCCCACATATCTTTGTAGCTTAAGCAACATATAAAATCATTTTGCATGGTTTATATTTTATTTATAAATGATGACTTTTTATATTATAAATGGTATGCATTCTTCTACAACTAGATTTTATTCTTTCAACATTGCTTATGGGATTTATCTAGGTTGATTTATGCAGTTCTCATTCAATCATTTTAACTGCATCAAACCAGGCATGGTGGTGCACACCTGTAATCCTAACACACAGGAGGCTGAGGCAGGAGGATTACATGCTCAAGGCCAGCCTGGGTCCCTTAGAAAGTTTGAGGCCAGCTGGAGCACACACGCAAGAGTGCACACCAGCATTCCATTATGTGAAACTTCCACAGTCTATCCATTCTCTAGCTGGTAAACTCTGTGCTGTCACATGCCATGACTGTGAGCTTATATCTATCCCCTGCTCCAGGGTGGCAGCAAAACCTCACCCAGCTCACCCTGGCCAGGATCCCCCCTTCAAAGGGGGGCCCAGGACCTCAGCTGCACAGGACCTCACTGTCTTCAGAACGATGGTGCTACAGCAGGGCACTTGCCCTTCATGTCCCCCAGGGGACAGAGGACACCCCACCCTCTCCTTAGCCCCTGAGTCATTTCCAGATTGGAGGGACTGAGCCCTCCAACCCTACATGGAGCTGACCAGGCCCTGGCCAAAAGAGGAAGACTTTCCCTGAGTCCACCTCCCTCATGGGGACAAGATGACAGGTGGGAGAGAAGGAAACTAAGGCCACTGGTGGTGTAGAGGGCAGAGGGGCAAGGAGCTGACCAGTGGAAAAAGTGCTACTCAGTTTTTATCAAACTTTAAAAATGCCAACCTTAGCCAGGCAAGATAGCACACCTATGTAATCCAGCACATGGAGGCTGAAGCAGGAGGCAGGAGGATTGCCATCAGTTTAAGGCCACCCTGGGTTCAAGGTCGGCCTGAACTAAAGAGCCAGACTCTGCCCCCTCCTCACATTTATGAAATGGAATATTATACAGCAAAATATTATCAAATGAGAACTGAATGAATTATTTCAAATCCATGAACAATGTTGAATGAAAAAACCTCATTGTGGAAGGAGGCACATGTGTGAAGCAGAATTTAAAACCTAAGCAAAGAGGGCCTCACTCTGCAGGGCTAAGCTGGTGGGGTCACATGGCCAGTTCTACAAGGCATATGGGAAGGGAGCAGGAAGGTGGATTTTCAAACTGCATTCTGAGGCTTCAGGTATGCCAGAGGGTGCCCTCAGGGTGCAGTGCTAGTTTGCCCCACAATTTCAGCCAAGCTGGCCTTTCTGCTCCATGAAAATGAGTCTTTTGGCTGTGTTAGAACTCCAGCTCTACTCCAGTGCCTTCGGCACCTCTGGGCTTTTGTGAGCCTCTCTCTACAACAGGGCTCTCAGTTGCCATGGGGTACAGTTAGGACGCTGAGCTGGTTCTGGTGGAGCCATGCACAGGGCCAGGTGCATGGTACTTGCTAAATTCATGAGTCAGTTAAGGACCACTACAGTGGGATAGTACTGAGACAGAAGGCTGAGGCGACAAAATCACCTCCTAATGAGTGTCTAGTGTGGCGTGGCAGGTTTCAACAGGTCTGTCAGGAGACCCTGATAAAACCACAGGAGCAGAATATTTGCATGAAATGAGAAATTGTTACCAAAAAAATAAACCAGAAATAAACCCTCTGCCTTCACCTGCTTAGTCAGCTTAAAGGCACTAAGTTTAGAAGCCCCACTGCTAGCTCCTAGCGTATTCACTGTGAGCTCCCACTGGCTTCACCATAGATAACACCTCTGACGTGTGGGTGCTAAGAGTTGCCTGATTACTTCCGGGGAACCCAAAAATCATTCGTGTTGAAAACCCTGACTCTTCACCTCAGCCTGAGAAGGTCCGATGGGGGACTGAAATGGGATTAAAGGCTCAGCATCTCCATCTTCCTACTGTTCCTGTCTCCTTTGCTGCCTTGATCCTTCAGCCTGAGACTACTCAGCTCTACACATAGACAAGTTGATCATTTAAAACAGGCTTTGGCCAAGACTTTGATACAGGTCTAGAGTGGCCTATTGCTCATTAGAGCTGGAATGCATTTCTTCTACCCAACCCCAGTGCTTTTTCAGCAGCTGAAGCACCAAAAGTCCTTCAGCCTGATCCCAAGGGCGGGACATTTCCGCAAGTTGATGACATCGGCTGTGAGAGTAACTCAGCAGTTCCTGATGAAGCTGCCTTCCTGTTAGCCCACTGTGTACAAGGCCTGGATGTTTTATGTGGGACAATGATGACAGGTGTATAATGTGATCAAAACATACGATTAATGTTTAAATTTTTTACAATGTATGACAATAAAAGACACATTACCTTTAATTCCCTCCAAAGTACTCTGTAGCTTCAGACACGCTTAGCCCATTTGTTCATGCCTCTTGCTGAAGCAGAGCCTCTTTTGTGAGTGTCTTTAGTTGTGCTGTCATGGTACCTTGATGTCCTTAATTGATATAGAGCATTTACTTTTCATGCTCATTTTGACTTTGGGGAAGAGCCAGAAATCACAGTCCCAGATTCGGTGAATGGGTGGAGGAGGACACACCTTAATGTTTTTATTTGACAAGAATTGCTGTAAAGATTTTTAATCCATTCAGGAGATTGAAGTAGCCAGCCACAAAAATTCACTTATGAAACACAACTTCCAGAGTTGTGTTCCATAGAGTGAAGAGAAGGATGGGATGATTGTGTTGAAAGCGAGGGAGGAATATTTTGAGGGGGACTAATGGCAATGTGTCTACAGCTGTAATAATTTTAAAATTTTTTAAAAATATAAACATTCACCGTATTTGTTGACCAAACATCACACACAAAAATCAGCCTTGGGATGACCTGACTGTGACTTCCCAGTGGTCCAAGTTCACCACAAGAAAAAAACATCTTTTGGAAACATGTTCCTGGCAATGAAAATCACCAGACTTTGGCCCACTCCAGCAAACGAATAAAAACCTGCTGTTCTCTTTGTTCCAGGAGCACAAGCTTGGACATTCGACCAATTACTAATTCCTTCCAGCCAAAGCCCCAGTCCAGCTGAAGCCGGCTTCCCCCATAAACCTTTGCCTGTGCAGGAGTGGTATCTGCAATACCTGGCTCAGTCTTGTTTCTACCGTCTCTGCCTCAAAAGATTCTGTCATTGTGGTTATAGCATTAGGATCACTTTTACACTTATCCAATGCATTAATCAGGGTTCCTCTGAGAAAGAGAACTACAGGATATATGTAGATATCAGCAACCTAAATAAACCCCGCCCCCCAAAAAAGGACTGCATCAGATGTTTTGAAACAGTGATCCACAGTGATCAGTCACAAAGTGGAGCTGGTCTGAGGTTGAGCAGACAGTTGTCTGGGCAGATGTCCCCTTGGCGGTCCTTTCTGTGTGAATTGCAGTGGATTCTGTGAACACTTGGGGTTCGGGCAGAGTCTTTCTTGATAGTTGCTAGCAGGCAATCATCAGCAAGAGCCCTCCTTCACAGCCTCCTGCTTCTTCAACTTGATTTTGGAAGCGTTGATACAAGTAACTCCATTTTGATTCTGATAACTTTCACGTTTCTTTCTTGACATGTAAGAAAGCATTTTTATGGGAATTGGCTAAACAACTATGGGGTCGAAAAGTCCCATAAAGTCCCACCTGCATCCTGGAGACCAAGGAAAGCCATAGTGTGATTCAGTGTCAGCATAAAGGTCCCCAGTGGTGTGACACTCACCAGGGACTGGAAACTTGTTGCTGGGGGCACTGGTGTAAGTCCCAGAGAACCTGAGAACATGTGAAAGTGCCTGACTTCATGGATCCCTCACAGACAGGAGAAGGCCGAGACCAGAGGGTCCCTGCATCAGTCAGTGTGGCCCCTCCAGGGCTGGCATCCTGAGGAGTGTTCTCCTCCTCAGGGTCCACATAGCCAGGCAGTCAGGACAGATGGATGCACAGGAGCTTATTTCCTCAGAGCCAGAAACTTAGAATGTGATCTGCTCAGGAGAAATAGACAGACCAGAATCCAGCCTAGGACCCTGGCCAGACTCAGAGCCCTGCACCAGCCACGGGGGTCCAGTCCCCGACAGGTGGGAGTCAGGAGTGCAGTGCAGCTTTGCACATCTGAGGGCTGCCAGTTGGACGAGGTCATGGCATTAAGGAGCTGGTCCTGGGTCAGACTGTCTTGAGTCTGATGGACCCCAGGAGAAGGAATGAACCCCTGGACCTACATTTCCTGGCTGAGGAAGTGCTGCCCAAGATTTTCTGCCTGAAACCAATCTGCTGTGGCTGAAAAGATCCTAGCACATTGCCAGGTATATGGAGCCCAAGACCTTCCCAGATGAGGGCGGGCCCCTTGTTTCTCTTGGGAACTGGGGACCACAGGCAGCCTCACCTGCAGTGCTAGGGCCCTTGTGGAGGCCTGGGGGTCCAGCACTTTGCTCTCCCTGCCCAGGCAGCTGCTTTGCGACTCTGTCACCTTGGGCAGCTTCCTGATTGCAGAGCTGGGGCTGCAGGGGCTGGCCAGCAGAGGAGTACAGACTCAGAAGGGCAATTTTGGGTTTAACGTTTAATTATTCAGTAAATAATTTACCACATTTGCCATTGTTCCAGATCCTAGAGACAGAGCAGTGAACTAAACAGACACAGAGCCATTTTCCTGAAACTCACACACACACCCCAATAATAATAAACAAACACAGTCTTCTTGGAGGTCATAAGAGCTAAGACAGGAAATGAAGCAGGAAAGAGATGAGAAGTAAAGGGCAGGGCCTCATTCCACGAAGAGAGAGGTTCACGGGGAAGACGACCTCTGAGTTGAGATGTAAGGCAGAGGGAGCCAGGCTGACATACTGAAAATGCAAGAGGAGCAGATGGGTCGGCTCTAGTCCAAAGCAGGAAAGGCCACTGTGCCATTTGAAAGCAGCCCGACAGGGGGCGTGCTCTCACACGTGGGAAGAGGCCTTCTTGTATTCTTCACCTAAGTGGATGAGGCCCAACCACAGGAGGCAAGGCCACCTGCTTTCTGAAGTGCACTTGTTAATTTCATTTAAAAACACCCTCAGAAACACATGCAGAATAATGTTTGACCAAGTATCTGGGCACCTTGTGGCTCCGCTCTGTCACCTGCCTCCTCCTCCTCAGCCTTTACCCAGCTCATACCAAATCACCACTGCCTCCTTTTGGATGACTTGGCTTTGTCATCCTGCCACCTAGCATGGCATGACAAACTAAGAGTTCCCTTGTGTGCTTTGTTCCCTGCCAGAATATAAGGTCGAGAAATTTTATGTTGTTTGTGTTGTATTGCATCTCTAACACCTAAGACGGTGCCCGGCACAGGCTATTTGCCAAAGTTTTGCATTCTTATTTCACAGATATAGAAACTGAGGCCCCACAAAAATCATATAACTTGCCAGTGCCCCCTTGTCCTGGACCCCAGAAACGTCCCTGGGTAGTGTTATGCTGGCAGATGTTTGAGACCCTGTTCTCCAGATTCTGGCTGCATTTGCTGATTTCCACGGTGTAAATATTTCCAGCTTGGCTGGTTTTGAGCCACCAACAAGACATCCTAGAGCACGGGGTTGGAAGAGATGTTCCTGCTAACTCGAGGGCTAGCTCAAGCTTGCTCATCCTCTACACTTGTGTTCAATACAACAGGTGAAATCACTTCTTCTTTATGTCTCCCCTCCAAGTAACACCTCATATTCAAGAAAGTGACCTGAATTGGGTCTCTGCATGCGTCTTGACCTCAGTTTCCCTGTCGGTACAATGAGATAGACGGTTTCTGAGTGCTGGGTTAGACCGGATTCTCCCAGTCTGTAAATCTTTGGGGCCCGGTTTTGTGCAGTACTCCTAGGAACACAAGGGGGCAGCCTTCCCCCACCAAAGATGCCAGGCCGCTCTCCATCCCTCAGCACTGCACCAAGGCCAGGGAAAGGAGTGGGCTGAGGACTTTATGGTTCTCTGGTGGCCACTACGGGGCGCTAGGTGGGGGGCTTAAACGGATGTGGCAGCGCCTCACCTCTCCCTGACCCACTCCCAGGGGTGACGGGTTGCCCTTCCTACCTGAGCCTGTGGCTCTGTCTGAGGTCCTTGGCCTGCAAGCCCACCCAGGATTCCCCGGAAGCTGGCACATCCTGAGTTTCCTTCCTCCTGTCTTGGGGTTCATATCTTACTTTATCCAATTGGACCTCGTGAGCGATCGTAGTGAGTGGGTTTTAACTGGAATTGTCTCCCCCAAGGCTGCTGCAGCCCCATGTCCTGTTCCCATCCACTGCACTGGGGGGACCCAAGCGTGGGACATTTTTGGCAGGGCCAGGCTTTGGGTGCTGGCCTGCATCCTCAGCAAAGCGACTGCCTAGCCCTGATTCAGTAAGCACAGGGCGAGTCAGGAATCGGCCCTGTTGCCTCTGCTCTCTGCCCCTTCCAGAAAGCAGTGCCAGGCCTCGGCCCTCCTCTGTGAGCCTTGCTGGGGTACAGCCAAGGGTACAGTGTGTGCACTGCCTCACTCCACTCCACCTACAGCCTGTGACACCACCAGTACCCTGCAGCACACGGCCTCTGTCACGACAGAGTGGGAATCACGCAGCCCCTCCCTGGGCGACGCAGTCAAAGGGAGACTCAGAGGCCTCCAACACTCCTGCAAACCTCGAGCCTCTCTGAGGGTCTTTTCCCTGAAAAGCCTAGACAATATGTGCTGCTGTAGCCCCAGAGCAAGATCTAGATCCATCCCCCAAAGAAAGCAGGGACACCCCACCCTTGGGAGACAGGTTCAAACCAGGCTCAGAGCCAGGTATAGTAGTGCATGTCTATAATCTCAGCACTCTGAGAGGCTGAGGCAGGAGGATTATAATTCCAAGCCCAGCCTGGGCAATTTAGTGATTTAGCCATGCCTTGTCTTAAAATTTCAAAAAGGGCTGGGCTCAGAGCCTGGGTTCAATCCTCAGTATCACACACACACAAAAATCTGGGTTCAGACCCCATCCTGTCGCTTCAAGCTTGGGAGAGACCACCAGCCTTTCTGCACCTTAGCTTTTCTCCTCTGTGAAATGGAAACAGAAAAGACTCTCCCTTTGGGAAGACTGGAACTGAGTCCCGCCTCTGACAAGCACAGCTGGGGTTGCATAAGAAACTGTATTTTATCAGCAGAAAAATTGTGGTCTGTGAGTAGGTATATAAATGTCAGCTGGCTGTGTCTCACCCCATCCTTATCGCATCAGAAGTCACGATTAGTGCAACCAGGAAGGCTTTAACTTTCCAGAACTACTTGCTTTGTGAAAAATTCATCATTCACAGCAGCAAAAGAACGGATTGCTAAATTAAGTGACCTTCATGTTTAAAAATGCAGGCCATGTCTTTCCAGAACCCTGATAGTTAAAGGTCCTGTTCTGGACAATACTATGACGGAACCTCAGCCCCTAAACCCAAAGCCCGACCTATTTGTCTGTGACCCCATCTTCCCCCTGGCAGCTGGGCTCCTGTGCCTGGGGAGGGGTCCGATGTTGGCTTGCAGCTTCTGCAGTTCTGTCCCCTTGAGCAGTGTCTCTATGACAATGCCACGCTTGAGGCTGCACTTGGTTTTTCGTGGTTTTGGTTTGCTAATTTTTTCATCTTTTTGTGCTCAGGTTGAAGGCAAATGGCCTTTAGGGAAACTGAGACAAGCAGTCACAGTTGGCCACATTGTGCTGAGGATCAGTGCCCTCTGCCCCACCACTCTGGGGGGCTCAGATCAGGGGGTGGCTCCACTTGCTGGGGCGAGGCTCTCTGAGGCACAGTGGAGGATGAGGAGGCGCATAAGGGGCCCTGTGCTCTGGGCTGCCGAGGGATCCCAAGAGGGCTGCGAATGGAGCCCTGACCAGGTCCTGTCCGCTCCCAGGCCCCACTTGCACCACCACCCACTACCCCAGCTCCAGCCCAGCTCCCCACAAAGCCAAGGACCAGCAGACGTCTGCCCTCTTCCAGCCAATCCAGACCCAAGGACTTTCTCGGGGTGTTCGACTGACCCTGGCTGCTGTATGCTACGGTTTCCGAGTCAAGAGAGATGGACCAAGCATGGTGCCCTGGCCCCAAGGTCCCCCCCACCCCGATTCCCGCCTGGGGCTGAGGTCCAAAGCTCCAGTGCCCTTCCTTTCTGCCTGGCAACAGCATCTCCCACTCCTGCCCCCGCCTGCAACCCCATGAGGCTCTCCCTGGTCCCATAAGGGACACCGTGGTGGAAGCGATTGTTTCAAATCTTTTGTTCCGGTTAGGATTCTTGGTAGCCAATTATGGCAAACACTGGAAGCACAGTGGAAGCCCCGGGTGAATACAGGGCTGGAGTTGGGAGTCCTGGGGTCCCCTTGGGGGCCTGCAATGGGTTTGATGTGGTCTGCTCCTCAAGGGCTCATGGCTGGAAACTTGGCCTTGGGGCGGTGGACCTGTGGGAGGTGGGGCCAAGTGGAAGGTGACTGGGTCCTGGGGTCCAGTGCTGTCCTTCGGAGAGGGTTGGCTCCTTATGGAAAAAGTGCGCTATTTATTATAAAGGAGGCCACCGTCACGTTGGCCTCTTCTGTACATGGCTGGTTCTTTTCTGCTTCTGAGCCATGAAGGACACTGGAGAGCAGAGCTGGGAGGTGGAGGGTTACCAGGATGTCAGCACCAGATCGTTTGGACCCTCCAGCCGCCAGAATAATGAGCCAAATGTGTCTCCTTTATCCAAACCCAGCATCAAATATTTTATTATAGGGACATAAAATGGACTAAGAAAGCCTGGTGGGGACGACTCAGTTCCCTGCCCCCTTCACTCGGTGACAGCTGCAAGCTCACATTCCCAAGGGAGAACCCAGCTTGGTCATAGTCCACTCTGTTGAGACTGGACCTGGCATTGAGTGGGCAGGACACCAGCGGGGAGACCTGGCAGCCAGGCAGGTGTGGTGCCAGACTCCTGGTCACCCTGCCTGGGCAATCAGTGAGCCTGGACCCCTCAGACACCTGAGACATCACCCAGCTCAGGAGGGCCAAGTGTGGGGCACACACCTGCCACTGCCCCCATAATGGCGCTTTGATGAGTCTGGGAAACTTGACTCCCGCCTGACCAAGTGAAAAGGAAGCCCACACAACTTCCCCCAACAGTGAGCACTTGCTGTAGCACAGAGAAGGACATGTCCTGGGCCCTCTGTCCCAGGAGGCTACTGGGGGTCCTCGCTGCATTCCACTCCATTCCTGCAGTTGTTCAAAGCACCACGCAAAGTTTGGGATGTTCTCAGCTGTTTGTGGTCCCCTGGATAAGCCCATGGTGTTGATGGATCCTGCAGAGCTGTAAATCTTTTCAGCCATAAAGACAAAACAGCTCTTGGCCCTTTCTTCTCCTCTAAGAAGCCCCTTGCTGGGCAAGACTTGTCAGCTGTGTCTCTTTGAGGACCTGGAGCCAGCTCAGGCATGGGGCACTTCACTCCCCTGCATCTAAGTCCCCAATAGCCCTCAGCAAGCAGTTCACACAGAGGCTTGCACAAGCCTCAGGACAGCACCTGCCATCCTTTGCCTCCTCCACTGCCCTCTGCACCCTGGGGCTCTGGCAGCTCACACTGAGTGCTCTTCTGCAAAGGCCTCTTGGTTCCTGACACCAACCCTGGGCAGGCACTGCACCTTGGGTATTGGCAGACACTGGCACAGTACAAGCCACTGAAGCAGCTGGGTCATAATCAGGTGGAGATGGAGGCTTTGCTATTGGCCCTGGAGCTAAATGTGGAGGTTCCTCCCCCGTAGGAAGAGAAGAGGTTTGGGGGATGATTTGATTTGGAGAATGAGTGGAATGTGATGAAGGAACGGAACCATCACCCCACATCCCCTAGTGAGACATCTCATGGAAGAAGAGAAGATTCCACCCTTAGTGAGTTGCTCCCAACTGCACTTGCAGGCATATTTGAGACCCAGCAAGGCAGAAGCAGGGCACAGCCTGAGGGAGACAGCCAGTCTGCTGTGGTTCGGGGCCACGCCCCAGATCCATACTTGCCACACTGGGCATCTCTGGGCAAATAACATAACCTCTCCCAGCCCAGTTTCTTCATTTGTAAAACAGTGTCCATCTCATGGAACTGCTGGAAGAATCCACCAGGCAGAGACAGGCAGAGACCTTGTAGGATAGACAGGGTTTACCTGGAAATCGGCAAATGACAGGTGCCATTTACGCTATTTTCACTCCTTTTGGAAACTTGCTCAAATCAAGTAGAGCAGTGCCCGAGTGCTCTGGGTGCACTTGGCCAATTCTGAAGGTGCCCTGTGTGCCATGTTTATTGTATTCAAAAATATATGCCTAGGTGTTGGGTTGCTCTACACAGTGGTCCACAGATTCTGCATCCTGAGGCCAGCACTCCTGGATTTCCTTCTCTGTTTCATTCCCATTGCGCATTGTCCTCAGAACACGTGTGTCATCTGGCTGACACATGAGCTGTTCAACAATTTTTTATTGGTTGACTTTGTGTTACTTAGCATTGCTAAGTTTCTACTGCTGCCTCTGTAAAAAGGAAATTAGAATAGGACCTGCCTCAAAACCTGCTGGGAGATGACACAGGAAAAGTGCCCACACACACGCTCTGAGATGCTATTTAACAGCTCTCAACCGACAGGTAGTTCACACGGTGTAGTCAGGTCGCCAGAACACACACCCAGGCAGAGCGGCCTGCCCCCTGTGCATAGGCCTGTTGCCTTTGCACAAAGCACTGGAAGCTTGCTGCTGTTTGTTAAAACTAAATTCTGTAGGTCTTGATAAAAACCATGTGGATAAGAATGTAGAATGTAGCCAGGGGTGGAGATGCGTGCCTGTGATCCGAGTACTTTAGGAGGCGGAGGTAGGAGGATTGAAAATTTGAGCCCAGCCGGGGCAATTTAGTGACTTGGCAAGACTCTGTCTTAAAATTTTTAAAATAAATAAATTAAAAGGGCTGGGAATGTAGCTCAATGAGAGGGTCCTGGGTTCAATGCCCAGTGCTGCCAAAAGAAGGAAGAAGAGAAAAAGGAAGAAAAGAGAGAAGAGGGGAGGAGAGGAGAGGAGAGGAGAGGAGGGGAGGGGAGGGGAGGGGAGGGGAGGGGAGGGGAGGGGAGGGGAGGGAAGAGAAGAGAAGAGAAGAGAAGAGAAGAGAAGAGAAGAGAAGAGAAGAGAAGAGAAGAGAAGAGAAGAGAAGAGAAGAGAAGAGGAAAGGAGAAATCACAATATTTAGGTGATTTCTTGGGCTGAGCTTTGAAGATCAGCCCAGACGCTCCTGGGAGGAGGCTCGCATATTCAGAAGTCTACAGTGGCTACAGCGTCAATTCCCATGACAGATGGTTCAGGAAAAGCCCGCAAGCCCAGAGCTGTTCTACCCACAGTATTGAAATTGCCCTCAGAAACTTTCCACGGGCTGCTAAGCCAAGTGATAGAAAGAAAATTGAGGGTTTATGTATTTTTTAAATAAAGGGATTCTAATTCCAATAAAAAATAATGTCCTTCCATGGCCAATTGCCATCTCCTCAGCTTCTTCCTCCGTTTTAATAAAAAATTTTATTGTGCACATTAGGTTAACCAGACCTAAGTGCAGCCTCTGTGTGACTCCGAGTCACTGGAGGAGAACCTCTGCTGGCTCCTGCCTAGACTGTGAATCAGGATGGCTCCGGGGAAAGACAGGAGTCCACACGCTCTCTGAGAGTAACTCTGAAGCTCTTCTGAGCAGAGGTAGGAGAGGAAGCAGGTTTGTCCCTCAAGTGACTCAAAATAATTTTACTCATACTTTTAAAGTAAAGGATATGGGTTGTAATAGTATTGGGGCCACTGCATGCCCTGCCCTCTGGTCTCTGACTGGATTCCCAAGACCAAAGCTAGGGGGACACATGGGTCTGGGGAATGTGCTCTCTGAACGGACATTTTGTGAGAATATTCCCTTTGTATGGATAGACAGGTACATGCCTGAATCCTGGTACTGCTGCTTTTTGTCTGTGTGGCCTCAGGCTGATTCATTAACCTCTCTGCATTTTGCTTTCCTCATTGGTAAAATATGGAGGAATGATACCTGATTCAGTGTGGTTGGGAAGGTCAGAGGATGTGATATATGTAGATCCCCAGCACAGGACTGAAGTTGATGGTCAATAGATAGTGGTCAGGAGATGAAGGAAGAGAAAGAGGAGGGGAAGAAGGAGAAGGAGAAACAGCTGCTACTGCACAGAACAACTTCAGTAGCAAACCCCATAATTTTCCATCCCTCAGTCCATTATTACGTGATGAATAGGGGTAGGTAAGTTCACAAGGTGTATCAGTTGGCTATTCGTGTGTAACAACCAAACCCCAAACTCAGAGGTCTCCAATGACAATCACAGATTACTTATAGATCCTGAGATAAGGCTGGGGGCTGGCAGAACTCTGTGTGAAATGGTTGATGCTGAATGGGTTTGGTCATGAATCTGGGAGTCTTTGGCTCTTTGTGTGTCTAGGCAGGCCTTACCTAAGGCTGGGGTAGCCACCAGCAGTGCAAGAGAAGCAAGAAGAACTAGGCAAGGCCCCTTGAGCCCTCACTTCAGAACTGGTGCACCATTGTGTCTCCTCAGGGCACTGCTGCCAAGGCAAATCCCGAGGCCCACCCAGGCTTCAGGGGAAGAGAAGTAAGCTCCACCTCCTCAGTGGGGGCCACTGCCAAGTCACAGAGCAGCAAGTGTAGCACTCATTAAAAGAGGTCATTAATGCAGCCAGATCACAAGGCTTTTGTGGGTCCCAGTAAAATCAAAAGTTGGCCTTTCAGGCATCAGCCATGTAGAGACCTAGGTTGCAGGCACCTATCTGGCTCAGGTTCTGCTTCTCAGTGAAGGCCTTGCCAGGGCTCCAGGCCTCATGGGACAGGCACACAAAGCCCCTTCAGCTACACAGCAGGATGTGCTGAGATAGAACCTGTGTCTGTGGCTTTGATCCAGAGATGAAAGTCAAGGAGACTCAGTATGCACCAATGCCTGGAGGCCTTGGCAAGTGACTTTCCTATCCTGCCAGGACAGTGCAGGATTGGGAACAGTCAGCAGTCCAAGGACAGGGGAGACATCTCCAGCTGCCAAGCCACAGTCCCACCAAATAGCCCCCAAATCCTTTCCACTCTCTGGGCCTCCATTTCTGCCTCACACTGACAGAAACTCTCAGGACCCCATAGTGCCCCTCGAAGTGGACAAAGTCCTGGAGGATCCATCTACCTGCTCTCAACTGGGTCAGCTGGAGACAGAGCTTCTTCCTGGTCCTTCATCTGCAAGGACCGCACCCTTCCAAGGGACACCTCCAGCCTCCTTGTGCAGCTGTAACTGTCTGACTTTTGTCCATCAACACAACCAAAACTGAGACTCTCCATAACCAGGATGGCGGGCTCACAGTCGTCAGGAAGGCTTTAGAGGACAAATACAGTAACAAACATGGTAAGGAGATGACAGAACACCACAACAGTGAAGAGGACACATGGGTGCTGGCTTCAGTGCTACCTTGCCAGGGGACAAAGGGACCTGCAGCGTGCAGACTTCTTAGGTTTGAATATGGAAATTGGATCTGCGCTCAGCCACCACTCAGCAGCTGTGTGATGTGGACAAGTCATGTTCCCTTTCTGAGCCTCACACCTTACATCTCCAAACAGTAGTCCTCCCTGCTGGGAGGACTCAAGCATAGAATGAGCACACAGCTGGCCACCATGCTGGGCACAGTGGAGGTGCCCTCAGCACAGTCATCGTGCCAAGGCCACCTGGAGGACAGGTGAAAAGAAGTGGCTGGAACCCAGCAAGCCTCCCAGACTCTTCTGTTCTCTCGGGAAGCAGTGCTATGAGTTTTGTAGACCTGCCCTTTGGTTCCTTCATAAATTCTGTTTCTGCCTTTGCCCCAGAATTGACCCCATGCACAGCAGCCAGAATGACCTTTAAAACCCAAATCATCTCAGGTCACTCTTGTGCACCAAGTCTGCCAGTGGCCGCCCAAAGCCTCATACTCAGAATAACATCCACACTCTGACCTATTCGAAGGGCAGTCAGTGCCCCACCTCCGCTCCTCCTGCTCTCTGCCTTGCCCACTTGGTTCCACCCCAGGGCCTTTGCTGTTCCTTCTTCCTGGAATGCTCTTCCCTATGTACATGGTACGGCTCACTCCTTTACTCCTGTCCAGTCTCCGCTCAAATATCACTTCTCAGACAGGGCCCCACCTTCACCCTGACACTCCTATCTGGCTTAGTTTCATACACAGCATTGGTCACCCTCCAAAATGGAACATTTACAGTTGGTTATTTTTATTGGAGCTAGGGGACTTATCTTGTTCCCTAGTACTAGGATGATGCCTAGCATGCAGGCAGCCGAGGGCTGACACATGAGTCTGTAATATGAAGCTTGTAAGCTTCTTGAAGGTCTAAAGTTGGTGCTTCATCCAAACCTCATAAGGATCCTTGAGTGCAAAGAGAATCATAGCCCCATTTTATAGGTGAAGATGCTGAGATTCAGACAGATGGGGCAACTTAGCTGGAGCCACACAGCCAGTGGAGCCCAGACAGGATGTGGCCTCTGCCTACACCTGAGTCCTTTACCATTCCCTGCCCCTGTGAGGAATCCCAGGCAGCTGCATGAGCCAGACTTGCCCTCTAGGGGATGAGACAGGGATATGCCCAGGGTGCCCACTCTCAGCATGGGAAGACTAGGTAGCAATCACTCAGGACCTCAGAAATCACTAAGAGAGCCTTGGTTGTGGACAATATACCCAACATTCCCATGGAGCGTATTACATGCAGATTGTCATGGTCATAGGAGCCACGTCATTTACATGCTAATGGCTAGGCCAGTGTGGAAGACCAGACTGAAGTGTGGGTTGGTACCCACCATAAATCACAGGCTTTTTTTTTTTTAAATGACCGTTTCATTTTCACAAATTCTGAAACTAAAACACGACTTTTCTCTTAGTTGGAGCAGGTGTTCATTTGCAATGCAGAAGCTTCCGCTTGTCGATGATTTCCCATTATCCCTATAATTGCACCCACATACAGGGCCCGATAAAGTTATAAAACTGTCCTTGGGGAGCACAGAGCCAATAATAGGACCATCGATTCGGTGGTGAAATGGTCTCCTGGCACCCTCAGATGGGGATGGCCTTTGGGGCCGCCCATTAGAAAGATTCACTGTGGGATCAGGGATCCCAGACCCTGCTGTGACCGTTTCTGCCCGCACATTAGGACTCTGTGGATCTGCAGGCTGGGCAGGGCAGCAGCAACCAGAGACCATGTTTATAAGAAAGAGGAGCAAGGGAGGCCATTGGACACCAGGGGTCTTGTCCAGGAGGCTGCTGGATCGCTAACAAGTATCTTCGTGATACTTAGTGTCGATTCTACATTATGGTTTTAGGCAAAGATATGACTCCTGGGTTTGAGTCTTGGGTCCCCCACTCTCTGGCTGTGTGACCTTGAGCAAGTCACTTAACCTCTCTAAGCCTTCTGCTTCTTGTATGTAAAGCAGAGGTTATAATAACACCTCTGTCTACCCGCTGCGGGGGATGGATGATTACAGGAACTAAATTTACTGAACAAGTGCTGGCTGGTGCTGTGGGCTCTTAAAACTCCAAATGAACTTCAGGCCCCAGCTTTGTGGTGTCCTCATGGCAGGGGTCACTAACCCACCCTGGAACCTACTGAGTCCTGTGTGCAGCTACTGTGTGAGGTACCAGGAAGCAAAGCAGAGTCAGAGGTGGCCCCTGGCCTCTGGGCACTCCCAGCACACTGGTCACCACTCAGAAGCAGGGCTATAAACCCTGCTCAGTGCCCCATTAGACAAGCTCAGGATCTGAGGACCGTGGGGTGGGGGTTATGGAGAGAGGCCTCCAGCTGCCCTGGAGGGAATAGCTAGAGTGTGCTATGTGCCTACTATTTTACTATTATTATTGCCTCCACTTTACAAATATCAGAACCAAGTCTCTGAGAGGTAGGACAAGGGACAAATAAACAGCAGTAGACTTTAGATTAGCATGACTAACAATCCTGGTTTGCTTGGGATTTTCTTTGTCAAAAACCAGAAAAATGAGGACATGTTGGTAACCCTCCTCTCCTTCTTGTGCTGCTGGGAACTGAACACTGGAACTCGGCACTGAGCCCCAGTCCTTTTTTATGTTTGGACAGGGTCTTGCTAAGTCACAATGTTGCCAGGATGGCACAAACTTGCAAGATTCTTTTGCCGCAGCCTCCCAGAGCAATGGTCACCCTACTTTGAGCTAAGCCCAAACTATGCTTTTATCAGCACACACTTCAGCTGAAGCGCCAGTGGACTGTTCGCACTGGTGAGCCACCCCCAAAACTCATCCCAGAGCTGGAGTTTCCTGCACTCCAGCTGGAAGCTCAAGGCCAATCTGGGAGCTGCTACTCTTCACTGTTGCTCTACCCCTCGAGGATCTGCCCCCTGCGTCAGCTCTCTTGATCCTCACAGCAGGGCTGGGTGCTGAAGGGAAGGGCAGGAGCTATCGGAAGTGATTAAGGGAAAATACCGGAGGTACAGCTTACCCAAGGTCACAGAGCTGTGATGGGGCAGAACAGGGACAATGAGCCCAGCACTGCTGTCCACTCCTCTTGTCCTTGACCTTCAGGGAAGATAGCTGTGAGCACTGTAAGAATCACAAGCTCCCACTTGGGTTGGGTATGATGTTGTCTTGGTTCTCTGGAGTTGGTGACCCAGCACTTGGCTGGTGTAGGGAGCCAGTAAGACTGATGAGAGTTGGCTGGGTAGAGCACTTGGAGATGTGTGCATAACTGAAAGCTAAGGAAATAAATGGAAATGGCCAGCTCCCCAACAAGTGTTAGTGGCCAGGCTTTCCCAGAGCCATTCTCTTCCAGCTTGATTCACAGTTATGATCCTACTTTTGCTCTAACCCCTGCTGGACATTATAAGAATCATCACTAGGAGGTGTGCTTGATGGGTCAGCTATTTCCAGGGTACCCTTGAATCCATGGATCTCAGAATCATCATAGCATAAGTAGCTCCTCTGGGGCCCAGCCAGAGAGGCCCAGGGTCTGTTAGGAAGGCACTCGACAGAAAGGCAAGAGAAGGGGGGAAAGCCGTGGTCCAGTACTTCAGTGTTCTGCTCTCCTTCCAGGAAGCGTGATTATCTCTCACCTCAGAATCACAGCCTTCCTAGTAGGATGGGAGCTTTGACCTTGCCATCATGTGAGAGCTGAAGACGACAAACTCTCTCCTTGTTCCTTCCAGTTTCTTCATCAGCCCCTAAGACCATAAAGTTGGAAGATAAAGGAGATGAGGATTCATGACATTGCCTGTGTCTCTAGCACCCAGATGAAAATAGTTCTTCAGACCTTGCTAAAATCCTTTAGGAGGATTCTACACTGTGGCCCTAGAGCAGCAGGCCACTTGCAGGCCCGGGTATGCATCAGCCACTGCTGGAGAGATTGCTACACATGGTGGCTGTACTGCAACTGCAATGTTTCTAATTCAGTGGGTCTGGTGGAGCCTGAGTTCCCAGGTGACAGAGATGGGGCTGGCTGAGTGACACTGGGAATCACTAACCTATCCTAAACCACCACAATTTCTGCACCCCTGTGGAACCTCATGTTCCTTACCTGAAAAAAGAGTTCAGTCCTGACCTACAGGGAGCATGAGTAGAGTTCCATGAGATGACAAAGGGCAAGGGCATCCCCCTGTGCCTGGTGCTTGGCAGAGCCTAGACCCTGTGAAGGCCCCTTCTTTCTGGACCTTGAAGACTTCCTCTCACACCCTAGTGCTGAGTGGGTCAGATGACCTCTTTGCCCAATACTTAGTTTTAGTGGGTGGAAAGTCACTGAAAACCCCCAAACTCTGGACTTGCAACTATGCAAAGGAGACTGAGATCCTAACAAGAACAGCAGGAACAATTCCCAAGCAGTGGCTATCCACTATATGCTTGGAAGCACTTCAAGACCTCCTTTTAGAGTACCCTCTAGGAGATGCTAGCAGAAACAGCTACAGGTAAATGCCACCTTTTCACCATGATCAGTGCAGGGTTAAACCATGCTGCCAACCAAAGCTCCCTCCTCTCTTCCTCTGGGTTTCCTTTCTCTTGCTCAACCCCACCCTCACCCACTCCTGCTTTCTCTCTTAGTGCAAGTTTAATAAGCCAATATCAAAACCATCTAGGCCTGGAGCTTTCAAAGATTTAAGACTTTTAAATGTGAAGCACCTCATTATATCTGACTATTTTCAATTAAAAAAGACCTGATAAGCCATTGATATGACACCAGTTATCAGTGGGATTTGTTTGACGTCGATTTGAAATGTGCACTGCTTGCTTTTTGGGGTAATGGAATCAAACACTTAGGAACTGAACAGTGCAAGTAGATCACTTTTCAAGTAAAAACATTAAAATGGAGAGAGATCTTGTTTGGGGGTTTATAAAAATAAAGCACTATTGTACAGTGTGGTATATAGCAGTGGCTGCATGGCCAATTGACTTCCTTCCTATTAATCAACTACAATGTTTACCTTCTTACTCCAACCATTTCCAAACCATTAAAACTAAGAGGATTAGCATCACATTTCTGCCAAGGTGTACTTTTATTTCAGCAAATACTACTTTCGCTCTGGGAAGAGATTAACAGTCTAAAAGAAATGATTTCTTTATCTGGCATACTGTGTCAAACAGATAAAAAAAAATCTGGTTAAAAGAATATAGTATACTTGTCTGGTGAAAGCTGATTGCAAAAAGAGTTAAATTTCAGGACAAACAACATAAATTTCAAAGAATAATCCAGTGTCAAAACTGAGTACTTCTTGCCTTGTGAACAGTGCTTATAAAGGTATCATAGGAACCAGCAGAGAAGTAGTTACTTTCATGTTGATTAAGCTTGGTTAACCATATGAATCTAATGGAGTTTTTAGAAAATGTGTGTAAAAACTAGCATCTAAAATGGGGTGAGTTATGCTTATGTGGATTTGCCTATTTATGTAATCCCAAAGGTTTTTCAAAGCCTATTGTTCTCTACCTTTACCTTCTCATTTTTAAAAATGTGTGGATTTTTACAAAGTCAACATGCAAAATTTTGTCATACAAAAGCACATTTTAAAGTTAAATATTCTCTCCCTTATAAGTATGTTGTTGCACAGCTCCTACCTACCTCAAAGATATATACAAATGCTTTGCAGGGTGTGGTCAGCAGCCCTAGGAAACTAAAACATTTTCCTCTGACAAACAGGGAGGCCTAGAGAGAGATGTTAACTTGCCCAGAGTCATACATCCTATTAGAAACAGAGCATGGGATAAAATCGATACATAGTGAATAAGAAATAAAAAGTAAAAAAAAAAAAAAAAGAAATAAAAAGTGAGCAAGTCTTATTTCAACAAGACAATGAAAATATTGATGTGCAAAAAATAAACAAGCTTTAAAAGAGAACTAGCAAGAGTATATTTGCATAATAAAGGGACCACCCTCAGGACTTCTTTAAATAGTTTCAGCCTCCAAGTATAATGATCCAATTTTCAAATAGATTGATCTGCATTGAGCTGCTCATGAGCTGATCCACATAAATTGAAGTCCTATACTCAGGTACACACATGGTCAGTGTGAAGGTAAGCATTCTCTTTTGAAACACCAAAAGCCCCTGAAGGCCATTGCCAATGTCTTTTGAAGAAGGTCATTCAATACTCCCTAAGGGAGTGTCTTGTGCATTTTCCATGGCATTCTCATCAGTGTCAGAGAATCTCATTTTGTCTTCACTAATATGATTAGTCAATAAATGATATCTCAATGTCATTAACATTTTACATCCATTCTTATGTACTTAATTGTAAAAGCAATGTATGCTAGCAAAATTCTGAAAATTACTGAAAGGTATAAAGAAGATAAAAGTTCATAATCCTACTAACAACATAAATCCACTTTTTACACTTATATAGTTTCTTCTATACATTTTTCTATGCACCTTTTAAATATATTCAGCTATTATTAAGCTAATTCATACTATTAAATAAGATATAATGTGATTTTTTTCATTTAATATAGACTGGATTTTCTTATACAATGAACATGTTGCAAAATCAAATATTTCTGAAAAGACTAGTAACTTTGAAGATATAATAAAACTCAGAGATGAAAGATACTTTAAAAAATTAAAAGCACCAATGAACTGTGGAACAATGTCAAGAAGACAAATATACATGTAATTGGAGTCTCTGAAGGAACAACTGGAGGAAGATAAAAAAAATTTGAAGCAAAATGTCCCAGTGCTTTCAAATTTTGATAAAAATTGAACCCATACAATCAAGATCTATGAGCCACCAGGACAAAAAACATTTCATACTCAAACACTGCTTAAAATTAGCAATAAAGAGAAAACTCTTTAAAAATATTAAAAGCAGTCAGAGAAAAAAAGAAACAATATATGCAAAAGAACGAAGACAGAGTTGACAACAGATTTCTCACATGAAATAACCCAAGTGAAAGGACAGTGAAACAACAGCTTTAAATTACTAGAAGAAAAAACTGATAACCTAGAGCAATTTACCAAACAAATATATATTGGGCCTTTTTTTTTTTTGGTACCTGGGATCGAACTCATTACCTTGCATTTGCGAGGCTGGCATGGTGCCACTGAGCTAAATCCCCAGCCTGAAATACATTTTTCAAAACTTCAAGCAAAGTGGATTTTTGAAGTCCACTTCAAAAGTCAAAAGAATGAATAGCCACTAGACTTGAACTGCAATAAATATTCAAAGAAATGGTTACAGCTGAAGGAAATGCCACCGAGAAGTATGGGGCTATGCAAAGAAACCTAGAGGACCAGAGTAAGGGTGCTCTGGAAAACATTAGTGCTTTTTGTCGATCATTTAAATACCTTTAAAAAACAATGAATTGTGTTAGCAAAATTGATAGCAATGTCCTCTGAAGTTTATGAACCATTTAGAGGTAAAATATATGGGGTAACAATATAAAGGCCAAAAAAAGAAAATGAAAATATAAGGTTGTAAAGTCCTTATAAGATACACAGTGTGTGTTTAGTAACTTTAAAGTAGAATGGGATACATCAAAAATGTGTCCTATTAATCTTAAATCATCCACAAAAACAATACACACAGAGTTATAGCTAATGAGCCTTCAAAGAAGATACAATAAAATCTTCATGAAACAGTGGATCCAAAACAAGGCAGGAAAAAAATATTTTTCCTTGCTTTCCTTGCTTTTAATATTTTTAAACAATGTGCAGGTGAAAAATAAATAGAAAAATAGATTTAAATTGAATAATATCAACGATTACTTTGCTTTTTAAAATGAATTTTATTGGTACATTTTATTTATGCAGTATAATATCTATTATACCTTTATTTACACTTTCAGTTTCTCACACTAGAGAAACTATTCAGTATTTACATGTGTGTCCTATTTATTTCACTTAAAAGTATCGCCTCAATGTACATCCATTAAGCTGTAATTGTCTCTAATTTCTCATTTTTTATAGCTGAGTAGTACTCCATTTTATTTAAAAAATTGTGCTGCTATGAACAAGGGTGAAAATATATCACTGTGGTATGATTCTTTTAATTCTTTGGGGAAGATAACCAGTAGGGGAATAGCTGGGTCAGATGGGACTTCCAGTCCCAGTTCTTTGAGGTATCTCCATCCTGATTTCCACAGTGGTTCCATCAGTCTACACTTGCACCAGCAATGGAGCAATGTTCCTCTTTCCCCACAGCCCTGCCAGCATTTGTTATTGGTTAATTTCATGATAGCAGCCATTCTTAGTCTGGTTTTGAGCCTTCTGGGCCCCCTTACCACTGCCCCCAGTGCTGAGGAGCAGAGCCACCCCCAGCACAGAGGAGGAAGTGAGCCTTTGGGCCACCATACCACTGCTCCCAGCACTGAGGAGCAGAGCCACCCCCAGTGCTGAAGAGGAGCCTTCTGTACTGAGGATGAGAGCCACATGGGTGCCAGCAGCACACACCACCCCCTTCCCATTAAAATGAGAAGACATGTAAACAAGTCTCAAAACAGACTTCCAGATCACCTAAAGCAACCCCAAAAGGAAACAAGATGGAACAATCTGATACTCAACCACCTGGACTCCAGGAAATGGCAAGGAAAGAGGACCTGGAAAAAATGAAATCAGAAATAATTTCTCGGATAACAGCAGAGATTGTGCCCATAGTACAAGACATGATTAATAAATCCAGAGAGGACACCGATAAAAAAAATAGAGGAGCAGAGGAACATGATGGAATCTCAACATAGGGAACAAATGGAATCCATAAAACAGATGCAAACAGATTTCCAGGAGATTAAAAATGCCATTGAAAGTTTATGCAGCAGGATAAACCAATGTGAGGACAGAATTTCAGGTATAGAAGATAAGATTGCAATTAGTGACCAAGAAACATTTCTTTAAAATTGTAAGAGACCATGAGAAATCAATCCAGCAGCTGCTAGACAATGAAAAGAAGAATAACATAAGACTGATCAGAGTCAATGAAGAAACAGGAGAGTGTGCAGATGATGTACAAAACTGTTCAGAGAAGTGATGACAGAAAACTCCCCAAGCAGGGGAAAAGAATTTGACATACAGATAAGTGAGGCATATAGGACTCCCACTAGCCTTGATAAAAAAAAAAAATCTACACATAGGCATAAAATTGTGAAGATTCCAAAAATCCAACAGAAGAACAAAATTCTACAAGCAGTTAGAGAAAAGAAACAAAAAACAAATCACATACAAAGGAAAGCCCATCAGAATCACAGCAGACTTCTCAACACAAACCCTCAAGGCAAGAAGAGCTTGGAGTGATGTATTTCAAGTCCTAAAGGAAAACAGCCTCCAACCCAGATGGATGTACCCTGCAAAACTATCTTTCAAAATTGATGGAGAAATAAGATATTTTCATGACAAAGAGCACCTTCAGAACTTCATGAATACCAAACCGGCACTCCAAAAAATTTTAGACAATATCCTAGGAAAAGACAACAAGGATCACAACCCCAGGAAGCCTAGCAGAATGAATCCATCAGGCATGAAAAGAAATTAAACACAAATGGGGAGAATCCAACAAAAAGTAGAAGTCATGACAATGATAAGTCAATACGTATCAGTTATACCCATCAATGTTAATGGTCTCAATTCACCAATCAAAAGAAATAGACTGGCAGAATGGGTCAAGAAGCAAGAGCCAACAATATGCTGCATATAAGAAACACACTTAATTCAAAAAGAAACTCATAAACTGAAAGTGAAAGGGTGGAAAACAATACTCCATGTGACAGGAACCCAAAAAAGAGCAGGAGTAGCTATCGCCTTTGCAGATCAAGTGGATTTCAAACCACCACTGATGAAGAGAGACAAAGAAGGACACTAGACCCTTGTAAGGGGAATAATCCAACAGGAAAAGATGACAATCATAAATGTATATGCACCAAACACTAGGGTGCTCAACTATATAAAACAAATACTAACATACATGAAAAATCAAATAAGCACTAATACAATAGTAGTGGGAGACCTCACAAATAGATAGATCAACTAGACAAAAAACAAGCAACGAAATACTAGAACTCAATCAAACTCTTGAACAAATGAACTTAACAGATGTTTATAGAGTGTTCCACCCCACAAAATCAGAATACACATTCTTTTCAGCTGCACACAGGTCGTTCTCCAAAATAGACCACACAGTGATTCACAGAACGTGTTTAAGTAAGTGCAAAGAAATTTATCCCCTGTATATTATCAGACCATGGTGTGATGAAATTGGAGATCAATAGCAAAAGAAACTACAAGAATTTCATAAGCACATGGAAATTCAACAACACACTTCTGAATAACCAATGGGTCGCAGAGGAAATTAAAGAAGAAATCAGATAGTTCCTTCAATTAAATAACAATGACAATACAACATATCAGAATCTATGGGACACAATGAAAGCAGTCTTATGAGGGAAATTCATAGCAGTGAATACTCATATTAGGAAAACAGAGCAAGCCCAATTAAACAACCTGATGCTGAACCTCAAGCTTTTTCTAGAAAAAGAAGAGCAGGACAAACCCAAAGCTCATACAAGGGAGGAAATTATAAAGATCAAAGGAGAAATCAATGCAATGGAGACTAAGGGAACAATACAAAAAAATCAATGAAGCCAAGAGCGGATTCTTCAAAAGAATTAACAAAATTGACAAACCCTTAGCCAACCTTGTCAGAAAAAGGAAAGAAAAGGCCCAAATCCATGCAATTAGGAATGAAAAGGGTGAAATTACAACAGACCCAGCAGAAATCCAGAGGATCATCAATACCTACTTCGAGAACCTATACGCCAACAAGATGGAAAACACAGAAGAAATGGACAGATTCCTAGATATGTATGAATTACCAAAGTTAAATGAAGAAGACCTAAAAATTCTAAACAACCCAATATCAATCAATGAAAGTGAAAATGTAATTAAAAACTTACCAACTAAGAAATGCCTGGGTCCTGATGCCTTCACTGATGAATTCTGCAAGACATTTAGAGAGGAACTGCTGCCACTACTGTTTAAACTCTTCAATGAAATTGAAAGGGAAGCAATATTCCCAAATTCATTCCGGAAGCAAGCATCACCTTGATCCCAAAGCAGAGAAAGACCCAACTGAAAAAGAGAACTATTGGCCAATCTCACTAATGAACATAGATGCAAAAATCCTTACTAAGATACTGGCAAATGGAATGCAGAAGATCATCAAGAAGATCATACACCTTGACCAAGTGGGATTCATCCCAGGGATGCAGGGATGGTTCAATATGTGCAAATCAATGAATGTAATATACTATATCAATAGCACCAAGGACAAAAACCATATGATCATCTCAATAGATGCAGAAAAAGCATTTCACAAAATTGAACACGCATTTATGATAAAAACCCTACAAAACAATGGAATAGTTGGTCTCTACCTCAATCTGATAAAAGCCATCTATGAAAACTCAACAGCCAATATCATACTAAATCGTCAAAAACTGAAATCTTTCACACTAAAATCAGGAACAAGATAAGGATGTCCGCTATCACCACTCCTGTTAAATATAGTTTTGGAAACATTAGCCAAGACAATTAGACAAGGGAAAGAAATAAAAGGAATAAAGATAGGAAATGAAGAAGTCAAAATGTCATTATTTGCAGATGACATGATACTCGCTATCAAAGACCCCAAGAACTCCACCAAAAGTCTTCTAGACTTAATAACAAAATTCAGTAAAGTAGCTGGATACAAGGTCAACACACAAAAATCAATAGCTTTCCTCTACACAAACAACAGACTCACTGAGCGAGAAATAGGGCAAACAATTCCTTTCACAATAGCATCCAAAAAACTGAAATACCTAGGAATCACCCCAATGAAAAAAATCAAAGACTTCTTCTCTGAAAGCAATAACACTCCAAAAAGAGAGATTGAAGATGATATCAGAAAATTGTAAGACATCCCTTGCTCCTGGGTAGGAAGGATCAACATAGTGAAAATGGCCATACTTCCAAAACTGCTATATAGATTCAACGCAAACCCAATTGAAATCCCAGCAGCATGCTTCATGGACCTTGAGAAAACAATCCAAAAATTCATTTGGAACAAGAAGAGACCTAGAATAGCGAAAGCAATTCTAGGCAACAGAGCCATGGCAGGGGGTATTACAACCCCCAACTTGAAACTATACTACAAAGCTATTGTGATAAAAACACCATGGTACTGGCAAAGAAACAGACCTGAGGACCAGTGGAACAGATTAGAAGATGCTGAAACAACTCCAGACACACTTAGCCACCTCATCTTTGACAAAGGAGCACAGGAAAGATAGCTTCTTTAATAAATGGTGCTGGACAGTGTGAAGAGACAACCCACAATGTGGGAAAAAATCTTCACCTGCTCTTTCTCAGACAAAGGTCTACTATCTCAAATCTATAAAGAACTTAAAAAGATCAGACCTCCCAAATCTAAAGACCCAATCGAAAAATGGGCATCTGAAATGAACAGACATTTCTCAGACAAAGAAGTAGACATAGCAAATAAATACATGAAGAAATGTTCAACATTACTGGTCATTCGAGAGATGCAAATGAAAACAATGCTGAGATTCCACTTCACTCCAGAAAGAATGGCTGCTATCATGAAATCAATCAATAACAAATGCTGGCGGGGCTGTGGGGAAAGAGGAACCCTGCTCCACTGCTGGTGGGAGTGTAGACTGGTGCAACCACTGTGGAAATCAGTATGGAGATACCTCAAAGAATTAGGACTGGAAGTCCCATTTGACCCCGCTATTCCACTGCTGGGGATCTTCCCCAAAGAATTAAAAGAATCATACCACAGTGATATATGTGCACCCATGTACATAGCAGCACAGTTTGTGATAGCTAAAACTTGGAAACAGACCAAATGCCCATCAACTGGAGACTGGATAAAGAAAATGGGTTTTTTTTATAAAATGGAGTACTACTCAGCCATAAAAAATGAGAAATTAGAGACATTTATAGCTAAGTGGATGCACATTGAGGCGATACTCTTAAGTGAAATAAATAGGACACACATATGTAAATACCGAATAGTTTCTCTGGTGTGAGAAACTGAAAGTGTAAATAAGGACTAAATGTATAATAGGTAACGTGAAATAGGAAGAAAAGGAACAAAGGGGAAGGAAGTGGGAGGGCTAGGGGATAGGATAGAAGGGAATGGGATTAATATGAGAAAATGGAAAAATAGGAACAAAATTTTTGTAAATAGGGAGGACTGGAGGGGTTGAAGGGAGGGCTGGGCAAGGGTGAAAAATAAGAACCAAGAGAGACTATGTAAAGGTGCAAATTTCCAATGATGAATGTCAGTATATTGTATACCTAAAATGTACCAATGATTAGAATGAATAATCGATAATGTAAAATAGGAAGAAAAGGTCCAAAGGGGTAGGGGTAGTGGGAGGGGCAGGGGAAAGGAAAGAAGGGAAAGGAAAAATGATGAGAAATGGAAAAAATGGAAATAAAGTCTTTGTCAATAGGGAAGGGTGGAGGGGGTGAAGGGAGGGCTAGGAATGGGGAAAAAAATAAGAACCAAGATGCATCATGTAAAGGTACAATTCCCAATGAGAAATGTAATTGTGTTGTATACCTACAATGTACCAATAAAAGAATTTAATACAAAAAATAAAAAAAATAAAAAATAAAAAAATAAATGGTGCTGGAGAAATTGGGTTTCAACTTGCTAAAGATTAAAATTAGACCTATATCTCTCACCATGCACTAAACTAAAATCTAAATGGATCAAAGATCTAAATATTAAAACAGAAATGCTGAACCAGCAGGAACAGAGGTTAGGTAGAACTCTTGAAGACATTGGTGTAGAAAAAGATTTTATGAACAAAACCTCAGTTGCCTGTGAACTAGCACAAACAATCAAGAAGTGGGATCGTTTCTTATTAAAAGCTTCTGCATGGCAAGAGAAACCACCAACAGTGTGAAGAGACAACCCACAATGTGGGAAAAAAAATCTTCTCCTGATGTTCCTCAGACAAAGGTCTACTATCTAGAATCTATAAAAAACTTAAAAAATCAGACCTCTCAAATTTAAAGACCCAATCCAAAAATAGGCATCTTAAATGAACAGACTTTTCTCAGACAAAGAAGTAGAAATGGCAAATAAACATATGAAAAAATATTCAACATCACTGGTTATTTGAGAGATGCAAATGAAAGCAATGCTGAGATTCCACCTCACTCCAGAAAGAATGGCTGCCATTAAGAAATCAGCCAATAAAAAATGCTGGTGGGGGTGTGGGGAAAGAGGAACACTGTTCCACTGCTTGTGGGAGTGTAGACTGGTGCAATCACTGTGGAAATCAGTATGGAGATACCTCAAAGAACTAGGACTGGAAGTCCCATTTGACCCCACTATTCCCCTGCTGGGGATCTTCGCCAAAGAATTAAAAGAATCATACCACAGCGATATATGTGCACCCATGTTCATAGTGGCACAATTTGTAATAGCTAAAACTTGGAAGCAGACCAACTGTTTTTTTGTTTGTTTTGTTTTTTCGGTTTTTGGTACTGGGAATCAAATTCGGGTCCCTGCACTTGTGCAGCAGGTGGCGAAAGCACTGCGCTAAATCCCCAGCCAAAAGCAGACCAATTGCCCAACTGGAGACTGGATAAAGAAAATGTGTTTAAAAAAAAAAAAAAAGGAGTACTACTCAGCCATAAAAAATGAGAAATTAGAGACATTTATAGCTAAGTGGATGCACATTGAGGTGATACTGTTAAGTGAAATAAATAGGACACACACGTGTAAATACCGGATAGTTTCTCTAGTGTGAGAAACTGAAAGTGTAAATAAAGGCATAATAGATAATTTGAATTAGGAAGAAAAGGTACAAAGGGGAAGGGGAAGTGGGAAGGGTAGGGGAAAGGAAAGAAGGGAATGGAATTAATACGAGAAAATGAAAATAATGGAAACAAAGTCTTTGTAAATAGGGAGGGATGGAGGGGTTGAAGGGAGAGCAGGGTAATGGGGAAAAAATAAGAACCAAGAGAGATTATGTAAAGGTGCAAATTTCCAATGATAAGTGTCATTATATTGTATACCTAAAATGTACCAATAAAAATAATTAAAAAATAATTATTCTGTGCTGTAAAATGTCAATAGTTAAAAGATTCACATTATACAAAGTACATTACTTGACCACAATAATATATTAGAAATCAATGACAGAAAGATATCTAGAAAATCTTCCAATTCTTCAAACTAAATAACACACTCTTAATTAGCCTATAAGTCACAGAAAATATAACAAAGAAAATTAAAAACATATTTTGGAGTAAATAAGTATACATCAAAATTTGTAAGATATAGCTAAAGCAGTACTTAGAGGAAATTTTGTAACATTAAAATGCTTGTTTTAGATAATAATAAAGGTCTCAAAACAATGCCTTTAACTTATACCTTAAAAAGCTAGAAAATTAAGAACAAAATAGATTTGTAGCAAGTAGAAGGAAGGAAATAATAAATATCAATGTAGATGAAAAACAAAATACAAAATACAAAGTCAATGAAATCAAAAGATTGTTTCTTGAGAAAAATCAATACAATGATAAACTTCTATCCAGATGAATTAAAAAAAAGAGAAAAGATACAAATTAGCAATATTAGAGATGAAAGAGGTAATATCAATACACATGCTACAGATATTAAAATTATAATTTGGAAATACTATGATAAACTTAAGACCAATAAATTCAATAGCTTATATGAAGTGGAAAGATTACTTATTACAGAAATTACCATACCCCACTCAAGAAAAAAGATAACTTTTGTATATATAAAGAAATTTAATTTTTAGTTTAAAAACTTTCCCATGGAAACAAACTCTATGATAACTAGTTAATTCTATCAAACATTTAAGGAAGAAGTACTAATACTAATTCTGCATTTTCTAAAAATTTGAAGAGGAAGTTGTACTTTCAAAATCAGTTTCTAAGGCATCATATTTATGACAAATACAATGTGACCAAGAAGGGTTTATCCTAGGCACTCAAGTTTTCTTTAACATTCAAAAATCAGTTAGTGGAAAACAATATATTCACAGACTAAAAAAGTGGGATAATATGATCATCCTACTACAGACAGCAAATGCATCTGACAAACTCCAACATTTGTTCCTGATAAATCACTTTCCAAACTAAGAAATAGAAGGAAATTTTATCAACATTTTAAAAGGATACCTACACAAAATCTTACATCTAACATCATAAGTAATGATAAAAGATTGAATGCTTTTCCTATGACTGGGAACAAGATGGGGATGATCACCCCTACCACTTCTATTTAATACTTCAGTGGAGGTTCTAATCAAGCTAATGAAGCAGAAAAAACAAAACAGGTGAAAAGAATACAGAATGAAAATAGAGAAATAAAATTGTTTTTATTCACAAATATCATGATTTGCTTCATTAAAAAAAATCAGATGGAATCCACAAAAATGCTGCTAGAACCAAAAGTAAGATTATAGGTTACAAGATCAATTATAAAAATCAACTATATTTCTAATATATTAGTAATGAAGAACTAACCGGAAGGTGGAAGTTTCTGGCAGAGGATAGCTGCCCATGTCATGATGGCCAGGAAGTGAGATACACCCTTCCAGGTCATGCCCTCAGTGAGCTACCTCTTCCCACCAGATCCCAACCCCTAATAGCAAGTCAACTATGTCACCTTCATGGTTCAATCACCTTCCAAAAACCCCACTTATGACTGCATGAGGCTAAGCCAAAACATGCCACTCCTGGCCCCCAAAACACTTATGTGAATCTCTTTATGCAGAATGCATTTAGTCTATCTTTAAGAGTCACTAAACTCTTAACAGTTCCAGGGCTGGGTATTTAGTTCAGTGGCTCCATGCCTGCCTTGCAAGTGCAAGGTCCTGTGTTCAATCCCTGGCACTGGGAAAAAACCAAGCAAACAAAAAAAACCAACCAAACAAAAAAGCTAACTCTTAACAGCTCTAGCACTGCTGAAAATTTCAAGTTCAAAGTCTCCTCTGAGACTTAAAGCAAACTCTTAGCCACTGTAAAAGTCAAAAAGAAAGTTAAATACTGCCAACATACAATGGCAGAAGGATTCATATTCCAAAATGTAGAAATAAAGGGATAGAAAGGAATGGGATCAAAGCAATACTAAAACCGAGCAGGGAGAACATTATGTCCTCTAGCTCTGTGCTCAGCTCCTGGGGCAAATATGCAGGCTCCAAAGGGCAGCCCTGTCCTTATGGCATTTCTGGTTGTAACTCTTGTAGCCTCTTTCTTGTGTTGGCTTTGTTCACTGCCTGTGACATTCCTCAAACATCCCATTTCTTGCTTCTCCAACTTCCCAGGGCCTTCACTGTACTTTTGGTTTCAAACTCACAGCCTCATACCCTGCCCTCTCAGGAGCACACTGTCTGGATTCCCAAGCCTTCTTCTAAAATCTGGGTGGAAGCCTCCCTAACACTACAACTCTTGGATTCTGTATATTGACAAAACCAGCACCATGTGGATAATTCCAAAGAATGCTGCCAACTTAAGCAGTAGTTGGGCCTCCTTTAATTATGGTTGCAGTGGCCTCTGAATACGTGGGTATCAGAGCTCTGGGAAACTCTTTCCTAGCTGCCCCTAAATGAACTGGATTTCCTGGAGCTGTCATCTCAAAGCATTGTCTTTCTTCACTTTTGGACCCTTGAGCCTGAGAACAGTGAGGTCATGCTGATTCCTGGGATGCCCTCAAGATGTTCTTCCTATTGTCCTGATACAAAGTACTTAGCTTCTTTTTTATACTAATCTTTTCAGGGACAAAGCTTTCCTCAGCCAAAACTTTACAGCCCACAGCTTTAAAGAGGCTTCCTTTCTGGTGAAACTTAAAATTTTTAAAGTTACTCAGCTGTGCCATTTGCTCATGATTGTCAAGGTAGAGCTGGTTAAGAGCCTGTAACAGTTTCCATGCTACAGCTTGGGGAGCACTGGGCTGCCTTGAAATTTCCTCTGCCAGATTAATTAGTCCACTGCCCTTAAGCTTGGTCTCCCACAAGGTCTCAGGATATGCACAAAATGAAGACAAATTTTCCTCCACAGCATAACATACATGGCCTCTAGTCCAACTGCTAATGGAGTCCTTATTCCCAACTGAAACTTCCTGAGCCTGGCCTTTACCTTCTTCACTTCAATCAGCATTCTACTCTTCTGAGCTCAGACCAGAACCTCCCATCAAGCTCACCTCAGAGCATTCTAGGGTTTCTCTACCTGGCATCTTCAAACCATTTCAAATTCCTCCTATGAAACACTTTCAAAGACTTCAAACAACATGGTTAGGTGGTGTCATAGCAACAATCTCACTTGTGGTACCAAAATCAGTTTTAGTCACTCTTGGTCACTGAGACAAAATATCCAACATCCACAATTTAAAGGAGGGGCTGTTTATTTTGGCTCACACTTTTTTTTTTTTTTTTGGTACCGGGGATGGAACTCAGGACCTTTGGCTTGCGAGGCAGGCGGCGGCAGGCTCATACCTTTTAGAGGTTTCAGTCCATAGGTGACTCAAGGCATGGTGGAAGGGTCTGGTAGACAAAACCCCCTCAAAACATGGCAGCCAGAGTTAGAAGCAAGGAGCTGAGAAAGAGAAATACACCCTTCTAGGTTATGCTTCAGGTAACATGCCTCTTCCCATCATATCTCATTTCCTAACAGCAAGTCAGTTATAGCACTCCCATGATTTAGTTACCTTCTAAAAGCCTCGCCTCTGAGTCTCTGAGTGTATGAGGCCTTTGGTGAAATTCTCAATCTTAACTACAACAATATAATACTCAAAAATTCAGTAATAAGAACAAACCCAATTTAAAGGATGTGCAAGTGTTTAAAAAAACTCAATACACATATATATAAAACTCATATATATGTATATATAATAAACACATGAAAAAAATACCTCATTGATTATTTGGGCAATGCAAATTAAAAATACAATTAAATACTTGTGTGAATTTGACTAAAACTGACCGTATCAATCATTGGCAAGGATTCAGAGCCACCCACCACTGATAGCGGTAGTGTAGAATAGTATAACCACTTGGAAAGAGAGATTGGCAATTTTTTAAAAGTTAAAAATAGGAGCCAGAAATGGTGGCACACACCTGTAATCCTAGCACTGTAGGAGGCAGGAGTAATCACAAATTTGAGTCCAGCCTGAGCAATTTAACAAGACCCTTTCTCAAAATATTAAAAAATTAAAAAGAGATGGAACTGTATAGCTCAGTGAGAATGCCTTAAATTCAATCCCCAGTAAAACACACACACACACACACACACACACACATATTAAACATAGGGCTGGGGATATAGCTCAGTGGTAGAGCACTTGCCTAGCATTCACAAGGTCCTGGGTTCAATCCCCAGCGCCGAAACACAAAAAAAAAGGAAAGGAAAAAGTTAAATGTATACCCTGACATGACCCATACATTCCACTCCTAGGTATCTATGTAGTAGTGTAGAAATGTATTTATGTGTCCTTATATGAACTTCCACTTTAATATTAATAGTGGCTTTATTTGTAATAGCTCAAAGCTGGAAACAATCCAAATGTTCATCAACATAGAAAAGCATCAACAGATGGTGGTATGCTTATATAATGGCATACTTGTCAGCAATTAAAGGTTTGAGCTGTTGATATGTACAGTGTGAATGATTCTCAAAATAATTATGCTAGACAAATAAGCCAGAAGCCAGACAAATAAGAGTACATGCTGTGCGATTCTAAATAAAATTCCAGAAAATGAACATGATAGTGACCAAATGCAGATCAGTGTTGCCAGAAGATAAAAGGGGTTAGGAAGGAACAAGAGGAAGACATTGGGAAAGGGCCAGAGGAGAGTTTTAGGAGTGATTAACATACTCAATACCTCGATTGTGGTGATAGCTTCACAAATGAACATGTATGTTACAACTTATCAATTGTACCTTTTAAACAGGTGGGGATTATTGTATATCAACTACACCTCAATAAACCTTTGTAAGGAAAAATATCCAAAAGATTTATAACAAAGACCAAGCTAGTAATCTTTTGTCTGGATATGAAATTTAAAATGTTTAAATTTACAGTTATATTCCACCTTGTTCCACAGGAATTTTAAGATATTCCCCAAGAACTGGATATTTCTATAGCTTCCATTTTGTTTTCTCTGATAAATAACACTGCAGTACACATCTCTGATCATAAAGCTTTTCTTTTGCATTCTATATTACTTTCTTGGGATACATTCCCAGAAGTGCAGCTCGTGATTTAATGGATATAAATGTTATAGATATTGCTAAATTGTTTTCCAGGAAAAACATAGGCCAGGGAAGTTTATTCCAGTATATTGTCTATTTTTCTGCACTCTTGCTAAGCAAAGAATTCTCATTTTAAAAATGTAAACTTGATGTTAAAATTTATTTCTTTGATGTTTTAGTTTTTATTTCTTTGACTGTTTTAGTAAATTTAAATATTTTTTTCAAAATAAATTCTATTTATTTGCATTTTGGAGAAAGTAGTTTTCTTTCTAAGGGTGTGTTAAGATCACGATGATTTCTTATCAGTTTGAATAAATTCATAATGTATTAACTCTAATAACCTTTTGTCATATTTGGGGAATCTTTTTATGTCATTTTGGTTTGCCCTATTGAATTTTATTTTTAATAGTTAAATCTCTCAATCTTTTATTTTTTCTTCATTAAATTGAAACTTGGAAGTACCTTCCCATTAATAAAGTTTGATAAATGCTTATTGTAATTCTAGTTTCTTTTTATGATTTTTTTTTATTTTAAAAAATTTTATTTTATTTTTTATTTTATTTTACTTGAGTCCCTCTGGAATTTATGTTGTTATACAAAATACAAAAGTTTCACATTAGTATTTCCCCCCCAAATACTAACCACCTGTTCAATCACTACTTCTAGAATATTACTTAAGCAGGAGAGGGAATCCTGGGTCCTGTTCTGGATGAGGGATGGGAAAGCAGATGAAAAAGAAACTGAGCTGCAGAAAGGTATGTGACATAGAGAGAGGGGCCACATGTCAGAACTATTTGCATGAGAATATTGATTTGGTCTTATCTATGAATTTTCTGGTGTTTTCCAGAAAAAGAAAATGAGAGCAGTTTAGCTTTAAGAAGATATTGCCATTTGGGGAGATAATTGGTTCAACAGAGTATCAAGGTCACTGGCAGGAGAATAATGGACTATTTCCAAGATTTCACTCCTTGGTCAAGGTCCTCACTACCTCTAGGCAAGTTCAATATACAGAACAGCAAAACCCAGAAAAGCAAGAAAGCAGTTCATTTTCCTCACAGAAAATAAATCCAGAGGCAGGATTCCAGGGCAACTCAGTAAACTCCACCAACATCCAGGCTTCTTCTGGCTGTCTGTTGCTACAGTGCAGTCCAGTCTTTCTGGCCTAAGATGGCGGCTGTAACTTCAAGTTTCAGGCAACAAGATGGAGGCAGATCAAACAACTAAACAAGGCATATGCCCCTCCCTTTGAAAGAAGCTCCCTAGAAGTTCTGTGTCTTATTGGTCAGATTTGGTTGTATGACCACATGTGCAAGGGATGCTGGGAGATTTTGCCTGATGGAAATGGGCACTGGGAGGCACCCAGTGATTGCTATCACCTCTCAACCTTCAGAAAACTGCTCCCTCCCTGCAGTCTTCTTCTTTCCTGATTATGAAATGATCACAAACCTTGCTGGTCAGTGGTTCCTATGCCCAGTAGTAGCTCTCTGAGGGAAGAGAGTATCTTCCGTGGTATTTCTATTTTCTTCTTCACAGACCCCAGTGAAACCAGACATCTCAGTAATTTCTCAGAGCCAAAGGATTATTAAGGGTAAAATAAAACAATTTTATCTGTGCTACTGTCTGAATACTTGTGTCCTCACTCCCCACATACACATTGCCCAAATTTATATGTTGGAAACTAATCCCCAATGTGATGTCTTTAGGAGTTAGGGCTTTTGAGAAGTACCTTAGTTTGTTTTCTGTTGCTATAACAGAACACCTGAGGCTGGAAAATTTACAAAGAAAAGAGGTTTATTTTGGCTTATGGTTCTGTGGGCTGGAAAGTAAAAGGTGGTTGTATCTGATGAGGGCTACATGCTGCTTCAACACATGGCAGAAATATGTGGAAGGGCAGGTGGGCTTTTGTGAAAGGCAAAACAGGAGGGGCAACCTTCCTTTCAACAACCATCCCTTAGGGTAATTGATTCAGACCCGAAGGAGTGAGAATTTACTCACACAATAAAGCTATTAATCCAGTCACAAGGTCTCTGTCCCCATAACCAAAACACCTCCCATTAAGCCTCACCTCCCAGCCCTGCTTCATCAAGAACCCAAACTCAACATGAATTTTGGTTGGAATCAATCATATTTAAACTACAGCAGGAGGTGATGAGGTTGTGAGGGTGGGACCCTTATGTCAGAAACCCTGAAGAGCTGCTTTGCCCCTTCTACCATGAGAGAACACAGCAAAAAGTTACAGTTGATGAACCAGAAAGGGGGCCCTCATTAGATTCAGAATCTTTCAGCACCTCACCTTGGAAGTCCCAGTCTCCTTCTGAATGGAAAGTAAACATCTGTTACCTATAAACATCTAGTTTGTGGTATTTTGTTATAGCAGCCCAAACAGAATAGGACAGCCTGCCTGTGTAGCTACCTGGAGGACTAAGAAATACTGGATGTGACTCACCAACATCTAAGAACGGGAAAGATAATTATTTTCATACAGGACGGTAAAGAAAGACAACTCATTCCTGTTCTGTGGAGCAGGTTGATTTTATTAATGTGATTAAAAATAGTCTAACCACTGTTTTGTTTGGCCAAGCTGAACTTACTAAAGGAAGAAAAGTACTTCTATAGCTGTTGAAGTACATCTCTTCTGAGGTTCTGAAGGATGGCTGAATTCTTCCCAAGCTCAGATCTCGGAAGAGAAACAAAACTTAAGTTTCAGGCCGGGGATTTAGCTCAGTGGTTCCACCTGCCTGGCAAGCGCAAGGTTCCTGAGTTTGATCCCCGGTACCAAAAGAACAAACAAACAAAAAACCTTAGGTTTCAAACAAGCAAAAGGCCACCATCCATCCATGACAGCCTGCCACTCCAATATACAAACTCATGCCACAAATACCCACTGTACTTTCAAACTGACATTGTAACAGGGCTATCCCTTCAAATGAAAACATAAAACAGAACTAAGAAAAGCAAAGCTGCACCTTTTCTAGCCCACTGAAGCATGGGGTAACAATTCCTCAGTGCTCCTCTCTGTAGTCTACCTGTTTGAAGGCAGACCCAAGGGGTCATTGGGCACCTCCATGTCCACATTATCAACAGTACCATGATAGGCACCTCGAAGATTGTGGCTCCAGACACCTTCTCCTGGTCTGTCCTGCATGTCGCATGCCGTGCATTCAATAATCCCCTTCCCCTTGGCTGTTTCAGAATCACTTTGTGTTCTGTTGCTGAAACAAAATATCTGAGACTGGATAATATACAAAGAAAAGAGATTTATTTTGGCTCATGGGTCTGTGGGCTAGAAAGTTCAAGGTCAGGTGGCTGCACCTGATGTGGGCCTCGTGCTGCTTCAACTCATAGCAGGAAGATATGAAAGGGCAGGTGGATATGTGTGAAAGGCAAAACAAGAGGAGCAATTTCTCCTTACAACAACAAGCCACCTTCACTAGTCCAGACCCAAGAGAGTAACCTGGGTCTCAACACAACAAAATCAGGAGCCAGGACCTGGTCAGCTTCCATACCTGGCTGACTGAAGACAGAACCCAGCCCTGCAACCAGAGATGCCAAGTCTCTCCGACACACCCCTATCCCCTATCTACAAGTCCTGTCTGCTCCTCTTCCTAATATCTCTCCAATCTGCTGTCTTGGTGTGTCTCCCTACTCAAAGTCCCATGAAGGTGGGCATCACATCATTTATTTTCTGCTCACATTTGTATCCCTGACCTCTAAGCATATTAGATGATCTATAACAGTTGCTCAATAAATACTCGTTGAATAAAATTGAGATCAAATATCTAAGGACCTCAAGGTAAGATAACAATTTACTTAAATATAAGGCTTCCTTGGTAAACTATGATTCTGCAAGTTGCAAGTCAATCTCTGTATTTGTGGCACTTTGGCCAGAACCTGGTGTTTGGAACTTAGTGACTGAGTACTCCCTCCATATGATTGCAAATCATTTAACACCAGTACCCAGGTAAACCTGAAGTGAAAATGCTGATCATCAAGGCAATGTGACTTAGGGAAAGTGTCGGAATTATGAGACCTGTTAGGAGCTCTGTCTCAGCAGCAGCTTTGTGAGCATGTGGCAGGTGCTTTGCCTGTCTGAATCCCACAAGAATCCAGGAGTCAGATGCAGACTCTTAAATGCACCAGGTTGGTAAGGAGCTAAAGAAACCACTCCCATGTCCCTGCATCCCAAAGTCTAAACTGAATTTCTCTAAGCCCTGATTTCCCATTCAGAGGCAACTCCCCACAATACTGCCAATATTGAAACAAAACTTCTCCTCTGGATCCCTTCCTGAGCCACAGCGGTCAGTCCTGCATGGAACCTGGTCCCAGAGGCAGGAGGGGCCAGCCTACCATCACATTTCTGGCAGTACCTGGGCTCCCTCCCACACAGCAGGGTTTCCAGGAGCAGGCCACCTCTCTGATGGCTTACTTGCCTGCGCCGATCCTCAGTCAAGACAAGCAGCTCCATGAGAGCTTCTGATTAGTTCCAGGTGGTAGGCAGCAAACTGCATTCCCCCTACATTTGCAGAGACCTGAGAACAGAGAATACCCATTTTCTCTTCTGCCCCCAAACCCAGGAACAGACACTGAGCAGAAAGGACAAAGTGACTCACAGCAGGTGGAGAGGCCCAGACCCACAAGGACATCAAGGGATCTTATAACCAAGGTGACCGCCAGCTCTGGCTGCAAGAAGCTCAAACAATAAAGGCACTGTTAGTCATTCACTGTTAGTCACTGTTATCCTCTGTGCCAGACACTTTATAGACACCATCTCATCTAATCTTCACTACAATCCCAAGGTAAGAGTACTGTTTACATCCACATAGAATAAATGGAAAGACAATCTAAGAAGGGTCATACAACTTGTCCCTGGTCACATAGCTAAGGATTTGCTAAAGCTGGACTCAACCCCAGTAGGGGTTGTGCTAGTCTTCAGGTTAGAAGGTTTCTGATGGCTTCTGTGTTAATCATGAGTGCATTCATCCTCATTACTGAGAGCTTCCTATGTATCGTGCTCTGTACTAGGGAGGTGCTGGGAAGACAAGAATGAACAAAGCCTAGTCCTATAGTCTAGTGGGAAAGCCAATGACCAATAACCATACAAATAATAGCATAATGGAAAACTGTGATAGTAAGTGGAGACAGGGGTGGTAAAGGTCCTGGACTCATGAACTAGGTAAATATCTCCAGGAAAGGACCACTGGACACAGTTTGCCCAATGAATGCAGACAATTTGGGGTCCAAGGGGAGCCAGCAGCCAGAGGTTCTGCGCACAAATGCCTGAGCTGTCAGGCAGGAGCAGGAGGTGGGGGGTGGAGCGCAGGCAGAGCCACAGAGCCTGACAAGCCTCTGATTCTGCCCAAATGATAACCTGCTGAGGGAAATGATCTCCCAGGCCCCCGGACCTTTCGTCTAATTGCAAACCACGCAACCTTAGCCGGAGCAAGATCTTCAGATAGACGGCACTGTCATCGCCTCCCACCCTGGTTGGTGCCCTCCCTGCTCTGTACCCTGGAGCAGAGGCACATGGGCGCCTTCTGCAGGACACCTGCCTGCCTGTGCAGCACGCCAGTGCCTGGGTCCCTGTGAATATGAGAGCTGGGAACCATGCGGGGCATGCAGGTCCTAGATGGGCAGCCTGTCCTGTCCTGGGCCCAGCATGCAGGCTGCAGGAGGAGCACAGCAGCATAGGATGGCCTGTGAGTACAAAGCCACCAGAATGCTTTCCCTGCAAAACCTTATAGATGTCCTGGCTGTGGAGTCTCAAGTGCTCCTGCAGAGTCTGAGTCTGAAGATCACAGAAAGAGGAGCTCCAGAGACAGTGAGACATCTCTGAGACTTTCGCTGTGGAAGGTAGAGAATGGTCTGGAAGATTTTTCCACTTGGCCACGCTGCTTCTCCCATCTGGAAGACAGGTGTGTGGCTTCCTGGGAGGCAGAGCGGTGCTGGTGAGGAGCTGGGGCTCCTGCTCATGAAAAACCAGGTGCTCCTCATGTTGACAGCCCATACTTCAACAGGAAGGAGACTTCTTCTTTCTCTGCATGCTTTTTCATAACTTTTTATTCCTTAAATTAGATAAGAAGTATGTGTGGGTTACAGAAAAATCAGAACAAAGAAGGGGTGAAAAGAAAATAGAGCTCACCAATAATCGTACTGTTGGGGGAAATGACTGCAGGACTGCTGAACCTTTTTTCAGACCATGTACACACATTATTGGCCACATGTGTGCATACGTTTACAAAACAGGATCCTACTGTGCATATTATTCTGCGGCTTATGCTATAGACAGTTTTGATGCCATGGAATTTACTTTTGCGGGATCATTCTCATGCATAATCTAATGAATAAATCTGCTAAAGTTTATTTAACAAACACTCTGTGATGGGGCATCTGAATTGTTTCCAATTATTTCCTATTAGCAATGCCGGCAAGGAATATCTTTGAAGCTCAGCATGCATATGCATTCTGAGCACTGTTTTAGGAGCCCAAAAGTTCAGCTGTCAATTTCACTAACAATTATTGGGACACTGGCTTGTGAAAAGATGGGGAGCAATGTCCCTCTTCACACTCAGAATCACAGTTGAGGGTCTGGGTCAGCTTGGGGGGGGATGAGGTTCTAATGAAGAAATTTCTTTATTTTGGAGATATTATTAACTCCCAACAGAATTTCAATAAAGATCAACCAACATTTGTTCTGTGGGGGAAATTGTTTCTTCATAAATAAGCACCAACCATTTGCTCCCTACTGAAAAGATCTGCCCATAATAGACATTTTTACCTCTGTACAAGTTGTTGAATATTCATCCAGTGACTCAGAGAAAGAGAAACTGAAAAATATCTTAGTTTGAGTGTGAACTCAAAATACCTTAGACTTTGGCATCCATAAAATCAGAACTAACAATGTGTTCATTTTCATTTTTTAAAAGTCCTCATTGGTTCTTTGCCCTTGAGTGGGGCCAGAAGCTTTAGGGTGTCTCCAGGAAGATCAGAATTTTTGTTTAATTATTAATAGCAGTTACTGGACTTCTGTTTACACTCCATGCAAATAAAGGTCCTTGAAGGTGGTTTCCCTGGGCAGAGTAATGTGAAGCCTGAAGTTTCCCAAACCCCTATCAGCTAGACAGGAAGAGAAGAGCTCAAAATTTTCAGGGTCAGTGGTGGAGAGAATAATGGGGAAGAAGGCCATGTGCGAGGGAATTGCCCAGAAGCCCTGGATAATGGAGCCATCAGACTTCAGGGCTAGATCAGGCTGGCTCAGAATGCTGCCTTAATTCTGCAGGTCACTGGACAAGGCCAAAGACCCCCACCAGCCTGACCCTTCCAATGGGGCCTGTGATTGAGCTTATGTGATTTCTAGGACTTTCTGGGGACTCTCCAGTTCCTTTGGAGAAATAGCAACTGGTCATTTGATGTCCTTCTGTGTTTGATCCGCTCAAGGAAATAAAAAGTTCACAAGCAAGAAAAAAGCTAGGGAGGAAGAAGCGGCCTAACTGCCTTTAGGTGCACTGGTGAACTGGCATGCACTTGAAGTAATGCAGAATGAAGCCAGAGCCAGGACTGAGTTCAGCCTTCAGAGACAGAGAAAAGCCTGTCTCCAATGGCAAAGGACACTCTGAATTTCAGGCTGGCCCAAGCCTCAGAGGAAGTGACAGAACACCCTGTGTGTTGATTGACTTTTCATTCCTGTGACTTGAGAAAGACAACTTATAGGAGGAAAGAATTATTTTGGCTCAGTTTCAAGGTTTCTGTCCGTGGTTTGGCAGTTCCATTGTTTTTAGATCCATGGCAAGGCAGAAACAGCATGGCAGATGGATTTAGCTTAGAAAAGTGGTTCATCTCAAGGTGCTCAGGAAGCAGATAGGATGCGAGAGCCAGAGCCTGTGTCAGTGGACTCCCTCCTGCTTCTGTTTTTGTTCCATCCTGGCCTACACCCTACTGGATAGTGGCACGAACATTCAGGGAAGCTTTTCCCCTCCACTTGCTGTCCCACATCCTAATCATCTCTGGAAACATCTTCACAGACATACACTAGAGTATGCTTTATTAATATCCTAGGTGTCTCTCAACCCAATCAAGTTAACCATCAAGATTAACCGTCACACCCTGAGAGAAATGGATTTTGTTCTCATTGAATCCACTCATCCCACTGGCTCCATGTGCTGCCATGGACAGCCATCCCTCTGTCACTGGAGGTAGGAGATAAATTTTTTTCATCCTTCTATGTAGTGATTCTTTCGTTAGGGCTGAGCTTTGTTTCAGAATGCAGTGTCCTAGGATTTGTTTATACATGTCTTTAGAAGTTGGATCATAGTCAAAGCCAAAACAATGATTCTTATTGTTTCTAAAAATCTCTTTTATAACCTCAAAGTTAAATCCAGGGTATTGGTTTGTCCTTATATACCATATAGATAATGTGCCACACATACCCTAGAACAGACATCCAGATCCTTCTTCTGAACTAAAGCACTCATTTCCCCAACTCCCAAGGCTCCTTTTCTTAAACTTGCCCTCTGCAAAAGGAGCTGCCTTGCTGAGTTATGGGTGATCCCCATCTGGTGAGTGACAGATAAGGCAGCTCCCTTGCCTCAGTTCAGGATGATTTTGCAGGGCCACCCAGCTTCAGAGCTCCCTCTCAGGGTTGAGGGCTCTGTTCAGTTTCTCCCTCTTCTCAGTCCTGCATCTTCCCCAACTTCCTTGGTGCTGTTCCCAAGGGCATACTCAATAAATAAACTTCCATCTGAGAGCCTGTTTCTTGGGGGCCCAGTCTAAGATTCTAGCCTACAGTTCCTTAGATGCTACTTCTTGATCCTATTGCTTACCAAGTACATGAACCATTTTAGTCACTGACCCTCATAAGGTCCTACCAGACCAGTTTTAACCTCCTCCTCTTTATGAGGAAAAAGTCCTATCTTCAGAAGTTAAAGTTTCAATTATTTGTCCAAAGACACAGAAGTAGAGCTAGGATTGGAATTTAGAACAACCCTAACTAAGCCTTGACTTTTTCTAACATATTAATGCTGTTCAGGGTCCTGCCAAAACCCCCTCCTTCAAAGTGCAATTCATGATCTCCAACACAGTTTGACTGTGTTCCTCCAAAGGTCCATGTATTGGAAACAATCCTAAATCCACATGTTAATAATATTTGTAGATGGGGCCTTTAGGAAGTGACTAGAATTAGATACAATCAGGAGGGTGGGGCCATTATTGAATCTACAACAAGAAGAAGAAAGATGTGAGCTGGCATACTGGTTTGATGCCCTCTGACACATAATGGTACAGCAACAAGGCCCTTGCTAGATGCCAAACAGATGCCAGTACCATACTCTTGGGCTTTCTAGCCTCTACACTCTGAGCTAAATAAACCTCTGTTCCATATAAGTTACCCAGTCTCAGGTATTTTGTTACAGCAACAGAAATCAGATTGACAATCTCTTTATGATATTTTCATTCTCCTTCTCTCTCTCCTTGCACATTTCCTTGTTAAATATCTTTATAGTAGCTGTGCTCTGCATTCTATTTGAATTGTGAGTCCGCAGTGCTTACAAGCTCCTTAGGGGAGGCCCTGTGCCATGCATATTGCTGGGTCAGCTCTCTGCCCTTCCCCTTCATTGCCTGGAACAAAATAGACACACAAGGGCTATTTAGTATATTGAATTGAATGACTCTTCACACAAATTGAATCTCTATCTTCTTAGGGTTTCTGACCTATATAGTCTATGATAATATATGTCTGTTCTAGGGTATGTGTGGCACATTATCTATATGGTATATAAGGACAAACCAATACCCTGGATTTAACTTTGAGGTTATAAAAGAGATTTTTAGAAACAATAAGAATCATTGTTTTGGCTTTGACTATGATCCAACTTCTAAAGACATGTATAAACAAATCCTAGGACACTGCATTCTGAAACAAAGCTCAGCCCTAACGAAAGAATCACTACATAGAAGGATGAAAAAAATTTATCTCCTACCTCCAGTGACAGAGGGTCGTATCACAGTTTATTATCTGCCCGAGTCACCAGTCTCCAGGTGATTTTCTATAACCCATGTGTCTTAGTCATTTTCTCATCTCTGGGACAAAATACCCGACACCCACAATTAAAATAAAGGAGGAGAGGTTTATTTTGGCTCATGGTTTTTAGAAGTTTCAGTCCCTAGTTGGCAGGCTCAAATGTAGCAACAGCATGGTGGTAGGTTCTGATGTGGAGGAAAGCTGCTCACATTATGGAGGCCAGGAAACAGAGTGAAGGAAGGAGCTAGCAAGGGAGATACATCCTTCCAGGCCACATCCTCATGTGTCATTTCCAGCTAGGTCCCACTAATAGCACATTTAGCCCTGAACTCCTCCATGGATTAATCCATGTGCTAGTACAGTGCCTCCATGACCCATTCACCTTCTGAAGCCCACGTCTGAACACACGAGGCCTTTGGGGGACATCCCAGAACTAAACCATGACACCATCTTTCTCCTCGCGAAAAACCATCATCCCTATCATCTCTATTATTGACTAAGTCTTTGCTGTCTGCCAGGCATCAAACTGAGCCCTGTGAGATATTAAATTACTTAATTTACCCAATAACCTTCCAAAGTCAATGTCATTATTATTTCTAGTTTAAGAATAAGAAAACAGGCTAAGCATATTGCTCAAAGTTACCACTAGAAAAATGCCAGTGCTGGGAATCAAAGTCAAGACCTGGATTCTCACCACTCAGAGCTCCTAAGAGCCAAATACACACCAAACGAATAATGACTGTCTTGCCGTTGGGAGACAACTATCCCTGGATCTTTTCTGTATGTCCTCAGAGCAGACACCCCAACTGCCTTTGTTCCAGACTACCTTTTATGAATGTTTGTACCTCAAACAACCTTGGAAGAGAAATGTAATCTCAGTGTCCAGCAAAGGATAAGCTTATTAACCACCCAGTATAAGAATATGAGGTCTGCCTCTAGGGCATAGTTCAGGTAGGCTTATCTGCTATAAAACCTCCAAGTTCCCCAAGCCTCGGGCTCTGTGTGTGTGTGTGTGTGTGTGTGTGGTGTGTGAGTGTGTGTGTGCGCGCGCGCGCATGCGTGTTACTTAGGATTGAATCCAGGGTTACATCCCCAGCTCCCACCACCACTTTTGAGACAGGGATGTCAAATGTATGATCCTTCTGCCTCAGCCTCCCAGAGGACTGGGATTGCTGGCATGCACCACCATGCCCAGCTCTTTTCTTGCACTCTTAATGGCGGGCTTGTCGATGAATCCAGAGAGCCAGGACCCACATCCAGGCCTGATGCAACCTCCCCAACATCACTGGAACTGGAAGCCCCAGAAAGGTCTTCCCAGAAGATACTTAGGGCAAGACCAGCTGTGAGCTTAGTGCCTGTGGTACCTTCTCTGCTACTAATCCTCGAAGGTGAAAAAAAAAACAATGAAGAAAGGGAATTTGTATAGATAGAAGCAAAAAAAAATTAAGAATAATGCTGTTGCTGGTGACAATGATGATTAGGAGGAGGATGGAATGAAGCCAATGGGGATGATGATGACTTCAGTGAAGATGATGATAACTACAAGGCTGAGGACAATGATGACAGCAGGGGGATGATGTGACAAATAATGACAAGAATGAAAACAACAGTCTCCAAAGCAGCTGCCACTTGCTGAGTGTTTACTCCATGTCAACCATAAACATTGACCCATTTAATATTCATAACATACCAACAAGGTGACAAAATACAAATTCTCTCACTTCTTTCACAAATCTTTCATCTTTTTTTATTATGGTCTACTTTACACACCCTGTTTAGACTATTTAAGCTCCACCCCTGCACACATTCCCAGGCCTCTTACTCTATCCATTTTTCCCCATTCCTTTAATCATCTTCTCACATATTATATAATTTACTAATTTATTATGCTTATTTCTTATGGTCTATTTTTCCCAGTTGGAATAGGTACTTTGAGAGGACTTGGATTTTGTGCATTTTATTCACTGATATATATATATATATATATTTTTTTTTTTTTTTTTTTTTTTTTTTTTTTTTGGTACCGGGGATTGAACTTGGGTCCTTGCACTTGCACAGCAGGCAGTGAAACCACTGAGCTAAATCCCCGGCCCAAAAGCGGATTTTTTGGCGGGGGGGGGGGGTACCGGGGATCGAACTTGGATCCTTGTGTTTGCGAGGCAGGTGGTGGAACCACTGAGCTAAATCCCCGGCCCAAACTGATATATTTTACATATGTAAAGTATACCTGGTCATAGTAGACTCTTAATAAATATTATTGAAACAAGTGAATGAATAAACTTTGTGTGTTTTAGGTAATGCCACAATCTCCCTGGATATTAGGTCCTACAACTTTAAAATAAAACTTTGGTGCTCTCTATGGCTTGAGGCATTTCTGAAATCCTGGGGTCCCCATGGATGTTGATGTATTAATCTTCTTATACAATTACACAACAGAATCATAATTTTACTTTGTCAGCCATTTCAAGTTTAATTTATGCCTTAATCAGTCACTCATTCATTTAATCAATTAGGAGTTTCAAGCTCTTCTAGATCTGGGCACTCAGCAAGCCATGGGAGGGTTCTAGCAGATACCAGGGCCAGAGAGGATGGAGGTGGAACTTATTTCTATTAAGTTCTGAATATCTGTCAGGTGAGAGAGAGCCACCATCTCCCCAAGAAGCTTCAGCTTCAGCTGCAGGAATGGAGCCCACAGACCCTCAGAACCTTCTAAGTCCACAGGACTGAGGTCCTCAGATGCACAGGACCTGGAGAAAGTGACCCTCTGCTGTGGCCCCAGACTTTGATTCTCTTTCTTTTTCAACCCCCGCTTCTTTCCTGGCCTCCCCTTTAACACACAAATTTTCTTTTTAAATGGATCACTGTCTCGCTTGCATATGGAATTTGAATGTAGTTTCACACCAAAGCAGGAGGTGAGGCAAAGGCTTCTTTACCTTCTTTACATGAATATCAGTTCAACAATAACATGGATCAAGAGACTACTATGTGTGCAGCCCTAGCTGAGTCCTGGGGGCATAAAGATGCCCCAGACACAGCCTTGGAAATCATAGGCTGGAGGAGAAGGCAGGTTTATGAGGAAAGAATTACTAAGCAACACAATGATACTTGATCATGCATGCGGGCAAGGATCTTGATTCTGCCAGGGCATTCAGGATGGTGCTTGGGAAGGGATTTTTGAGTGGAGGCTCCAAAGGATGATTTCAAGTTTACCAGGTGAGTAAGTTCTTTGGAGAAAACAAAGAGTGCTCCAGGCAAAAAGAGCCAGCCTGTGTGAAGCCCTGGAGGGGTGATGGGTGGCCAGCTTCAGCAGATGCTCATTTGGTGGAAGGTGTGAGCACAGGGCTAGTAGGAAAGAGGAAGGGAACCATGGGCTCCAAAAGGGCCCCAAAGTTCTCATCATGCTCAGTGCTTCATCCCTGGGATCTAGCCTAGCACATAACGGAGCATAATAAATACTGATTGCACAAGTAAATGAAGAATTAACATGAGAGGAAAATACCTACCACACAGAAAGGCTCCAAGTTATAAGACCCTAACTTATCTACCTGTCAGGCCCCTCTGCTAAACTCATCTCTTGGGGACAAAGGCTGAGTCTTGCTCTTTGCAGAGCTCAGGGTCCATCCAGCATGGGTCTGGCAGTTCAGACCCTAGCATCTCTCTCTCTGCACCTGCCCATGCAAAGCCACTCCTGCCAGGCCAGTGAGCTTTAGAGAGACCTGTGCAGCAGTCGGGGGTGATGCTGTTCAGAGAAGACAAGCAGGTGGCAAAGTTCTTGACTCAACTGAAGTTCCCTCAAAGAAGATTGCCCATGTTTCCTGGTGCCGGGCCACGTGGTCCATTCTGAGCTGGGTCAGCCCAGGGGGTTTTGGTAGCTGCTTTGTAAGCAGAGATACTTGATAGATCTGCTCCCTCCCAACTTTCTTTCCCCTTCAAATGAGGCAGACTCCACCCAGGCAAGAGTTAGTCACCATTTGGGCTGAAAGTCTAACTAAGCAACTTCAGGCTGGGAAGTAGGTTGTATTTTATTTATTTCTCACTGGGCTTCCATTAACATTCTGGTCAGCACAGAACAGAGAGAGGCTTTCACTTAGGGGGAAATGGGAGTGAACGGAAATCTGCATTTCCTTGGGGAGGCAGCCCCTTCAGTAGCTCTCTGTCTGGAAAGAGGAAGGAATAGGATGGTGTGTGAGCCCCCTCCCAGCAGCAGGCAAGCTAACTGTGCCCCAACATGTTTCCCCCTGCTCTAGAAAGGGGAGACATAGGATACCTGGTTTTAACCCTCAACCTGACTCAACCTGTGACCCTAAACAGTCTCTGCCCTGCTTTGGCTCTTAGTTTCCTCCTTGTGCAATGAATATGTCAAACTCGATAACCTTGAAGTTGTTCTAGTTGTGGAATTGGGGCATTGGCCAGGAGTGGTGGCACATGCCTGTTATCCCAGCACTTGGCAGGCTGAGGCAGGAGGATCCCGGAGAGTTTGAGGCCAGCCTTGGCTACAAACTGAGTTCAAGACTGACCTGAACTACATGGTAAGAACTGGTCTCGAAAACAAAAAACAAAACAAAACAAAAAAATGAATTGGGGCTGTCACAGGGGCTCGGATAATACTCTGCTGCAGGGAAGCTCACATTCTGCCTGAACTCCACCAGAAGTGTCCTCATCACTGAATGTGGCTGCTGGCGAGGCCCTGGCTGGAAAGCTGCCCCGAAGTGAGAAGTAATGGTAACAGCATTGGGCTCAGACCTTGAAGCCTAGCATCTGCTAGGGCCGGGGCCCAAGTTGGTGCTCCACAGGAGTACTGGGCTCGGGACCAGCATCAGCAGCACCTCTGACTTGGCACAGTAGATGGGGTGTGGGTAGCTGCTCCTTGCAAAGCATCATGGGGGATCCCTGAGTCCCTGGGAAAGCAAGGTGACTCTGAGACCATGTCTTAAGTACTTGGTGTGTCAACCCTAACTTCTGGTGCACCTGGGACTACTCAACATCTGCACATCCTGAAATACATCCTAGTTAAAAAACAGTGCATCTTGACCAGCAAGGCTTGGGGATGGGGAACAGTGGACAACCTGCCTTTCCTTGGTGTTAACCTAAGGTCAAGGTGGAAGCCAAAGGCAGGCCGGGCTGAACAGGCTCCAAAGTCTGATAGGTGTGTGGGACAAATTGACATGAAGTCTGAGGCCCTGGCTCACCCTGCCTCACTCGGCCTCAGCCTTCTCATCCCCTCTTCCTTGCTCTGCTTCTGGGACAAGGTGTCGTGGAGTTGTCCCTGATGGAATGGGCTGTGGGCCCTGCCCTCACGCTCACCTCCAGCCTGGCAGCTCTCCACAGGGTTGCAGCTCCCGCTTGTAGTGGAAACTTCCACCGTCCTCTCCTCTGCTCTTTCCCCCTCACTTTTTCGATTGGACACGTGTAATTTATGGGCTGTGATATACAGCACTTCAGAATTGATTTTTGTGCTCAACTGGTGTAAAACATTTTTGGTGAACTAATGCCGCTGGGTGAGATATTTTTTTGTTATTGATGTGTTGGGGGGGCTTTTGTCCCCACGTTGCAGGGCCTCCTGGCCAGGGTCACTCCCTGGTATCCTGCAGCAGGAGAACTCAGCCAAAGGCAAGGCAGCCTTTTGAACTAAAGAAAATATTAATTTAAGACAATGTTTCAACATGAAATTACAAGAGCCTTCAGAAGCCTTTGTTAGTTTGATTCAGGGCCCATCAGGTCTTAAGGGCTGAAATTGGCCACCTTACAAAAAGTTTGTTGCCCATGAACTGACAGGAAGAATTCTGCAAGGGTCTCAGAGCTTCTGTCCCCTACACAGTCATTTCCTGGTGATTTGCCTGGAAGTTTCTTAGAGAAAGGAAAACAGAAGTGCCTCTTGTCTCATCTTTGCTCTCAGCCCAGCTGGGCAGTGACTGGGCCTATAATTACTGAAGCAAGAACTGACCATATGGTCTTCGAACTATAGATGTACTGGGAGGGAGGGGCTAGGAATAAATGGACATTGAGACTTCATGGAAAGTAGGAACCCAGTGGCACCTTACATGTGACACCCAACAATAGCTCCCAGCTGTCAAGTGCTTCGCGTCTTAGGAGACCTGTGGACAGGATGCTATTTGCCTCATTTTACAGACTGAAAAACTGAGGCCGAGAGTAAGTACACGGCTGTTCAAATAGGAAAGAGTGTGAAGGAGAGGAGAGCCCAGAAGTTCCTGACCCCAAAGAATACATCGTCCCATTGCACTGGGCTGCCCAAGGTGGGGCTGGGCTCCGATGTCAGGATGGCCCCCACCTTCCTTCTCAGCCCAGTTCAGCAGGCAGAGTTCTCATCTGCTTTGGGCCCTCTGGCCAGTGCTGGGTAGGTTTTGTCAGAGGGAATACACATCCAAAGAGAGGACTGGCAGCTTCTGGAGGCAGAGGCTTCCTAGGGAATTGGGGAGCAGAGCCACATACTTATGAGGCACAGGGCTGGTGACACATTTTAAAGGTCCACGAAAATGTTTGTATTTTTTTCTTCAAATCAAAAGAAAAATAAATACAAGAATCATGCATGTTTAATAATGAATCCAGCACAGATTGGAATCATCTTTAGATATACATTTTAATAGTTTTTAATGGAGCAAAGGTTGGTGGAGGCAAAGTTGGAAAGTGAGAACGAGGCCGGGAGTTCAGGGAGGCAGAGTCTCTCGGCATACCCGCTTCCACACCCCCGGCCTCGCTCTGCACGAGCCACAGCAGGGAAAGAGGTTGACCTTGTGCCAGAGGGGCTGAGGCAGCACCTCCAGAGGAGCACATCCCCAGCAGAAGGGACAGTATGGCACATCGACCACTGACAGCCTCTTAACCAATGACAAATAATAGCATTTTAGAAATCACCTAACCCAACCCCTCATTTTTCAGCTGGGGAAACCGAGGCCCCACGGGGAAAGGAGCTAAGCCAAGTGGAGTTATCTATTCATTTCTAGAGTGCTTTTTCCTTTCATATCACTGCCTGCAGATTAGCTTCCATTTCACGTGTATCTTTTAGCAACCACTGCCTGGGCTCATCAGGAAGGTTCCCTGGCAAACAGAATAAAACAAAGTGAGTCACTGCCTTTTATCCCCTGCCTCTAAACTTCCCCTGCCAGGAGGAGCTCTGAGCCCAGGGCCCTCGAGCTGGTGTGGGAAACACAGGCTCCAGTGACATAATCAGAAACAACGTACTTTCTCCACAGGTGCCATTTATTTTCAAGCATCTGTTCGATCCCTGCCGAGGGATGAAAACCATAGTGTCAACTGCCTTCTACTCAGCTCCTTTGGAGGCCCATTTGGTATTAACATCAAAGTGTTCTGCATATTTATCATTCCTCCCTCAGCATTAAGCAAAGACATCTGACAGGCACACAAAAGCTCCATAGTTTCCACTTGGACTCTAAAAAGGCATCAGCAAGTTCAAACCCAAGTTGAAAATTCTCTCAAATAGGTATATTTTCTTTACTGGGAAACTGGGGAGGATTATCACTTAGCATCCTCTCCAAAATCAATTTGCGTCCACTTACCAGTCGCTTCTGGTATAAAATAAAGGAGCTTACAGTTCATTATGCAGGATTTAATAAATGACACCAGATAGCTCTGATGAGAACATTTCTGAGGTGGAGGGGGGAATAATAGACAATGCCCTGTCTTTGGTCTTTCTTTTCTTTTTTTCAAGAGCAATCATGTCTACTCTTTGAAATATAATGGGACCATGCTAAAATATAGATTCAAGTATGACCCGACAAAGGAAAATATTCCACTCTGGTCACACTCAAAGTACTTGAGCTTGCTTTGAAAAGTTTAGAAAAAGACAGCAATCTCAAACTTTGAGGAAAGAAATAAGAATGCATTTGTTCCTGAAAGAAATTACCTACTGTCATGACTGATCTTCTTAGTGCATTTAAAATTTTGTCTCGATTATTGGTATTTACATATGTGTGCTGTCCTTACCTCCAGTGAGTCAGACAAAGCTGTGTCACTTTGGTGGTTTTTGTTTTCTGAGTGCTGGCGGAGTTCAGCAGACGGAACCTAGCAGGTGAGAACCCTACCACGGGGCTCCCCAACTCTTGCATCTGGGTATATGTCCTCTAATATTGCAGCTTCCATTCTCTCATCATGGTAGGGCCCATGATTTCCAGGTGATCGGCAAGAGTGGGGAGTTTTGCACTAAGAATCTTGGGTTCCTTAAAGAAGCTGAGTTCGAATGTATTCCAGTCGTAGGGTATGGCCACAGTAGCTCCTCCAAGAGTGCTACTGATAGCTAAGAGTGGTGCTTTCCCTTTACAGAGGAAGAAGCAAAGACCCATGGCAGAAAAGGAACCACACATCTCACTCTCAGGCACTGCAGACTCTGCCCTCAACCCTGCTCCACCCCAGGCCGTTAGAGCCCACCTAGCCCAGGTGCCACTCAGGCAAGCAACTCTCTGGAGTGAGATGCATTTTAGAAATGGAGAAACAACAGGCCCTAGTGATGTGATTTCTTCAAAACCACAAGATAAGTTGGTTGAAGAACAGAATTAAATGCAGTTTGTTTGTGTCCTTTTCAGGAGTCAGGTCATTAGGCCAAGTGCCCAAGGGAGGCCTAACCCTCTTTTTGGCCATGCATGCAGGACAGGGAGGCAGGCAGGGTTCAGAGAAAGAGCAACAAAGTGACCTGGGTAAGTAGTCATTCATTCATTTATTCTTTCCATAAGTGTTAACTGAGCACTTGGTGAGCACCCAGTGCTAGGTGTATCCCTAAGGTGTAAAGAAGGAGAAGGCATGGACTCTACCTTTGAAGACCTCACAAATTACCAGGGAAGTCAGGCACATAACAGAGAAAGGTTTATGCATGAACTAGAGGCAGAAATGTTCTCCTGGTGTGAACCAGAGAAGAGCATTAGAAACTCCCCAAGTCTTCAGAGAAGGCTGAACAGGAGGGAGCTGGGCTGAAGGGTAAGAAGCTAAGCAGGAGGAGAGGAAAGGCATTCTGGAAATACCCCAGAGGCAGGGATAAATTCAGCTATGAACAAAAAGCTATGTTGGAGGCACAGATTGTACAAGTCAAGAAAGCTCAGGAACAGCACAGTGACAAAGAAAGCCCCAAATCCCAGGGTGCTGCAGAGTGACCTTTTACTTCTTAGTCGCAGGCAGCCCATGTGGGTCCAGCAGCCTCTTCTGTCTGAAATGAGTTGTGATTTCTGAGGTTTCTCTAGTGGGTAGGGGCTGAAGGAACACACCAGCTCTTTACTGCCTCAGCCAAAAGTGTCACGTCACTCTTGCAGCCCATTGGCTTGTGTAAGTCATATGACTCTAACTACAAGGGATGCTGGGTAATGTAGAGATCAGTGGTACTTTTAAACATCATCAGCTTTTGTTTTTTACCAGAATGCATTTATATGGCTTAATAAATCCTTATTTATAAAAAGGGATTTAAGGAGAAAGTGGCAATTGAGACAGATTTTCTTGAGAGAAATCAAGCCCCAGAAAGGAATATGACTTGCCCAAAGTCATCTAGAAGGTGTGCCCCTTGATCACCAGGCTACTGCTCTTTCTCTTACTTGACTCAGGGCAAAGTTCCAAAGCCAGAAGAGCAAGTCCTTTGATCAGATGTCACTCATTCCTGCAGACAGCAAAACGAGTGAGAATATTAGCTGCCTAGAACAAACCTATGGTAGATGGACCACAGGCTTGTTTCAGTCAACTCCAGCATACATGAGTCTCATCTTTTTCCATGGGGCAGCTCAGTCCCTGGAGCTAAGCTGCTGAGTTCAAATCCTATCCCTCTGCCAGGAATGAGCTGGTAACCTCAAGCAAGTTGCCCTCCTTCTCTGTGCCCCAGCCTCTCATCTGTAAAATGGAGATGATTTTATCACCTGTCTCCAAAGAAATTTTATTATTAGCAGTGGCCAGTAACTACATAACTTCCACTGTATTTCAGCTGCTTTGGAAAACACCTTATATGCATTATTGCATTTAATCTTGACATCAAAGCTAAGATAGGGGTTTACTAGCCTGTTTTATAGATAGAGAGTGAGGTACATCAGGTAAATGGCAGCTGGATTTGGAATTTGAGTCTACTTACTGCAAAGCCGCTGTCCTTCCTCTAGAGCTATGTGATCTGGGGGCACTGGCCTAAGAGGTGAGGCTTATCTGGGGTTTTGCACCTGAGCCTGGGACAGCCTGGGGTCTCCAAGTCTTGAATCCCAGACTTTCTATGACTCTGAGGCCAAGAACTCCCTTCTCTGAGAAATAAATTCGCTCTTTCTTTCTATGTCCATCCAGGGCACCTGGGTGTTGGCCCCTCAAAAGGTTTTAGGAGTTCACTTCCTTACAAGGTTCACAAAGGATATGACCTCCTTACCCTAAAATCAGGCCTTGGGTACTGCAGGCCAAAAACCCCTGGTGACTGTCCTGATTTTGTCCCATGGTCCCCCCTACTTTGCTGGGCTTCATTCTGCCTCTTTAAAATTTGCAGTTACCAATAATTCCCTTTGTTGCACCCAAACGCGAACCACCATATTCAATTATTAAATATAAGTGTTTCTGAAATATTTTATCTTGACATGTATCTCCGGAGTCAAATGACCCCGGGCAGTGTTCATAATTAATTTCATCAAAAGGAAAAAAAAAGTGCTGGCAAGGGACTCCCTAAATGACCTGTCCTGGAGAAATACAGCTGACACTTGGCTCCCTTCTCCTTCCCTCTCCTTCCCTCCCCTTCCCCAGGACTCTGGGCAGGGGAGTTGAGACAGCACCTCTGTCATAGGATCCCAGAATTTCTGGCCCGGGAGGACCTGCATGATCATTTTGGCCAACCATTTCTTTTTCTGGCCAAGGAAACAGGCCATGGGAGGAGTTGTGACCTGCCCAAGGTGGAAGAGACAGAGGTGGTGGCACTAGATAGGTCCTAGGACTCACACCTGGTCCCTACAAGGGTCTGAAATGGCTGATTTTGCTTCCTCTCACTCTATGCCCTCCAGTTGCAGATCGATCAGTTCATTTAAAGGAGAAGGGGAAGCAAACCTGCTTCTTACCATAAAAAATGCCCTGAAACAAAGGGCTTTTTTGTACCCCTCCCCCACATGCTCAGACAGAAAAAGAGATTAAGTTTGAGGAGTCACTTCCAATCAGAAAGCTACCATTTAATTACAATGCGCAGGAAATTACAGAGTGAATGGGCAGACGGGTGATAAGGGACTGCCCTGAAGGATGACAGGCTTGAAATCCAACCACTTCATCACAGAGCTACTTATCACAAGAGGCTGTCTGGAAGGCTGACAATCTGATTGTACTGTCAACTCAATTCATAATTAATATATTTATCAAATTAATTACTGAAAATATCTCCCTGGCTCTTGCCACAAAACAGTGGCTAGCTTCATGGCGGGCTGGCTTCGTTTTCTGCTAATAACTGTGCTGTCAGTTTAATGAGGGCAGGGAGCGGCCCCTGTTTTGCCTGCCTGACAGACAAATTGCCCTCTTACAGGGAATGATACCTAGAATTTAAGAGAAGAAAAGAAATATGGCATTGTTTGGTGACAGCAGCAATCGCAGGCTTGTCTCGGAAACTTTGCATCAATTCTAACACACAAGAAAGGGAGGGTGGGGGTGCTTTTGGCAGCTAACAAAATACTTTATGAATTCCTGACTGATCCCTTCATCAGAGGCTCCAGGGTGGAGTGGCTTCTCTGAGTCCTGGCTGGAATCTGCCAGCTGAGGTTTAGATTTAGGGACTTAAGAAGTAGAAGATTCTCACTGATGATTTTTTGTAAGGAGAGAGAGCCAAATGCCAAGGGTTTCCCTGTGTGCAGTGAGCTTCTTTTGATCAGCCCCTCAGCTAGTTTGATCTCAGGGTGGAACAATCATTTTCTCCCTTGCTACAGCGAAGATCCAGGCCACTCTAGGGCTTCTGAGTTAAGATCCCATGGGCTTCTGAGAACCACTTGGTGAACCCCAAATGCTCTGCCGCCATCTTTGCTGTCTACTTCGTATTAGGCAGCTCTGAGCATGCGACTCTGCATTAACTACAGGACAATGCTGGCTATGGAGACCCTGCTGCCCTTACAGAAGCACACTTGCCCAGGTGAGGGGAGACACACGAGCTTAGGTGATGTGAGGCAGGGACATGTGGGAAACCCAAAGCTTGGCCGATGGAGCAACAACCCTAGGGGCATCTGCATACATGCCTGCACAACTGAGACCAGGGACAGAGCCTCCATGAAGAACCACTACGCAGACCCTCAGTGAGCAGCACTCTAGCCTCACCAGCAGGCTTCCTGGAAGAGGCAGCATTTCAGGAACAAGTGAGCAGTTGGAAGGAAATACCTGGAGAAACACGCTCCCCACATGTGTTTTCAATTGTTCATCTCTAATCTGCCTGTTCTGGGTAGGTGCTGGGGATGGGGGTGTTCAGGCATAGGCCTCAGTGTAGGGTGGCCAGCTTCTTCCATCAGTGCCTCCAGAGAGTCGTCACTGAGGCTTAGGGGAAGGCATGCTTGCTGCGAAGCTCCTTAGGCCCATTTTCATTCCAGCCCTTTGGTAAGTACCTCACTGAGGGTCAAGTCTGCATGTGGGTCAGGGTCTTCTGGACACAGTAAATTCATAACCTTGAGCTCTTCCTGACCTCTGCTCTGTTCACCTCTCAGCTTCTTTACTGGTCCCACATCCTGCCTTCCCCTCTGCTCCTGGCACCCCACTGCCTGCCGTACACCCCCAATCTCTGCCGTACACCCCCAATCTCTTCTTCCCTCTGGGCCCCTGCTCTTTGTCACAGGAGGGAAGATCTGTTTCCCTCCGTGAGCAGAGAGTCCTGGGTAGGGAAGAAAATTTCCAGGAAGTCCTAAGGGCCCAACTCCTTCCTCAGCAGCCTCTCTGCCCTGCAGCTCGGGGCTAGAGCTCCTCCGAAAGGCCTTTCTGGATGCTGGCCAGCTTTTTAACCATCAACCCACCTCACATCTCCAGCTTCTCCTTCCACATGGGCTGTACGGTCCTGAGTGAAAAACTAGCCTAAGACAAATCACAAAAGGAGAGAGCTCTGCCTGCTGGTCCAGATCACCTTGGGTAGGACTCGTGTCCTTCCCCAGCTGATGGGTTGCTCTGACCTGATCAGACCAGTCTGAGCAGATTTTTACTGATGGCCAGTCTGGTGCCTCTATGGAAATTGAGGCAGATTGCATATCTTCTTCTCTAACTCAAGTCAGGCACAAGGACAAGTAAACAAATGATAAAGATACAAATTAAACTATCGTGTTAATGCTTCGATTAACTTATGTTAATACTTTTTTTTTTTTTTGGTACCAGGGATCGAACTCTGGTCCTTGCACCTGCTCAGCAGGCGGCGAAACCACTGAGCTAAATCCCCGGCCCCGATGTTAATACTTTTTAAAAAATTGTTTAGTGCATGTGTGCATTTTGTCTGTTTAAGGTATTTGGAGGATTTAAAAGAAAGATGCCACACTAAATTTGAATTCATTGTCTCTAATCAAGGTACAAATGTGTGAAGTCTTCATTTCCACAGTGTCGTTTATTAGACGTATAACTCATGTGAATTGACAGGGTAATTTAAATAGCGTGCAGTACTGGGTGGAAACACAGGCTCGGGTGGAAAAAGGCCCTGCCGAGTCCTGTCACCATGCACAAGCCAGTGAGCACAGGAACATTCAATCTGTGGGGTCAGCAGGGGATGTCCAGTGCCAGTCCCTAAAAGGCCTTTAATAGCAAAAGATGTGGATAATTTATACATTGTTTAACTAGCTTTGAAACAGCCAGTTTTTCTTGTATAGTGACTGGGTTTCCATAAAACAGAGACAAGGCCTGCCCATTTGGCTCTGTTTTAGAGGAGATGGCGCTGTAAAGTTAATGCAGTGAGAAATCTATGGTGCTCTGGCATTAAACCCAACACGGGGCATAAAGAATTGGGCCTGCTCTAAGCCGTGGCAGCAAATAAGGAGATTAAGCAATCTTTGCAGATCAAAACCATCCAGGTGGATGGGAGAGAGCTGGAGGCCCAGCCGGGGGAATATGGGAGGTGGTGGAGTGGGGTGGGGATGGGCTTTCTGGGGTCTGCTTCACTGAGGGATTTGTTCCTTAAGTACTCGTGTGGTAGGTACTTTTTTTGGTTTGGGTTTGGTTTGATTTTGGGCAGTACTTACTGAAGACAGAACCCAGAGCCTTGAACATGCTAGATAAGCATTCTAACACTGAGCTACATCCCCAGCCTTTTAAAATTTTATTTTAAAACAAGGTCTCACTAAGTTGCTAGGCTAGCCTTGAACTCTCGATTCTCCTGTCCGGGCCTCTAGAGTAGCTGAGATTATAGGCTTGGACCTTTATGGCCTTGTGGTGGGGCTCTGAAAAGCCAACCAAAGTCATTAACTATTCTTTTTTTTTTTTGGTACCGGGGATTGAACTCAGATCCTTGCGCTTGTGAGGCAGGCAGTGGAACCACTGCACTAAATCCCCGGCCCTTCATTAACTATTCTTGAACCCCAAAAGACAGAGGAGGACTGAGAGAGATAAGCAGAAAAGAGAAGAAAGGGGGGAAAAAGAGAAAAAAAAATCTGATGCTATGGCAAAGGCTCCTGAATGGGAGGGGAAAAGGGAAGCAAACTATCTCAGAGGGCAAATGTCATTTTGAATACAAGAGATGGGAGGAAGAGAATGAGAAGGGATTACCTGATGGAGCCGAAGGCACTTCAGGGCAGTGGCCAAAGGCTTGCATCTGAAGCAGAGTAGCTGACAATTTTTATTTTTGGAGGGAAAGGATGAGGTCTCCTGAGTTGGCAGATAGGGAACAAAGGCCCGCATGCAGGTCCCCACAACTGGGCCTTACCCCCCTGAATACTGACGCCGAATGCGAGTGAAGGACAGAGACGTAGGTCTCAGTCAAGGGGTGAAGACTCGAGGGGCAAACCAGAAGGACAGGGACAGGTGACAAGGCATCAGTTCGCAAGCACCTGTGCTGTCAGCTCTAAGTGTAAAAGAAGCAGGCCTTCTGCTTAGAGAACGGAGTGGAAGATGATTCCAGGAGGAACAGAACTTCTTTTGTGATCAGGTTCAAGGACACGGCCTCAGCACCAGTCATCCCTTCACTCATCCCCAGCCTTGTGCCAGGGCAAGCAAGCTTGGTGTACATTTGCAGACAAAATGTCTCTCCCAGCTTTCCCAGCGCATCATCTCCAGCTTCAGCTGGTTAGCAATCATGCAGGAAACTTAAAGTACAGATTGCTGGGCTCCATCCCCAGAAAGTCTGGTGTGGGTGGTTCAGTGGGGCCAAGAAATCTGCATTTCAAGAAATAACCCAGGTAAATAGAAGGCAGCCCAAGATGACCTTGGATGACAAGGCTCTGAGAAACACTGGCCCCAGGGGGGAAATACCCAAGGGCAGTAACTTGTGGAAAAGATGTCAGGAATTTCTCCAAGATGCTGGGGTCCCAGAATTAAATGCTACTGAGTATCTGGAATCCTGTACCTGGAAAATGAGATTGTGTGGTCAAGGCCAGCACCAGGTGAATCACATCTTGTGCTTCCCACTAAAACTTAGGAAGTTAGAGCCACCTCTTAAGGCTCAGGAGGGGCACAGGCCTCAGCCACGCTTAGCTGGTGAGGAGAGAATTTGACAGCAGGCACGAAATCCTGGGAGGAGGAGGGAAGAGGCAGCCTGGGGCCTCCTTCAACCAGCTGGTCAGGCTGACTTGGGGCTCCAAAGCTTGCAGGATCCAGGTGCTAAGGGGGCTGAGGCAGGATTGGGGAGATCTAAACTGTGGTCCTCGTGCTCAGAGACCGAACCACTTCCTTAGCCACACAGCATCTATCACCAAGTGACAGCACAAAACATGGAGAACAATATGACAGAACCATAAAGGAAGTCACAGGCCCATGTGATGAATTATTACCAGAATTTTGCTGGCCCAGAATGTACTACTGGAAGAGCCTGGAAAACTAACTGCAGCTGGGTCAATAAAAAAGTGCCAACTCAGCAGTTGAGAGCAAGGAGCCTCCAGACAGAGGCCAAAGAGGGCAGGAGCAGCCCAAAAGTGTTGTGTGATCTTGGATGAGTCACTTCCCTCCTCCAAGCTTTCGTTCCTCATCTGCAAAATAAAGGGCCTCTGCCAGATGTCTTCTAGGGGCCTGATATCCTCAAAGGCCTATAAATTTAAAATTCCTCTAAACTTTACTAGCCTTAAAGATTAGTCATTAAGGCCATAATAATTATGAAGGTAGAGAATAATAAATAGTTTTAGGAGGTGTTAAAAATACTAAAGATAAGATTAAAATTAAAACCTGGCATCTGTCAGAAAGCTTAAACATGAGCTGAGAGAAACTCTAGATATACAGATCCCCTGGCCCCAGGGGGATACTGAGAATCCTACTCCAGCCAAGGCCTCCTCCTGACAATAGGATTTTGTGTAGTGATTTGACCAATTTGCTCTGGAGAAAAGAGCCCGGGAAAGGCTGAGACTGCTCCTCCATTGATGCTTCTCAGATTTCCTCACAGACAATGACTTCCGGAGATAAAACTCAGCAAATGGGAATCACCAGGGGGTTCAAGAATGGCGGGAATACCAGCCATAGTGACCAGCTCCTCAATGTCGTGGTGAATTAATTAATAGATGTGTCACTTCCCAGGAGCACCTCTGCTGCTGCCTGCTGTCTTTGTGGAGCCCAGCTAGAGAAGGAAGCCCACGGCCAAGTTCCCCATCCTTAGAGTCCAGGAAAAAGTACCTGCTATGATTCCCTGTCTGAGAATAGGGTGACCTAAGCCCTTGGGACAGAGGGAAAACATGCTCAGTTGGTTTCCTTGGATGTAAACAAGGACTCAAGGAGGTGGAGGGAGGACTTTACAACCCAGACAAACCTAGGCCTGGTCACCTTTGAGGAGTGATGTGGCAACCTGCTCATCCTCTCTCATCCTGAGTCTACTCATCTGTACAGTGGGTACAATGATATCAACTTCTCAGAAGTTTTAAAAAGATTATAGGGCCGGGGATTTAGCTCAGTGGTTCCAGCGCCTGCCTTCCAAGTGCAAGGTCTCAAGTTTGATCCCTGGTACCAAAAACAAAACAAAACAAAAAGATTATAGTAAAATTAAGCAGCAGTGACAAGTAGTGCCAAGCACGTAGCAGGGCCCAGAAAGAAGAGCATGGCAGATTCTAGATCTGGTCTTGCATGAACAGCCAGGATATCACCTCTTTCCAATGTGACATAGAGTCTATTCCACCTCTCTTAAACCTAGATGGGGGCTTCGTGACCACCTTAATGAAGAAAATGTGCCAGAAGGAATCCTATGTGACTTTTGAAGCAAGGTCATAAGAGGTGACTCTGATTCTCCTGGGATGTGCACCTTGAGATCCTTGAGCTGCATTAAGAAGTTTATGGTCCAGTAGTTACGACCACACTGGAGAGATGGTGTGGAGAAAGCAGAGAGACAGATGGATAGAGACATAGACAGAAAGACAGAAACCTAGGGCTGCCTCATCGCCTGCCTCCCCAACTTGGACAACAGACAGTGGGCGAGTGACCTCCAGATGATGGTTGTCCCTGCGTTCTATGCAACCCTTATTTTGCATGTTAGAGCAGCAGAGAGCTGAGCAGATTCTTGAGAAAAATCAGTGCTGTTGTTTTAAATTTGGCAGTGGCTTGTGATGTAGCCTCAGATGGCTGGAAGAGGACCTTGGCAGGGCAGAACTGATCTGCATGAGAGGATTTGGGAAGCAACTCAGGATAGGACTTGGAGGGGCAGAGGAAGCCCACCTATCCAGCATGTGGGGAGACCCCAGAGAACCAGATGCTCCCCTCCTGCCTACAGATTGCTCCCAGGTCTATCAGGATGGGTCATCCTTAGAAGTACCTGGAGCAGTTAACTTGGCAACAGAACACGGAAAGGCTCGTTGGAGGATGGAAGAACATTCTGAGGCCTATCCTATGGCTGCCCAAGAAAGAGGAGAGAGGAAGCCAAGGGCAAGATGCTCCTCTGTCTTGCCCTGGAGCTGAAAACAGGGAAAACCCACCCATGATAACTGCAGGTGGCTCCATTCCAAACCCTTGGCCAGAGATGAGCAAGTGATAGCCAGTGAGCTAAATATAGATTTCTTCCTGGGTTTGTAAATAAAGTTTTATTGGAACAACATCTGTTTACATACTGGTATGGCTGTTTCTTGCACTACAGTGGCAGAGGTGAGTAGTTGAGACAGGGACTGGCCACAATGCTTAAATACATGCTGTCTGACCCTTACAAAGAAGCCTGCCAACCAAAGGTGAAATCCTGAGATGTAAGATGTTCTACCCCACCCTGGTCTCTCCTCAGAAAGGCCATGTGGGCTGTGTGCACACCACCCTTTTGACATGTACTCAGTCACTGAATGCTCCTGGGTCCTTACTGCCTGGTAGGCCCCTTGCTCCACCATGAGAACAGAAAGCCAAATATACACAGTCCCTGTCCTATAAGAGATCACAGTGTGGTGCAGGGGACAGCCACACCACCCCAGAACTGGGCCACAGAATGGTATAAACCAAAAGAGGCACAGTGGTAGAGGTCCAACAGCCAGAGAGGGTCAGACAGTCCTGCCTAGGAGGCCATGCTGGGGGCCCTGGATGCTGGAGGCTGAGCAGGATGTGGTGAACAGAACACACAGAGCCAGGGTGAGGGTACTGGGCAGAAAGAGGAGGCATCTGGACCGAGAAGGCAGTGCGTACAAAGGCACAGTGGGGAGTGCAGGGAACCTGGAAATTGAATCATTCTCTTCACTGTGCAAGGACAATATGGAGTGAGGCAGGAAATGGCAGGAATGAGAGCCAGAGGGAAGGTGAGGCCAGGCTGCGGAAGGCAGGCAGGCCCACAGGAAGAGACAGAGACACAGATGCCTACAGATGCCTGCAGATAGCTCTGCACCACACAGGACTGAAAAGCACCCCATGCATAGCTGTACCACCTGCACCACGACACAGATATTTTTGTGTCCATCTGTGTTCATCGTAGGCACCTACCCTGCACCTGTCCCTCGCCGTGATGGGCTGTCCATGAGCAGTAAGGGCCAGTCCTTCAACACACGTGGGGACCTCCAGCCTCACATGGTCAGTGTCCTTCCTACCTTTGTAAGTTTCCTCTCAGGTCAGCTTTCAGGCGGGGAGAAAAAGGTACAACACGTGAATGAGGGGAGCACAGCCACCTGCCATGTGTTGTCTTCGGGTGACTGGTGCCCTGGAAACCTCTCGCTGAAAAGGCATCAAGACATGAGTCCCAGGGAACAAGCAGGCCTTTGTTGATGGGGCGGGCATCTGGGAATGCAGGGAGCAGCCCTTTCGGCTTTGGCTGGACATGGGGGTGGGGGCCATGTGGGGTGGGCACTTGACAGCAGCTGGGACCACTCCAACCTCTTTGTTTTTGTATAATGCGCTCTGTTACAGTTGTGTCGTCCCTCCAGTTTTCCTTAATTAGAGGCCAATACCTCTATTACTGTTTCCATAATATTATTGCTAAATACAGAGGTTTCCTGAATACAGTCCTAATTATAAATCCTGTTGTCCTGTCCAACCCTGCTTATGCAATCATTATTATTATTGACATTATCATCATCATTACTTTTCCCTAAAGGTCTAAGGCATTTGTGTTGCTGCTCTGAAGCAGGCAAGCCCTAAAATGGAAAAATGTGCACATGAGATTGATGGGGGCACTGGCGCTGTCGTGTCAAGCTTCGCTGGACTCAGTGTCTTGCTCTTGTACCCTTCTCACCCCTCTGAGCACCCGGCTAAGAGTCTCGTCTCCCTGTACCAAGAAAGATGGGGCCATGCTTGGTGCCACACACCTGTAGTCCCTGCTACTTGAGGGGCTGAGGCAGAAGGTTTGCAAGTTTGAGATCAGCCAGGACAATTTATCAAGACCCTGTCTCAAAGTCAAAAGGGCTGGGTGTGTAGCTCAGTGAAAGATCATATGTGTTCCATGTGCAAGGCCCTTGGTTTATTCCTCAGCACAAGAAGGAAGAGAAAAAGGATGAGGAAGAGGAAAAAGAGGAGAAGGTGGAGGAGTGGGAAGTGGACGTGGAGAGGAGGAAGTAGAGGAGGAGGTAGAAGAGGAGGAGGAAGAGAACAAGGCGGAGGAGACAGGCCAGGAGGTGGAGGAAGAGAGCGGATGTGACTGGAGATGGAATAAGCACTCACTGTAGTTATAGTCCCAGCTGTTCCCTGAGGTCCTAGGTGGTGCTGGGCAGAAAGTCCTCTGACATCTGAAGACATCAGTTTCTTCATCTGCCAGGTGGGAAACTGACCTTACCTGAAGTCTAGGGAAGATCCTTAGAGAATTTCCTTTGTCTTCCTTATAATAAGCACCCAGAGCGCCTTTGCAAAATAAACCAAATTAAATTAAGGAGTAGAAGCCTGCTAAAAATGTAGCATTGCAGTCAGAGCTGTGAGCAGAAGGCTTTTTTCTGAGCCCAGAGCTCCGCATTTTCAGTCTTGCAGCAGTGTATAACTAACTGGGTCAAGGGTCTATAGATGGCAGCCTCTTGCTAACTACGACAAGGAGAAAACGCTTTTGCTGATCTATCCTCTTCAAATGCAACAAGACCAGAGAGACACTGAAACAACACAATTTGCTATCTTGAGAAGCTGAATAACTCCCAGAGACTGATGCAGCCACTGGGAATGTTTAATCTTGAAAATAAAAAAGTATGCTTCTAAAGTAATTATTTAGAAATCTTATTTCCACTGCAAGAAAAATATTCTAAAAACAAACATAACTCATGAAAAACTCACCTGAATGTTTAATCTTGTGGCATGAATTCCATGCAAATGGCTGAGCGATGTTTGAGATCTTCCTCAAACAACTCCCCCACTTCAGGAGCCACCTCCTTGCAGCCCAGGTGTGAAACTTCAAGCAAGGAAATGGGGCTTCTCCTTTGTGATGCTACTTGGGGATCTCAGAGTAACCCTGTTGGAACCAGATGAGGTGATATACACCTATGATTCCAGTATTCCCTTGGAAGGCTGAAGCAGGAGGATTTGAGTTTGAGGCCAACCTAGGCTAGCAAGTGAGACCCTGACCCAAAACAGACAAACAAGTAATCCTGTTTGGGTCTTCAATCCCCATTTTGTGAACCTCATACCACCAGTTAAAATTGATGTTCAAAAGTCTACACTGTTTCTGAAATAATTTGCCCTCACTGACAATCAAAGATATTCTAACTGAAACAAGGAGATACTGGACTTGTGTCATCACTTGACAAAAATGTGTAGATGACACCTATGGGGTTGAACAATATGAAATGGTCTTCTTTTTTTATGTTACAACTATCAGTCAAAAATCATCAACCTATATGCTATGATCAATTCCAGGTGTTGGTGGCACAGCTAAGACCCAGCCTGATGGGGCCCCACCCTTGTGGAGTATGTTCTAGTGGGTACCAACCAGGTGAGCAGGCAGTTTTAGTACAGGGTGGCAAGTGCTATATTGAGGGTGGAATAGGCTGCTCTGGGACATGAAGTAGAGGCACTGAAATGTGAGTGAGGAGGACAAAGTCTCTGCAGGTAAAGCAGGGACTTAAGGACTTTTGCTGTCAAACATAGAGGATGACAGAACCAAGGCCTGGATGTGTAGTGCACACAGGAGTCTGAGGTCCTGGAAAGAGCCCAAGGTGCCTGGACCTAGAAGGGGAGGAGAAGCACAGGGCAGGAGAAGATACTCAGGGTGGGAGGAACTTGAGAAGGCAGGAGATGAACAGGGAGCAAGGGTCCTCCCAGTCATGATGGAGAGGAGCTGCTTCATCCTAAGTTTAGTGGGGAACTGCTCAGGGCTCTTAAACTGACAAATGGCAAGATTGGATTGGCCATTTAGAAAAAAGACTCCCCCTGTCACTAGTGTGGAGAATTGATTAAGCCCAGCTGGATGTGGAGCGCAGAGACCAGCTGAGGTGAGAGATGTAATGGCCTACTGCAAGTGGCACCTGGGTCAGAGATAAACAGATGCGTTGGAGGTTTTTGATAGTTGCTTGGATGTAAGTGAGAAGGAGGCACCATCATAGGTGGTGTCCAGGCAGCTGGAGAGCCTGAGGGAGGGGACTTGGAGAGGAGGCAGAGAGCTCCATATTGGACCGTTGGTTTGGGGCATCCGGGCTCATGGATGGGGCTTGCGCAGCAGCAGCTGCTGCCCCAGACATGACACGGAAGGAGGTCTTTGTGGGAGTTCCCACCAACCTTGGCCTTGGATGCTGCTGTTGAGGGATTATGATCAGAGTTTGCCCCCCCCACCTTCAACATGCAGAGAAGCCAGTTGGGCTTCAACTACCACAGAAGCTCCCGGGCTCATCTCAGTGCCACTGATTGAAACCTCAGAGATCAAGGCAGGGATTTGGAAAAAGAAAAAAGAATAACACCACTGTATAGTGAAAAAGATGTTTTCCCATACCACCATTGAGATATATATTTAATTGTAAGTCTAAAGATCTAAAATGACCATGACTATCCCAAGGAAGAAAAACTTAGAAAGCAAGTGGTGAAAGTAGCAAAGAATTTACTTTTTTTTCCACCAAAATGCCCTGAATGACAAAGCAATGACAACTAGTATTCTTATACTTAGTCAACCTTTGTCAGAAGGAGCATTTACAAAGGAAACATAAGCTGACAGGTTAAACATTCACAATATGCCCAGGAAAATTTAATTTATTATAATAAGGGAGAAATTAGATGTAATACATTAACCTTAATATTCAAAAGCAACTATAGGCCACTTTAATAGGACAGCAGAGTCCCTTATGTAGTCCATGTGCCCTCCTGAGAGGCACAGCCAAAAGGTGCAAACCAAGGAGAATACTCATCTCTCCCCTCCCCCAACTCCCCCACTGGGTGACATTGTTGGCCCTGTTAGCTCAGCCCAGGCTGCTGGGATGGACTCAGGGTATTTATGTCTGTGATGTCTGTGCCCTTTCCCACCTCATGGCATGGCCCTTGAAGGCCGGGACCTTGTCTCCCTTCTATCCGTGGTCATTGTTGTTGGCTTGAGCTTTCATCGCGGCACTGAGCTCCCCAACCCTTTGCAATTCCGGAGCTTCTCTGTTTATGTCAACACTGGTTTTGGAATTCTCCCCTAGTGGGTCTCTCAACATTGAAATGATGCCAACTATAAAACAATGTTAGAAAAAGGCAGAAGGTAGGGCCAAGGCAAAGGACAGAGGCAGAATGTTCTAATGCCCAGAAGAGCGCGGCAGGAACATGAGCAGGCAGAAGGGAATAAAGATTCCTGAGGAGCCCACTTACTTGGGATTCACCAGCTCACTCACACGGTGCTCTTCTGATAAGCTGCAAAATCTAAAACTCCTTATTAAATGTCAGATAAATCGGCTAGCCTGGGGCGAAGCCTATGAATGGGCAGTGTGTGCTGCAGTCCAGTTCTCTGTAATTGATGGGCTCTGAATAAGCAGAACCAATCCAGGCTGATTGCAGATGAAATGACTACAGCCAGCAAAGTTCAAACAAGAAATATGTGAACTTTAAAGTACTTGAACACAAATCAAGACAGTGAGTTTTTATAAAAATCTTTACTAGCTCAAACCGCTGAAGCTCAGAATGACCTTTATTCTTGGGGTGAGAAGCTGGTGGTGTAGGAAATGTGCATGCCATATATCAAGCCCGAGGCACTGGAGAAGAGCAGCAGGGAGGGGGAGTGGGGTGTTTGCCACCTCATCCACTCCCAGCACCCATGAACTATGCCTGCATGAACAGGAGGCAGTGACTTTGGGACAATGACCCTCTCCATCCATCCACTGAGCTTCCCGAGTTCTTGTGCCTTTGGAAAATGAACTCAGGACTCAGCAACAGGACCAGCTCTTTGCCTCTACTCAGTTACAAATAGAAGCTCCTTGGGCAGCCACTGGACCTGAGGCCCAGTGCTGGCTAAACTAAGCAACTAGGCACCCCATTGACTTTGCAGATGCTTGACAATAGACAGCTCCTCATTGTCGAATGAGTGCCCTTTGTGCTAAGGTCTTTACAGCTGTGAGCCTCTCTCCTACAACTGTATCTTCCCCCACTAACCATTTTCACATACAAGGTGATGGAAGGCTCCAGAGGCCTTCAGCTATGGCAGAATACCTTTGTTCCTTCTACCACACCAAGCTGTGGGCACCATTTGCACTTGTATTCCATGGGGTCTTCCTTTGTACCTTCACTGATCTTCCAGTTGTTCAAAGAGTGCACAGAATAAAATTGCCTCTGTGGGTCACAGTACCATACTGCAACTTATCATGAAGTTCTTTTCTCTAGCAACTGTGGATACAAATTGATTTGTTACTTAGCTTATTCCAGTGTATGTCTTAGACCACTTCTGCATCCCAGACAAAGAGTAAAGAACCAAGTATAATAGAGTTGTTCTTTCCCATAAGTAATATAGAATGCATAAGAGAGGAGAGTTCATTTTTATCTCAAAGCACCATTGGGAAGAGATTGTTTTCCCCTGTGGGGGAGATAGAAGGTAAGGTGGACCTTATGGAAGAGGTGGCTTTTGTAGGATAGTTGGTATTTGTACATGCAATATCATTACAAATCCTTATTCTAATCAATCCCTTGCATATTCTTCACAAAAATCCTTGCTAAGTTTCAGTGTTGCTTCCTGGTCATAAATGAGAAAACTAGAGGGTTAAAACGAGAGGGTTAAAGAGAATTACCCAAAGACACACGGTGGGAGAAGCTGAAATCAACCCCAGGCTATCTGGCTCCAATGCTTACAGTTCTGCCCACTGTGAATAAAAAGGCTGAGTGTTCTGGGGAAAATGGGGCATGTGTCAGAAAGATGGGGAAGTCCTGTTAGATTGGAATCTGTACTAGGTGAAGGTCAAACAAAGACTGAATAGGCACCATGTACACTGAGCTGGAGATTATTCACTCATTCACTCATTCATTCATTTGACTAATACTTGCCAAACATGAACTTGGGACCAGGCACTCCATTAGGCACAAGTGACACTGTCATGAACCAATCTTTCAAAAACCATGGGTTTAACATGAATCCGAATTAAAGAGGATAACTTTCCAGAGTTACCTACACATTTCACACTCATCTCCTGCTTTTGGCTACCAGCAACACAGGTATCAAAACCCAAACTGTGTACCTCAAAATATGAATATAGAAACTGTTTGAGGTAGAAGCAGCATGAGGAAGGTTCACAGGTCAAACACAGGATACCCAGCCAAAGTTGAATTTCAAAAAACAACAGATACGTTTTTAGTGTATGTCCCAAATGTTGCATACTTCTAAAACATTTTTCAATGTTTATCTGAAAGTCAGATTTAACTAGATATCCTCTATTTTTATTTGCTAAATCTGGCAATCTTAAACCTGAGTGATCTGTTATTGAAGCTGTTTCACAAATGGGCCAAATGAAGGCATATGGTCAAGGTAAGTGTGCAATTCAGAGGCCAGCAGCCAGGTTTCAAGGACCCAGTGCAGGACTCTCTCTACTCTATGAGACTGCCTTCCATGTTCCCATTGAGAGAGGCCAGGATGTGGGGACAAGCTTGCAAAAGATTGAATCAAGCCACTCAGCCTTCCAGTCCCAATGGATCCATTAAACTTTTGTGACAGCATAGGTTGTAGAGCTGTGCTTAATCATGGAGGGTGTTATCTTGTATCTAGATGTCCCCCTCAAAGCCCCATCCAGTCATTAGAGGGGCTTTTTGGAACTGGTTGGATCTAGAGAGTGTGATACTGTGATTTAGAGTACATGCTACTAAATTAGTCCACTGGTTGGAATTAGCATTGTTCTGGACAAAAGACACCCAGAATACATTTACTGAATGGATTTACTGAAAACAGAAGGCCCACCCTGGCTGTGGGTGGCACCACCCGAAAGGATTGTAGCCTGGATGGGATAAAAGGGAAAGGCAGGCTGCTGCTTTGCTGCTTGCTGTCTTCTGCCTGCCCTGCCATGCCATGGACTGTTTCTCCTCTGTGACGATGCTCTGTTGTGCCACCCTGCCTTAGATCCAGCCAAATATGGACTGAAACCCCTATGTAAACTGTGAACTGAAATACACCTTTGTGGGTATTGAGTATTTTGTATCAGCAATGAGAAAAGTAACTAAGACAGTGGGAAAAGCAAGGGTTTTGATAGTGAAATTCCCTGAGTCAGGGCTGTTCTGACCCCAGAATCAAAGGCCAAAGCCACAATAGGAAGCAGTTAAGCCCTTAGGATTCTCCCTGCCCCACCCGCTGGCCATAATTGTAGACAGGTGTGCAGTGGCTCCCATAAGGGCAGAGTTTGGTGAAATGCTTCAAGGAAAATCAAAAAGTCTTATCAGTCGCAGCTTAAGGGAAATCGAATTTTCTCTTCAGAGCAACATCTCAGGAGACTGTGGCCAACGTCAAGGTGCCTTTATCTGAACACATTCCATTAGGGAAGGAGCAGGAAGAGCCTCAGCCTCTCCAGGTAACTCAATCAGCTTCTGTGGCATTCACAGGGGTATCAGTTACCATAAGCCTCATGGGGCAGCGAGGAGATTAAGAAAAGGATTACCTGCCACTTACCACATGTCATCCAGGATGGACCAGCTTCATCACTAGCCCTGTTTACTCAGGTCCTGGGTAGGCTATTTTCAAAAGGACACTGACAGCATTTCTAAGCGTATTTTAAACTGTCCATCATATTAGTGAGGGAGATTCACCAACAGAGAGTGACAGCAATGTCAACAGTGACCACTGGAGGAATTTCTGACAAATAGCCCTGTGTGAAATGGCAAGAAGTTGGACCAGGAGGTGCTGGTCTTTGCCACGGATGCACCAAGTCCTCGTAAATGCACCCTCAGAGCCAACATCTTTGAACATGTTTCAGCTCTACGTCCTGCTCCTCAAACAGTCTGTGTGCTTGGGCCAAGACTATGTGCTTGTCAAGACCACACAGTCAGGTTTGACACTACCTCTGGCAACAAAAGAAGCCAGCATTAGCTCCCTCTCTGAATCTGGTTATCCATCCCTGCGGCAAGATGTCCTCACCACAGCCCCATGTGGGATCCAAAAGGCAAGGTGGCCTGAAAAGCAAGTAGGGTCCCAAGTCATTTTACAGTCTATATCAACAGTCAGCAAACTATGGCAAGTGAGCCAGTTATTTTTATTTTTATAAATAAAATTTTAATGGAACACAACCACACTTATTCATTTATGTGTTGTCTGTGGCTACTTTCCAACAATGGCAGAATTGAGCAGTACAGGCACTCAGCCCACAAATATTTACTACCTTCCTCTATAGAAAAAGAAAAGTCTGATCTTTGTCTAAAGTCCACTCCTTAGAAGAGAATTCACAGTGTTTGCTCATCTCTGATCTGTACTGGGGTGGGGGGATGGATGTCATGTCTTGACACATTCTAAATTTAAGATGTTGTATTGAAGGAGGAACTATTGAAGTGGAAGCTTCTTGAAGTCCAGTATCTAAGAATTCCAGGTAGAATTGTCTTAACTATATTCTGTCTATAAAGAATTTCAAGTTGACTAAAAAAGATAGAGCACCCGCTCTTGATTAATTTTCCTAAAGTAGAATGCTGATCGGCCTCAGAAATCCCAGATGGCTTCCTGTTGCCCAAAGAACTAGGTGGCCCTGATATTGAAGCCACCTACAATTTGCACCAGATCCAATTTTATCCTCTCTGCCACAATACTCTATAGCATTGATTCTGTGCATGCTTTCTGCTTGTCACTGTTCCAGGACTGCAGCACCAAAATGATCACAGGGACATCGCTCCACATCTGTGGCCCTGCCCCCAAGTGGAACTGCACATGCTCCATGAACACAACTGCTCTCGTGCTGTGTCCTTCCTTCCATCTATATCTGCTGACCACGCCTATCCTACAAGGCTCTTCTCAAGGGCATTCTTGAGATCTGTCCGGACAGCTCCACTGAGAGAGCTTTTCCTCTTCCTGAACTCCAGAGCAAGTCTTCCAAACCTCTCTAGTGGGGCTGATCAATTCTACTACCTCACACTGGTGTTATCTGTGGCAATAAATCCATAGCCTTCATAAATTAATGGGTTCCATTATTCTTGAAGGATGGAAAGGTTTGGAGGTGATAGTAATGACAAAGATATTGCACCATGGAAAGTCTACCCATGAAACCAGGCAACCCTTTCAGATCAGCTGCCTCCCCAGAAGTTTTGTGAGTCCTCAAAGAGTCCCTCTTTCCTATGGCTCAGACAATGTCTGGGAAAAAAGTACATATTTTCATTGGGCTTTGGGGAACACTCCAGATCCAAACTGTAGTATCAGCCTTTGTGGCTCTCCTTCTTCCAGAGTTGTAGTTTTCAGAGAATGCTCTTCTAAATACAAAAGTACAGAACCAAGAAGTAAAGTCCAGTAAGATGATGGTGGCTTTGTAGAATCTCTGAGCGAAGGTGAACCTCTACCTGTGCTAGTGAACGACCAGCCACCTTAAGCCAGGAGAGGAGAAAGGTCTGCTTCTGGTCTGATGGACAAGGAAGATAGGGGGTGTCAGGACATTTTTTCAGCCAACAAATATTTAGTGAGCATCTCTTATGTGGCAGGCACTGGAGAGAGTGAGAGAAATACAGAAAAGTTGCTGCCCTCACAGCACTTACCTTCTGGCCTCTTCTGACCCAAGAAAAGGAGCAACCCCAGAAATTCTGGAAGTGAGTAGGAACAAAGCCTTCACTCCCTACCTAGCAGAGAGATGTGTCCCACCAGCTGCCAAGAACCATCTGGGGACAGGAGACAGGCAAAGGTAACTCAGCACCTTGTCAGGAAGGCCCCCTTAAGCCTCTGTTCTAGTCAGCTTTATATTACTATGACAAAATGCCTGAGATAATCAACTTAAAAGAGGAAAGGTTGGTTTTGGCTTATGATTTCAGAGGCTTCAGTTCATGGGTATTTAGCCCTGAACCTTTGACCCTTTGGCAGCGTACTACATCATGGAAGGAGGGTGTGGTAAAGGAGGCCTGTTCAATTCATGGTAGCCAGGTAGCAAAAAGAAAGATTAAAAGGGGGCCAGGGGCCCAATATTCCCTTCAAGGGTAATACCTCCAATGGTCCACCTTTTCCCTAGGCCCCACCTCTTACAGGTTCCCCCCCTCCCCCTCAATAGCACCATGAACTAGGGACCAAGATTTTGACATATAGGCTTTTGGAGAACATTCCTGATGCACTATAGTACCATCCTTGTGGCCCTCTTTCTTTCCAAGGTATAGTTTTCAGAGAATGATATTCTGAATGCAAAAGCATGGAGGTCATTGGGGAATAAACCCATCCCCACAGTGATTGTACCAAAGAACAGAGACACATGCAGGACCCTCTGTCCCCCCCACCCGAGCCCCATCTGAATCTTGGGCTGGCAGACTGAAAGTCTACTCCCAGATGGCAGAATAGCTCAGTCTCCACCAGGCTGCCTCAAGGGTTTGGGGGATGGATGGCCACAGGTACAGCCCATTAAGCACAGAGTCTAGTCTGACTCAGGTGTCAGGGCTTCTTAGAGAGGGTGCTAAACTCTCATGGAAACTGGGTGAAAACTGGCTCACATAAGAAGGGATTTGCTCAGATTGGAAGTGGTGGTGCTAGAATTCCCAGGCCAGAAGCTTCTGCACAGGTTATTGCCCTGGGCTCCTGGATGGATCACTGATGGAACATGCTGAGAGACCCATAGCAGCAGGTAACTCACCCCACCCACCAGGCTCCCTGATGGCCTCTGGTCTGGGGGAGTCCCCAGTGAAGGAGTGGCCCAGTGAGTTCACTAAAACCCCTATCGAGGTTATCATCATCTGATTAGCTTCAGATTCAATTAGCTTCGGGACCCCAAACCCAGAACAAGCTTGGTACTCAGCAAGGCTCAAAGCTGGTCGGTAAATGAGCCTCTGGCCTTGCTCTCACCTCTACTTTCTCAAGGGGTCTCTCTCTGCTCTAGACTGGACCCTCTCACCCGCCCCTCTTTCCTCTGGGCTTACACAGTGATTATGAAGTCTGCACTATGCTGGATACACAAGGCTGCTTCCTTGACCATTCTGGAAAATCATGACTCTATCCCTCCAACGACCACAAATTAGACTTAAGCCAGGGGCCTGACTTCATAGATAGTCATGTTGGAGATACTGCTCAGAGAAGACCTGCCTGCTGCCCAGGTTCTTCTCTCTCTGCCTGTCTAGTTTCCCATTGATGGTGGTGTGTAAGATACTGCCAGTACCTGGGTATCGGGCATTAACTCTGCTAATTCTGCAATGGTAGACCAGAGCATGGATAAAAGAGCCTCTGGGGGCTTCCTGAAAGTATATCTCTGAGGCAGAAGTCCCAGTCTTTTTGACACCAAGGACCAGTTTTGTGGAAGGTAATTTTCCTACTAACAGGGCATGGTGGCATGAGGGGATGGGGAAGTATGGTTTCAGAATGATTCAAAGGAATGCACAACCTAGATCCCTTGCATGTGCATTTCACAGTAGGGCTTGCACTCCTATGAGACTCTAATGCCCCTGTCGATCTGACAGGAGGTGGAGCTCAGACAGTAGTGGGAGCTATGAGTTGTGGCTGTAAATACAGATGAAGTTTTGCTTGCCTGCCTATTGCTCACCTCCTGCTGTGTGGCCCCATTCCTAACAGGTCATGGTGTGTTACCAGTCCATGGCCCACAGGTTGGGGACCCTTGCTCTAAGGTACTCAAATCCCTGTCCCTCAACTCTATACCTCTGACAAGTCCTAAGCCTCCACCTCACTCTGGGAGTTAATGTAGCCTTGGACTTTGAATCTCTCAAGCCTTGGCATTTCCTGTGATCCAAACAAGGCTTTCCTTCTCTCACTGTTTCCCTTCCCCACAGAGGAGATGTGTCTGATCAGAATTAAAATGAGGAATAGGCCAGTCAGTCCGTAACCATGCTCTCGAGTCCCCAGTGACCTTTCCAAATGCCAGCCACACCTGATCCCTGGGCCCAGAGAAGGCTGAGGTGGGGCATCTTCCAAGGGTCACTTGCACAGTGACTGTCAGGGCTGAAGAAAGGAACCATCAGTGCTCAGGCCCAGGCTTTATCCCACAGGACAGACTGACGGAAGGTAGCACTGCCTGTTCCTGCCAGGTGTGCCAAATTGCTGCCATTAATCCACCCTAGGAGCAGCTAGTGTCACGGATACCTGAATCTACCAGACTCTCCAGGCCTCCCTCTATCCACCAAGCTGATGCCACCTTAAGACTCCCCACATCTGCAGCTTCCCTGTCTCCCCCATCCTGGAAGCCAACAGGCTGGGCATATGCTCTCTGTGTTGCTAGGAAGTGCAGAGCAACCTGCTTTGTTCAAATACAGACTCTGTCACTCTTTTCTCTCCCTAGGCTTCTGTGCCAACCTCTGCTTTTAACTGGAACTGCCATGGCCCCCTTAGCACCACTGGGGAATCTACCCCTTCTCCCTCAGCCACTCTCCCTCCTCCTCTTCCTCTTGTCTCTCTCAATTTCTCCTTTTTTCTGCCTTGCACAGGTAATTGTGAGACGGTGAGGGAAAGCCCTGGAGTATTCAGTTCCAAACGCTACCCAGCAGTTCTCAGAAAGGCACAAAGGATCGCCGTGAATGTCACATTGAGTCGGCTCCAGCTGCACCTGCTGGCCGCCCTGGCCCCTCCGGTTCACCAGGGGGTCACCAAGTGCTCGCAGATTCTCCAATGGCAAGGAGAGCTACTATGTTTTCAGTTCACAGTGAGATTAAATCTACAACGTTTGACCCGTCTAATTTATTTTGTGGCTGACAGAGCAAGGAAAGCCCGTAGGAAGATCTGGATTCATTTCTTCCCCTTAAACAAAGCACCATGGAATTTGTAGGAAGCCGTTGCAGCTGGATGCTTCATTCCGGGGCCCAGACATGGAAATGCGTGTCTAACGAGCACCGGACTCCCGAGCTTGGGCCACGGGCCAGCAGTCAGGCATTGGATATCCTTGGAACTATAGACATGAGCTGATCAGCACGGCAGCATGAGGTCCTGTAGGGGCTTGGGCATCAGCTCAGGGCCACTGACTCCAACAAAGGTCAGACCCTTGTCTGCAGTTCACTGCACTGTGGCTAACTCTTGCTGTCCTTCTTGCTTCTACTCTCCTTGTCTACCTTCTGACCAAGATGCCTTGTCATCAACCAGTGCTGTTACCGCTCTCCTCCTCCTCCTCCTCCTCCTGCTGCACTAAGGCTCCTTCCTAGTCAAGAAAAATGCTCCTAAATGCTTCCAGGATTGAGAAATTAAGTCCATTTCCATTCTGTTCCTATCAACTGAACACCTCCTGGAGGTTGATACTCAGTCCTGGTCCTCAGTGGGCCACTCTTGGATTCCAGAATACTCTGCCAGCGACAGAACATCTTCAAGAAAAAAACCCTGAGATTATAGAAGGACCCCAATAAGCAGAGGGTGTCTATGTTGCTCAGCCTGGAGTATGAATGGGAGCCTGAATGTGGTTCTGAAACTCCTTGGGGACTCTGAGTCACCTCAAACTTTGGAGTGAGAACTTGGTTGGAGAGGGACCCTTGTGGTTGGAGAGGGACCCTTGTGGTTGGTGCCAGATGAGCAGTGGGGCCATCAAGGTTGGCAGGTGGGTTAGCGGGAATGGTCCAGCAGACCTGTGTGAAGCTGTTTCTGAGCCCAGGCCTTCTGGTGCAAGGTGTGCCAGGGCCAAGAGCAGTGTGCACCAACTCCTGGAGGCTGAGCACGTTCCGGCCACTGCACACAACTCCATGTGTAGTGGAATGGTTGGCCTGGGGACTAGATGGTTGTTCGGGTCACGTGAGGAAGTGGAGGAGAATCCAGGGCTATTTCTAAAGGTCACTGGTGAATCTCTCCACACAGCAAGGGGCGTGGTTAGAACGATCGCCTGCAGCTGTGGCAGGGGCGGTGTGGAGAGGATGAATCCTCCAGCAGGAGTCAGGTGAGAATGTGTGTCAGGGGTGCAGTGGACTTAGAGCCAAAGGAGGTGGGAAGAATGACAGTGGGTGTGATGTAAAAGGGCAAGGAGACTGGTCCCCACAGTGGCAAGGGACAAGGACGAGTCGGGGACCTTGTCAAATCCTGCAGGGCAGAGGATCGGTTCTGCTTCTCAAGAGAGACCAGAGGAGCAGGAGCGGTTTGAAAGGATGCAAGGTGGTGAGTTCAGGGTGGGCAAGCTGAGTGTGCATCATTAGGAGATGGTGAGGGTGCTGGAGAAGATGCACTGATGTGAGTGACAGGCACTAGTCTTTGGTGAGACTTGGCCAAGGCACTTTATATTGTCTTATTTGACCCACATAGCAACTGGACAGAGGAGCAGTGTTTTCTGGTTCATGGATGAGAGTGCTAAGGCTCACAGAAGTGAAGGAATTGGCCCACAATTCCTAAATTGCTAAAAGCAATGGAGGCAGGATCTGTATCTATATCAGTCTGTCTCCAGGGCCTCGGCTCTGAGCCACCACCAGACACTGCCAGTAGAAATCTGTGGACATAGACCCAGAGATATGAAATGAGGTTTGGGGGCCTGTAGTGTACACTGAGCCTCTAAGAATAGGGTGTTTAGAGGGCCATTTGGAGAGAGGAGGTTTCTCAGTACAGATCCCCAATGTGGCCGCCTCAAAGCCCCTTATCCTGGGGGCTCCAAGTCTGTACATGGAGGCTCTCTTAATGCTGAGAGCATCTCCCACCAGGGGACTGAAACTGGAGCTTTGCTGAGATGCATGTGCCCCTGGGGACCGAGACGTGACTCTCAACTCTGGCTGGGCAGCAGTAGGTATTAATTATAACACATTAATTATGATACTCTGGGAATGCTTGAAAGGAGGACTGCCCCTGCAAGGCTATCCCTTGGGCTCATATTTCTCTCTTGAAGCCATGTCTAAGGCACGGAATTAAAGGCATGTTGGCCCTCGAGCTGGTTGGCATTCAGGCAGTGGAGGGAGGGAGTGTCACACCATTACTAGTCTGTCTGTAAAATGCTGACCTCTGGGGCCGGGGATTTAGCTCAGTGGTGCTACTGCCTGCCTCACAAGCGCAAGGTCCCGAGTTCGATCCCCGGTACAAAAAAAAAAAGATAACATGCTGACCTTTGAACCACAGGAGCCAAAGACATCAGGCACGGAAGAGCCCAGGGAAATGTGTGTCCTGATAAGAGGGTCTGGCCCAAGAAGAAGCAAACCGTGCAGTTGTGTCAGCTGTAAGTCCCAGGAGCTGATTACACTCAGGGGTTTGATAGAATAAAACACCTGTTTTCAGTAATTATCCCAAAGGGCCGGAAGAGAAGAAGCTGGGGAGGAGGTCTGACTGGCTGCACTTCTGGAGGGACCAGTATGTATTATTCCACTCGGGTCATTATGAGGGGCCCGTGGAGGTGGCTTCAAAGGGGATGTTTACCTCTCACCTTGGCTCCTCTCACCTTGGCTCCTCACACCAGTAAGAATAATGCAGCAAGAGCAAGGCAAGCGCCCCCTGGCATGTGGATGTGGTGCAGTGGTACAGCTAACACTGCGTGGCCACCTACGACAGGCCACGCAGTACTCTATGCATCCTAAAGGTTTACCCTATGACAGTAGTGGCGAACCTGTGGCACGCATGTTGTTTCCTTTTAAGATGCAAGATGTTAATGTATGAGTTGTTTTTTCCAAACTAAAACCTCAGTCTTCTGGTTTAATTGCAATGTTGACCCTTTGGGATAAGTAAGTGGGTTCTGGGTTGCAGTGTGGGGACTCATCTCTAAAACGTTCTCCATCGCTGGCCTATGAAGTCAGTAGACTCATCATCATCATCTGACAGATAAAGGATTGTGGCGGGGGGGACCAGAGTGCTGGTAACCGGCCCAATGCACCCTTGCTGGAACCAAGAATTGTACCCAGGCCACCAGACTCCAGAGTCCACCCCTGAACTTCTCTGCCTCACCACTCGGGTTGCAGGAACCACAGGACCACCCGATGTGTATGGCAAGAGGATGGCAAGCACGTGTCCTCACAAAGATGTGTTCACCAGTGTTCACAGCAGCACTATTCAGAGCAGCCAAAAAGTAGGAACAACCCAAATGTGATGAATAATGATACATCGATAAACTAAACGTAGGGGCTTATATATATGGCCATGCAGTGACATGTTATTCAGTCATAAAAAGGAATGAAATACGGGCATGCTACAACGTGGATGAGCTTTGAAAATGTGTTAAGTGGAAGAAGGCAGAAACAAAAGGCTGCATGTTGTACGATTCTGTTTATAAGAAATGTCTAGGATAGGCAAATCTGTACAGACAGAAACAGATTACTGATTTCCAGGGGCTGAAGAAAGGGAGAAATTGAAGGTGCCTCACAGTAGATACAAATTTCTTTTTGGTGTGATGGATGTTCTGGAATTAGATAGTGGTGATGGTTGCCTAACATTGTGAATATACCGAAAAAAGAAGAAAAGAAAAAGAGAGAGAGAGAGAGAATCTCTGATTTTTGTACTTTAAAATAGTGAATTTTATGTTGTACAAATTATGTCAATTAAAATTTTACAAAAAAAGAGCCACCTGACATATCAATGACAACATTCTTAGCTTTGCCCTTGGTTGGTCCTCAAGTTGCAGAGTGGCTGCCCTAGTTCCAGCTATCACACATAGAAATAATCACATTTAGTAAAAAGAAAGATTTTTTTCCTCTCTAAGTGATTGTCTTTGTGCAGAGACTAGATAATTTACAAACAACAGCCTTTTATTTCTCATACTTCTAGACATTAGAAAGTCCAAGATCAAGGCCCTGGTGGTTTAGTTGTCTGGTGAATGCTGCTCTCTGCTTCCAAGGCAGTCCCTTGTTGCTGCATCCTCTGTAAGGGATGAACGCTAAGTCCTCATGACACAGAAGAGATGGAAGGACAATAAAGGGTGAACTCAGGGTGAAATTTGTTTTTTGTGTGCATCTTTTTTGTTTTTGTTTTTTGTGGCACTGGGGTTGGAACCAAGGGCCTCAGGAATGCTATGCAAGAACTCTATCAACTATACCACACCCCTAGCCCAAGAAGCCTCCTTTGGAAGGGCATCTGTTCATTCACAATGGCAGGCCCTTCATGGCTTCATGGCTTCCTTAAAGGTCCACCACGTGCACTGGGGATTTAAACGGCAACATGAATCTTGCAGGAGATTCAAACCATAGAAGTGATTATTGAAGAAGGAAGAAACCTTTCCAAAAGAAGCCCCCAGCAGTTGTCCTCTAACATCTCATTGGTCAGGACTGGGTCTCTCTAGGAATGTCCTCTGATACCTCATTGGTCAGGACTGGGTCAGCTGATGTCCTCTCATATCTCTGAAACCTAGTCACTGGCAGGTGCTCTAGGGTCTTCTAGGTCCACTGAGAACCGTCTGGATTTGTCTGAATTTTGTCAGGAGGGATGGCCACCTAAATAAGATTAGCACTCAGTCAGAAGACTGCAGGGCAATGCCTATTTGAGTCACTCAACAGTGTAGACATACGTGGTGGTTGAGGAAATGCAAGTTGCAGGGCCTGCTCCTGAGCTTTGGATCTGTTCCAAGGTCTGCTATTGGCTTCAGAACCTTGTATTTAACATAAGCCCCTCTGATGCCTCTGATGGACTATATCCCAAGAGCATTGTTCAGCTGAATCTGGAACATATTCAATCTTTCCTATTACCCTAAATCTACAAGTAATCATCCCTAGTTCCCCACACTTCCACCTTCTGGAAAAAGTCCTTTAAAAATTGAAGGATGGATGAAAAAGACAGGAGGAAAAATAAAAGAGGGAGATGAACAGGAAATGAACACTTCCTGTGCATCTATCCTGCATCTTTACACCTGGTCGGGGGTAGTCCTGGGTCAGGGACCAGGAACTGCTTCAACAGTCCCATCCTCTTCACTAGACACACTAACCAAGAGACTAGAAGGTGGTCAGGCTCCAACACAGAACTTCTGAACTGTGAGTTCAACTTGCTTAGGAAGTGATGGTCTCTTTTAGTAAAGAGAGTTTAAGTCGTACCTAGCATAAAAAGTCTTTCATTTTTTCAAATCAGAAAAAGAAAATTGCTCATTCTCCAAGCTTCAAAATTGTGTACAGATACTATTTGGCCTTTTTTTTTACTTTGATAGTGTGTTTTCTACGCACTTGGCTTTGATGTCATTAGGGAGATGAACAGAATCCAGCTTCTCACCATGTATTTATGCTAAGGGACAAACATTTATAATTCACCTGCTTTCATTTGTCCAAAACTTCATGCCTCCAGAGTTTGTGTTCCCTAGACCTGTGAATGGGCAGAAATGAAGAGGGGCTTCTACTGACAGCCAAGCAAATGGGCCAGAGCATTCACAAAACGGATCTCCTGACACGGACTGCTATCTGAGAAACACATCACCTAGAATCAGCTCATTCACCTTTTCGATCAAAAACATGAGTTTTTCTTTTTCATGGTTGCCCATATCTCTCTTTTCTTTGGATCAAACCTCTCCAGGAACTATGGTTTTAGGGAAATTAGAAATCTGAATTCTAATGGAAATTTCCATTCTGCAACACAATTCTCTCTGGATTTTGCCAGGATCGTTCCTAGGAGAAGGATTTAGAAGTCCGCTTTCCCTTCACAAGTTCTCAGATGAATGAACTTTTTCCTGGCTGCAAGAAAAGCAACTTTGAAGGCATCGGGTAGATGAATACAGATATGTCGGCATTCTCCAAAGAAGCTATTATCCTGGCCTGGAACTGTGAAACACAGCAAGGGCTGAGAAGGTCCAGTTCTGAGCACTCAAGTTATAGTATTCCTTGCACAAATCTGACTGAGTTGTGGGTGAAAGACACTTGTGGATTGTGGGTGGCACAAGTATAAAAAGGTGAAATGGAAGAAAAGGACTCCCCGGGAGGCTGGAATTTATGGAACTGTGTTAAATAGTGGGGGATTTCTGTGGAAAAAAGACTGTAACTCAGTGCAAGAGCATGCTTTTGGTGCCCATGTGGAATCAGGCTAGAAAACTGAGAACTTTCACATGAAAAATCCTGTAAGCTAAGCCCTACACAATAGTCTTTATAAAAGAAAAAGTATTTCTGAAAGTCCCTGACTGATTGTCACCATAAGAAGGATTTGGTAACATTTGGTAAGAAGGATTTACGGTGTCATATTCTAGGCCCCCAACAGGGCCAGGATCATTTTAAGATAATAAAGCATGTTAATATAACTCGGCTGCATATCAGACATGCAATGAGTCTTGTGAGATGGGTGATGTTCCATGAAACACTGAGATCAGGGTCAGGGGAAGAAGGTGTCCACATGAAGCTATACCCAGTGGGTACCAATACCAAGGTGCCAGGCACTGGGCTGAGCACTTAACCTGCATCATTTCACTTAACCCAGCTCACACCCCACCCCCAGGAAGGTTCTATGATTATCATTTCCATCTTGCAAATGTGGACACTAAGCTCAGACAGGAGAAGAGGCCAGGCCCAGGTCACATAACACACAAGTAGTGGAACCACGACCTAAACTCTAAGAGCCCTCTCCATTGCTGGTCTCCTCTTAACAAGAGGTGGAATCGATACTTATTGGCTGGAATGTAAGTCAATGATCCCTTTCCTGTATTGATCCAAACTCTCTTCATTATGGTGTGACCTCCACCCTGACCTCTCACTGAGACCCTTAGATGAAGTAGGCACCCACTCAAGAGGAAACATGGAGGCCCCCCTATCTGCCACCTCATGCCATCCCTTGGGGGAGTTGAAGTCAAGCCTTCCAATTTACATGTATGCATCTCAGGTCAGGAAACTTTTTTCTTTTTTTTTTTGGTACTGGGGATCGAACTCGGGTCCTTGCGCTTGCGCAGCAGGAGGCGAAACCACTGAGCTAAATCCCCGGCCCTGAGGAAATATTTTATTATTCTACCACCTGAAGCAATGCAACTCTGAACAATTGCTGTCAGTCCTCACCTTGGACATATGCAAACCATGACCAAATGACACAACTCGCTTTGCATTCTGCCGTGAAACTGTCATGACAGGAAATAAAGTCCCAGTGCACTGTTTGGTAATTAGCAATTATATCTCAACCTCTTTGGTAGCCACACACTGCTCTGTAATTGTGGGATTAAAAAGCTATAATTCACATGGTTGGCTATAAGTGTGTGGATATCTTGCTATGACAAAGCAATTACCCAGGAGTCATTATCCTCATAAAATAATCTGCAATTGTAGGTAAATAATGATTATGTAGCTGACAAATGGTATATTATTGACCCTTAAAACAAATATTAAGATTTATCTTTGCATATGGCCACATAACATATGCTGTGTATGTTATTTATGCTAGTCCTCCATTTAGGGTTGCTTTACGCTAAAAGGACATTAGATGGATTTGCATGGAACTTGGAGTCTTCCAAGTGTTTTTTCCTACATAGTCCACACAATGGTGACATAAAGAAAGTAGAACAGGTAACACCATTCTCATTATTTTACTGGGGTGAAGTTTGAGCCTCAGAGGAGCTCGGTGACTCGTCTAAGCAAACATGAGTTCCTTCCTTGGGGATCCTTAAGCATATGTGTGACTCTCTCTCCCCCCAAAGGCTCACAGGCTCAGCCACAGAATTCTCAGGCTCCGCAGAATGCCATAACTCGAGCCATGCCAATGACATAGACTAATTCATGCTACAATGACACTCACCGCTCCCCAAAATCAAAAGGCACTATATACTTCAACTATATTTTATTGCCTTATTCAGTAAAGTTGGCCAAAGGTTGTAATTCTTTCATTGTGTCTACACAAAGCCAAATCTCCATTTGAAAAATGTGAAGCTAAAAATGTTCAAAGGGAGCTGGCTAGGGTGGCTTAGGTCTGTAATTCCAGCACTTTGGAGGCCAAGGCAGGAAGGCCATGAGTTTGAGGCCAATCATGAGTTTAACTGCACAGCCAATTCAAGGCCCGCCTAAAACAAAACCAAATAAACAAAATGTTCAAATGAAATGATTTCATTTCTACACTCAAATTTTATGACTTGCCTCAGTTTGACCAGTATCACAACAAATGCACCCCAGCTGCTTTGTGAAGCCAGAGTCAAGAGCCATTGTCAAGGAAAGTCCCTGGAGTACCTAGGCCATAGGAGTAGATTCCACATCTGAGCTACCTAAAAATGTGTTTGCGAGGCCTCACTCAGAAACAGGGTGGCTTTGTCCTGCAACGAATTATCATGGAATTGCCATCTGTTCCTGAGAACCTGGTTTTTCTTTGATTCCTTTCTCCTTCTCAACAAATAAGACATAGAAGGCCTCATGTGAACCAAGCAATGGCCCTGGGGCTCCTGCACAGACCAGACAGCTGGGTCCTCCTCCTCACAGACCTAGCACCAGCTTGGCTGGAGAAACAAAAGGTATGAAGAGAAGTGATGAATAGAAAGTTATAATGCAATTCAAATCCCAATATTTTATTAAGGTCTACCTATTTTTGAACATTTCTATTTCACTATTTTAAAAAGACTCTAACCTTTATACTTGTTCCATTAAAAACACAATAATGCTCTACTAAAAAGAGCACTTGAGTCTGTTTGTCACCCTAGTGGAGCTGTATCCCAAGTGTCTCAGTCTTCAATGGCATAATGGTCTCATGAACTTGGTCTGGCAACTGAAACACTACTACATGACAACTTCTCTACATACATTTATTCATATATATTCATGGAGTGGATACACCACTCAGGGTGACAGTTCTTAATTTTTTTTTCTCTGCCTCATTTTTTCTCACATGTCCATCTACTCTCTTGCAAACACCTGGAAAACTAGACTCCAGTATTTCCCTTGTAGGCTGTCCAGGAATACTGGTCCAATACTCTGTCTGCCAACCTTTCTCCCCTTCTCTACTCCTCCTCCTTCTCCTGAGTCTGAGTTTATAAGAAACTGTCCCAGTAATGGAAGGACCTTCAGAGGACAGGAGATGGGGAAAGGGCAAGTGGGCACCACCAGAATGTCGCCATATTAATAAATTGCACCCCTTCATATGGATCGCCAATCAAATCTCCTATATGTGGTCATTTAAATCAATCACCAAAGTGAGCTACCAATGAGCATTTTAGAATTTCCATACCTGGAGTTAATGAAGAAGAAAAATAAGAGATTCACAGTGGGGTTGATTGGAGCCATCAAAATATTTGTTTAACATCTACTTTAGTCAGGATTGTTCCAGCTGGCCACAATTGTTGGCATTGTTCCTGGAGCTAATCTCATAGATTTACCCCTTTCTTTAGTTTTAATTGAATTGCCCTACAGGTAAATACATGGAGCCCTTTCCAGTGCAGACACCCCATGCGTTGGTATCATCGGTGCCCTGGATTCTTTGTGTGTCAAATGAAAGCTACTCCAGACCCCTGGAGTCTAAAGTAGTTAATTAACGGAAATCAAAGGAGCCTTTGTTGCTGCCCCAAACCTTCCTCTCTTCTCCAGATGGGGACAGATTCACTGACAATTTAGTTTCATTTCTGAAAATGGATTCTCAGGTTTCCCTTGTCGGTGACTAGAAAGGGCCAGGTGCCATCAAGGACTCCTATTCCTGGGGCTCTGCCAAAGACCAAATCAGAAGGAGGCAGGAAGCCCACATCAGTGGTCCAGCACCAGTCTATGACCCTGAGTCTTTTGGTTGAGGCCTAAGGTAGGGGTGATGCAACCTGCAGAAGAGAAGCTCGGTGGGAGAGGGAGGTTGGATGATGATATCACAAGGTGGTGCTCGGGGGGAAACCCAGAAATGGGGCCTCTGAGCCACGGATGGCTCTACCATCCACCAGTATGAACCGCAAGGGAGCAACGTCTGCAGGCACCATAGCCAAGCCCAGTCATTGCTTACTTCAGTGGAAGATCCAGTCAGGATCAGCTTTAAAAACCAGAAAAAAAGGAAGCTGCTATAAGCTCCAGCTTTATAAAATCAGCACAGTCCTGAATAAGCAAAGGCATTCCCTATCTTTAGTGAAGTCCAGTTTACAAAGAACAAAGCTTAGCTGTGAGGTGTGGCAGGCAGGACAGGATATCCAAGAGTTAAAAAAGAGTATGAACAAGCATATGTGGACTTTAAAACCCTGGGAACTAGGAGAAAAAACATCACATACAATGCCTAACTGAATAATCAGGAACCCTGAACAGTGGACACATACCAATGAAAGAATTGACATTCAGAGCGGGGATAACCATTACTCAGCCCAGTACCACCCAGCTGGGATTAAACCCAAGCCTCTAGAACTTGCAGTTTTCCCAAGAAATCATGTGGCTTCCTGCAAAAACTAGAAAGCAGGCTTTGGAGCTTGAAGGAGACAGTTTTAAAAACGAAAGGCACTTCTGCTTCATACAGTGTGTAATGAGGTGCCAGGGTTTATTTTAATGTTAAGAACAGCATAAGCTGAAAATAGATGTAGATTCAAGAATATTTTCCATCAGTGATTTTCATACAGTACTCATGCAGACCTGTGAGCCAGCTGGATGAGATGGGAGTGGGGAGCAAAGGACACTGCAGCACCATGAGGAACTGCAGAACGGGAAGGAGACAGCAATGAGGCCTCCTTTTCTTCTATCCCCACCCCAATTGTATTTATTTAATTGTCTTAAAATAGCCTTGAAATTCCACTGCTAAAATATAAGTTTTAAAATAACAGTTTTGTAACACATGCCCATAATTCCAGATACCCAGGATGCTGAGGCAGGGGGATCAAAAGTCTGAGGCAAACCTGAGAAATTTAGGAATGCCTTGTCTCAAAATTTTAAAAAGGGCTGGGAGTCCTGGGTTCAATCCAAAACAAATGGTGAACTGCTTTTACCAGGTTTCATTAGAGGTGGGCATGTGTGTTTGCTTCTCTGTGCCCAGGTTCACCAACAGCTCCAGAGGCACAGTGGGGTGACCCTGGCTAGACTTTCCCAGAAGCTCTCTGGGCATGTCCTGGCTGGCAGACAGACTGCTGTCCTTGGCCACAAGTCTGGTTCCTCTTGTGTGAATGGTTGGTCCTGGGATCCCTTGGATTCTGGCTGAGACCTGTGAAGAAGGAAAGCTGTCCTCCCCTTCTTTGTAGGATCCAGTGGAAATGAATGAGGTGCCTCTGTGTTACTGATCTGTATTGACAGAGTTTGGGACATCTCCACCTACCACCTCCATCTTTCCTCCCGAAAGTACTTGTTGGTGCTGGAGACCAGGAGACGGGGAGCAGATATATCAATACTCAAGGCTTGGGACCCTCCTTATTCCTCCTAAACAAAGCAACTTGCTATGGTGAGATGTCAGGAATTCAGAAAGCAGTAGTTTTTTCTAAAGCATAATTCTTAGTGAACTAGGAACAGTATCAACCCATAAGCCAATAAATAAGTAAATGAAATAAAAACAAATAGAATCTACTGAAACCAAAGGGGTCAGAAAAGCCTCACCCTCAACATTGTTTCAAACTGAGTTAGAAAGAAAATCTTCCAAAATGCACCGAAGGGCACTGGCAATCTTCTAGCGCCACCACCACAGCTGCCGGGGCCGCTCCACCAGTCCCTCCTCTCTGCTCACAGAAATAGCACCTCCCAGGCTGTCAGGGACCCAGCCACACCTGAGTCTCCACTGGCCAGCTCCTGCACTTCCCCATCCTCCCTCAACCTGGGTCACGTTGAGCAACTTGCAGTCCCCCAAACTCTGTGACACGAGCTCCTCCACCTCCAGGTCCCTGTCTGGAGCACTTTTCCTTCCTCCACCCTTATCATTCACCTGGGAAACTCCTAGCAGCATCAGTTTGAAGCACCTTCCTTGGAGGCTGCCATCCCATGAGCATGTGCCCAGGGATACTTCCAGAAGCACTTGTCCTGTGGCTGCATTGCCCTTCCTGGGTGTTTGTCTACAGCGCTTCTAGGTTGTCAGCCACCATAGAGCAGGGCCTCTGTCACATCCTTTGAATGTCGGTCAACGCCTGGTACTTCCTGGGTTGTCAGTACTTGTTTACATGCCCAGGTCTAGCTGTCTAGCCTCTGCCCAGAAAAGCCATGCAGTCCCTGAGGGTCACTTTTAGCCTCTCCTCAGTCAGAGAAATGGGCGTAACACAAACAAGTCCTGCTGTGGCTTCCTAGTAGTCTTAGAATTTCTGGGATTTCTTTCCAAATCCACAGATAGAAGCAAATATATTATGAACTTTCTAGAAAGTCCCAGCTTTGTCCTGTATTCTTGTCTGAGCCTCTGGTCCATACCAGTCCTACACCCAGGACAGCCCAGTAAACACTACCCCCTCTCCTTCCTGGTCTTCCATGGCCTCTAGGGTATAACCAAACTATGGACGTGTGTCTGGGAGACATTTATCACAGAATTACAACTCCAAGACCCCATCTTCACGGCTGTGACGTGATGACTGTGTATTTCACGCCTCTCAGTTCCCCAGCTGAGATTCAGAGATTTAAAGACATGGAGGATGTATTTTTAAATTTATGAGAGGCCCATTGATTTAATTAATTGTGCCCAAAGAGTGTGGTGAGCCACAGTAAGAATTCTTAAAGGCAAAGGGGACCAGAGGAGGGAGGTCTTCCGTGGTTTGGAGTTGCCAAAGCTGTGTTTGTTTGATAGTCAGTGATGGCAGGATCTGTGTAAGCACAAATTCTTTCAGAGGGTGCGTTCACACAGCAGCAATGCCCTGGAGAAGTGTGACCACCAAAACAGCTTTCTTTGAGGGGCGCCATGCAATGTGACCCTTTAGAAAGGACAAAAACTAACTTATCCACTTTAAATTTTCTCTTTCTCTTTCACACTGGCTCATTCTGAGGTAGGATAGAAAAAAATAAGGATAGATAGGAGACAATGAAACTCATAATTTTATAATTATACTTTGAAGAAAAACTGCAGCTACAGTGCACAAAAGTTACTAAAGCCATTTTCCCTTCTTAAAAAAAAAATTCCTAAGGGTTTTAAAGACACAATAGGCCTGTAAATTGGGCCCTGGGCCTGTGCTTTACCTGTAAATCATGCTTTCCCACACAAGTCTCCATCCTCAAGAAAGCACACCATTAAGCAGGCAGCATGTCTCAGCTTTAACACGTGTAAATGGTGCGGACTTTAACACAGCCTGGCTGATGGGTACTGGATGGACAGTAGGAACATGCATCCTAGGTCACCCATCTTGAAGACACCTCAAAACCACATAAATATGCCCTGTTCCAAACCATAATATGCCTCTTTTTTGAGGGCCTGCAATGTCTTCTCACTGAGTATGTACTTTTAAAATTCTGCTTTATAAACTTTTTCATGCCTCTCACTGTTACATCTTGAACATTTTTTTTCTGTGACGAAAGTCCATGAACCTACAACCGATCCTCAGATCCCAGTCCATCTCCCCTGAGGAGATCTGACCTCCTCAGACCCTGTCATTGTCTGGTACTGGCTGGGCTACAGCTCATTCCCTGGATTCTTTGAATCAGAATTTTCCCAGGCAGATAACCTAACGAGCAAGCAGAGTCATGCATCAAAGACAGCTACCGCCTGCCTAGCACAAGCTGGCAATTTTACAGATAGGAAAACTGAGTCCCAGGGACCTTCCCAGAAGAAGAACAAAGCCCTGATGATTCTGAATCTCCTGATCCTGCTCAGGGATCTTTTGCTGGCAGTGCTGCCTCAGGCCTGGGAGCACTTTGGCTGTTGCTCTGGCATTGTCGAATTACTTTCATTACTTTCAGACTGCCACTTTGCCCCCCCCAAAAAAATTTCTTAATGAACGTGTGTATTTTCCTCCAGAATTACATCCAATTTTTCTTCTTAGGGGTTTATAATGACATCAGATTTTCACTTTTGATATCTTAAGCCCAAAAGCTGGGCCCGAGCAGATGCAGCCTCATAGACACTACTCCATGTTCCTGTTTTTCAGGGTTTAATAGGAAATCCAAGAGGGATGTCAGTAGGGAGAAAGCAGCCCTTGAATTGGGATGTCATTTAAAACTCTTTACTTGAAACTATAAAGGCAGTCTGTCAATAGCAGAGAAACGCTGGCTGTCGTCTGGCAGGATCCCCTCAGATCTAAGTCCATATCGTCTGGAACTGAGAGCCTCCAATGAAGGCATGCAGGAGAGTCTCAGGTTTGAAGGCCAGAACTGGAAGGTAGTATTACCCTGCTAACCTTCCCTTCCTCTCCCCGACTCATCCTCCGTCATGCTTGTCCCCCAATACCAGGTTTATCTCTTCTTAAATACCATTGTCACCATGCAGGTTGGTGACTGCTAGTCCAACTCCCCTCTGGACTGAGAGATTTTTAAAAGCAGGTAACTCTTCTATGACGTTGTATCTTACCACCTGTGGATCACCTGGCACATAACACGTGCTAAGTAAATGCCCAGGGCTTAAGAGAATGAACAACCTCACGATCTGGCCTATTCACTCATTTTATAGAAGAACAAATTGAGGTTCAAAGAGGTCAAGTGGGAAATCAGAAATGGGCCCAGAACAAGGATCACACCCCCACCCGATTTCTCAGGACTGGTATCTTTGCAAATTATAAGTAAGCAATAAGGGTTAACCTGAACCACTTAGTTCTGCTTTTCCAGAATCATGCAAACTTCCTGTCCCCCACCTCCCACTCTCCACCCGAACTCTCATGGCCTTGGAAACCCTGCAAGTTTTTATACAAACAAATTTCAGAGATGAAAAGAAGCAAATGTTTGTTTTTCATTCAAAGGTCCCAGATGGGTGTTATCTGTTGGGCCCGACCAGTCCCCCTACTATCAGATGGGCATGCAAATGACTCCACTACAGCAGGCCTGGAAGAGAATAGCTCTGTATCCAAACACACAGACATTTGCCTGGATATTTTCCTAGCGTATTTCCTTTTCCCTCTCAAACAAGGTAGGGACCAGCACAAGTCCCCAGGTTAAAATTCTAACATCAGAGAGACAGAAGCCTGTTAACCAGGAAGAGCTTAACTGCCTTTCAGCCAGGCAGTGAGAACCCAAAAAAATCCTGACTCAAGACAGAATCCCATTTCATTAAAAAAAAAAAAAAAAAAAAAACAACTATCAGGACCACCAAGGACGCCTGGGAGGGGAATCTCTTGGAGCAAGGGTTGTGGAAGGAGGCATTGCAAACCAAGGGGCTGACATATTCTGAAGCATTATCTTAGAATATCAAGATGAGAGTCTTAAATATAAGCTTGGTCCCAGTTCCAATCTAATTGCTGGTGTCATTGGGGGGTCCTGAGGCCACCCTCTGAGCAACAGGAATTATATCAGGTTGGGACAGGTGAACCTTAAGTCATAGGCAAAGCCCAGGCCTCCTCAGCCCAGGAGAACAGACTCAAGACTCATTTTAGTGCCCAAGCGCCAGTACCATTGGATCCCAGCTATAGGAAGCCACCTCGTTACTGAATCTATAGGTTCTTTTCTTACTCTGTACCATTTGCAAATGACCAAATGGTGCTTGGATCAGGCAGGAGGGAATTGTATTCAATGACCAAGAAATAGAGGAGCTCCAACTCTAAAGCCACTTTCTTCCTGAGCAGTTTGGGATTCTAGGTTTTACTAGGGCTCAGTGATGAGGGGATGTGGTGTGCCTGCTGTCATCCGCTGATGAGATCATAATTTGATGGCATCATTTAGGAGGTGATGGAAACAGAATTTGGGGCCTTGTTGAAGAGAGTGGATATTTGGTCCATGGGCTTTTCCTCTCTGGCTTTCTCTCACTGTCTCTTTTTCCTGCCTGGCATGAGGAACAGCTCTGCTCTGTCATGCCCTTCTACCATGTTTCTGACTCACTATAGGTTTAAAAGCAATGGAGTCAAGTGACGAGAGACTGAAATCTCTGAAACCATGAGCCGAAACAAGCTCTTTCTTTAAGTTCTATTTCTCAGTTATGTGGTTACAGTGACAAAAAACTAACACACCACATGACCCAGAAGTTCCATTCTTGGGCCGGGGATTTACCTCAGTGGTTTCGCCACCTGCTGCACAAGCGCAAGGACCTGAGTTCGATCCCCAGTACCAAAAAAAAAAGAAGTTCCATTCTTGGGTCTAAACAGAAATTCATATAGCAATTTCAGAATAGTTTTATTCATAGTAGTCAAAAATGGAAATGACACCAATGTCAATCTACTGAGGAATGACTAAACAAATTGTGGTATATTCAAATAAGGGAATACTGCTCAGCTAAAGAGAAACCCAATACTGATAGCAGAAACATGAGTAATTTTCAAACTGTTATGCTAAGTAAGAGAAGCCAGGGCATAGGTAGAGGGCTGCCATAAAAAGAGGAGGGAGGTGTGAGGTGATAGAAATATTTTCTATCTTGAATGTGGAGGTGGCTATACAACTGTGTGCCTGTGTCAGAATCCATAACTGTACACTTAGAATTGATTACATTTTATTGCATGTAATTTATACTCCAATAAGAACGGTTTTTAGAAGAATAAGGAAGTAATATGATGGTGAGGTCTTCTTTGAGGATTCTCATTTTCCTACCTGAAAAGTGGTATTTAAAACAAAGACCAGCCTCAGAGAGTCCTAGGAGAAGAGTATCAAAGAATAAGAGTCTTCCATTTGCTTAACCCATGACTACTGTTGACACAGGTTAGGAGGTAAGACTGGGGATTTCAAAGCCAGGGTTTCGTGCTCAGTTCTGCCACTTGCCACCTGCGTGACCTTGGGAAAGAATTCGAAGCTCCAAATTTCCTTATCTGGGACCTGGCAATAGAAACTGTTTCATGGAGTTGGGGATTTAGCTCAGTAGCAGTGCACTTGCCTAATAATTGTGAGGGTTTGACCCCTAGCACCAAAAAAAAAAAAAAAACAACTTTCCAGTGTAAACAACTCAAGTGTTCTTCACCAGATAAATTGTGTTTTGTCCGTAAAATAGAATATCGTTCAGCCATAGAAAGGAATGAAGTTCTAACACGCGCTACAACATCGATGATCGTTGAAGACATTGTACTAAGGGAAAGAAGTCAGGCACAAAAGGGCACATATCGTGTGACTCCATTTATATGAAATGTTCGGAATAAGTAAATCTATAGAAACCCAAGGCAGATTGGTGGTTACTAGGGGCCCACAGAAGGATGGGTGGAAACTGCTTAAAGAGAAACTGCTTAACTTTGGGGTGACAAAAATGCTTTGGAACTAGAGAGAGGGGCTGGTTGCACAACATTGTGATGTATTAAATGCCACCAATTTTTTTTTTTTAATATTAGGAATTGAACCAAAGACCTTCACACTAAGGTACATTCCCAGTCCTTTTAAAATTCTTTTCTTTTTTGAGACAAGGTCTCTCTAAATTGCCTAAGCTGAGCATAAACTCCTGATCCTCCTGACTCACTCTCCCCGAGCGCTGGGATTACAGGCATGCCACACTATGCCCAGCTAAACTGTTCATTTTAAAGTGGCTAATTTGGTGAAATGTTGGCAGTTTTAATATAGCAGCAGGACACAGCCACTGGGGATTTTTGGGGGGGTGGGGGGTGGGTAGGGGTTTGAGTCTGAGGGAGCTTTTGTGGGAAACAACAGAAGGCTGGATGTTAGCCACACGCATAGGCCCAACCCCCATCCACTCAGAGTCGCTGGAACAGAGGCACCATCACTGGCCAGCCACACCTGCAGAAGCACCGGCTGGAATTTAGCTGAGATCTGCCTGCAGAGGGAGCAAGCGGCAGTCTGGGCAGACCCTGTGGACCTTCCAGCCCCACTCCCTCCCTGTGCTAGGATTGGATTTAGGGCCCTACACATGCACGTGGTAGGCAAATGCTGTAAACCACTGAGCTATATCCCAGCCCTAGGAGCCCAATTTTGATAAGTGCCAATTAGCAAACACAGATGGCTTAATCACAGTGACCAACCTTCCTCCTTAATGTCCTTCCGCACTGTTCCACTAGCTCGCCTGCTCCAGTGCTTAAAGACTCTCCCGCCTTTGTTTCAAGAGAGTCTATTTCAATATCTCACCCCTCTTGCAGTACTCTTGAGTTGTGTGGCAATAGTACTGAATAAAGTATTCCATGCCTGTTTAACTCTGTCTGGTATAATTTTTAACACCAAAATCAGCATGTACAATCTTACCGTTGAACAAATGTTTCTGGACATAGGAACAGTGATGACCTAAAAGTGGAAATAAAGAATAAAAGAAACTTCTTGTCCCCTCTCCCTTTACTACCCACCAACAAACAAGATTTTGCTTTAGGGTAAGGGAGTATGAAAGGAATGACTTATAGGGTGTAATACAGGTAGTTCAGATTCCTGCAGAAGATCCATTACAATCATTACAGAGATGTGTCAGGTTAGCTGGGCTTCAAAAATAAGAAAAAGAAAACAAAACTTGACAAAGGTTCAAAGTTACAGGATTCTATGAGAAAGTCCACAAAAAGATTCCTCTCACAATGACAATGAACTCAACTGCCAGGCACACGTTGGTTCTACAAAATTCCACATGAAGGTCCAGCTACCTCAGTCTATTAAAGTCCTTGGGGTAGTTCTGAGACCACCCAACTACCTAAGCCTCTCTCTAAAAAGTCCACCTTTGGGTAACTATGTTAGCTAGAGACAAAATTCTAAAAAGAAAATGATTAATTTATCATTTGGATCATAAATGAGACTCTCCAAACTTTAAAGAAACAGAGTGCTTGCACAGGTGGTGTTCAAACATTTAAAAGGTATTGGGGTCAGCAGTGGGCCTGGGGGTTCCCGGATGTGTCTCTGACCCAGAAGATTCCCAGCCTCGCTTCCTACTTCCAACTACCTTCCAATTTACTGCTTGCCAATCTCCTTTCAGGCACAGACGTCAGTGTCTTCCTTTTGCCTACACACTGCTTTCAGGACCTGCAGCTAATTTTTTGGCCAGTTGCTAATCGCCAACCAACCATGAGTTCCCAGGTTGGTCAGGATTATCCCACCCCCTACCCCACTCCCCGAAGGAGCCGCTGCTGGTGGCCTGGTCAGTGCGCTGCTGAGGCCCTAGCGCACTGACCAGACCCTGAGCTCATATTTGGACATCGAGGAGGCCGCGCTGACTGATGCAGACTGCTTCTTCCATGAGTTGGCAGAAGAGAAAGTGAAGATGCACAGCCAGCCCGGCAGAACATGCAGATGCAGTTCCAGAAGGAATAGGGCTCAAGCCTGGCTACTGTGGAAGCTGCCCTGGCCCTAGAGAAGGACCTGAGCCCTGCATGGCTGAGCCTGCACGCCCTGGACCTCTTCAAGGCGCTGCAAAGCCACTTCCAGGGGAAGAGCTGAGGCTCCTGGGGATGGTCGGCCATCACCTGACCCTGCTCTATGGGCTGGCAGGCCCCTGGGCCGGCTTCTGTGCAGAATGTTCAGCCAGCTGAGCCTCCGAAGTGACCAAAGCCTGTGAGTGCCTCTAGGCCTATGAGCGGCCTTCTGCCTCCCCTGATTATCTGGGCTTCTGTCTGAGTCTCTGCCTAGAGCCCTCTCCCAATCCTTGGACCAACGGAAAAAGTAAAGCTTTTTGCAACAAAACATAGATAAATGAAATTTAAAATAAGAAAAAAAGAACTGGCTAATTTTATGCTATGAGAATTTCACCTCAGTTCAAAACATGTTTGTAGTGCCTCTTCCCTTGGTGCAGGAGTCAAGAGCAAAGGTAGAAGGCAGAGTCCCCGGTGCAGAATGGACCTCAGTGACCTTTAGCTGCAGCATGGGTGCTACCTGCCTTGGGAATGGTGGGAGCAGGTCCCAGAGCAGTGGCGACCACAGGTTGCCTTTTTTCTTTTTTTCTTTCCAGTCCAACCCCAGCACCCCCCTCCCCCCAGCCCTCTGGCCTGGCTGCCACTGGACACTGGACACTTCCCCCTCAGGTATAGACTAGCAGATGAACCACTTAGAAAAATAACATCGTTTATGTTGTGGGCCGGGCACTGGCCCCAAGTACTGACATTTGATCTTTGTTCGGTGACCCCAGCTCTGACCCGTGGCTAATCCTGTGGCCACGCCAACAGCAGCTCTTGCCTGTCGGAAAGCAGCTTTCCTAAAGAGACTCAGGCACGTCTTGACCCCCAGCAGTTTGTGCCTTTTGAGGGTCTTGTTGACCAAGGCTCCAGAGCATGGGACAGCTGGGAGACTGCAGCGGGCTGCTGTGTTGGAACTAACTCGTGTTTAATCAGAATCTTAATGATGATGCAGGAATGTACTGGGGAACAGCCCTCACATTTGTTAGGACTGTTTCCCAGGAGAATCTGGGACAGCCTCAAATCTGTAGTTCTTCTGTTAAATAGAGCTATTACCATGCACTGAAGATGGAATCAGTGCCTGCTGTGAAGCCACTCTGTGCATGGGTCAGCGCCATGCTTTATGTTCAGTATTTACTAATGGGGCCTGGTAACTGTCCATCTGCTCCAACCTGGAATGCAATATTGACCATTGAAGCTGAAATGGCAACATTTGGGATTTTATAGATCTGTTCTTGTGGGCTTGCTCAGGCTGAGGGGTGCAGACAGGTGATTCTAGGTGGAATTTCCTTCAAAGCTGAGCCAGACAGAGCCCCGGGGCAGGGCACTGTAGGACTCTTGTGTGAAGGAGACGGTTGGCTGGGGTGGGGCAGGAAGCTAGGCTAACTGCATCCATGAAGATCACCAAAGGATGCTTGTTAGCTCAGAAGCAAGGAAACTTTCCCCGCAGACTGCCAGGCACCAGAGAGCCTAAGAGGTCACTGGCCTAGGACCCCAAGAGCTAGATGTTATCACAGCTCAGCCAGTGAAACCTGAGCCTGGACACCCTCCTGGCTTCTCACACCACAGATGACATCCTGGGGCAGGCGCCAGGCTGCCATCAAGGCAAGGAGCTGTCCTCAGCTTCAGGTGCTAGAGATGCTGGCAATGCTGGCACATATTTCTGTCCCTCCATTTCCTTCTCCTTCCTGTCTGGTGCATGGAAGAGTACAGGCATTCTTGTCCTGTACCTCATCAGAGTGAAGTGGATGAGCAAGACGACACTTGGGGAGTGCCATCAGGTGTTGGCAGGGTTGCATGGAAGAGACACAAAAATAAGGCAGAGGGGCTAAATTCCATCAGAGCTGTCCAATTGAACTGGCACAGTCAGCCTCAGAAATTCTCCCTGTCTCTCACTTTGGCTTATTCCCTTACTGCCTACTCCATGTCATCTCTAGTTAATGACCCATCAGCTTGAGATGTGCATGGCGCTTGCTCCCAGGAGCCTTCCTTGATCTTCTTGATTAGGTCACATGTCCTGCTCTATTATGTTTTCCTATGCATGTACCTCTACCATGATTTCTTTAATGCTGATCTCTTCCCCTTGCAGCAAGCTGTGACACATAGGGTTATGACTACTTTGGCCTGGTTCTGTTGGGGAAACAATGGTAGGCCAGGTACCCTGGAGATCAGAACAGAACCTGTCCACCTTCACATCTGGCCTGGACACAGAAACCACATGTCTCTACATGAGCAGAACCATCGCCCCACTGTCTTTGTCAGCACAACTTGGATTTTCTGGAAGTCTCTTACCCAAGCTTGGTTGTTCATTAGAAGAACTTCTCAAAAATCACGTCAACAGCCCGTTCACATTCTAAGGTAATTCAAATCTCTCCTTAGAAATCTTTCCACACTGTTGCATCATGTTATATATCAAATACTAATCTAGCCTTCCATACTTCCCACACTGAAACACCTTAAACCAAACTTGATTCTTAATAAATCTAACCTTGTCTTCCCGTGGAGACATCACCAAAGCTCTGCAGAGATAGCATTCTCCCTTTCCACACTCAGCAATAAATTCAGCTTTTTTGTATCAATGACAATAAGCCAGCTCTCAGTAAGTGTAGATGGTGAGTAAATAGGTGGATAGATGGGTAAGTATAGATGGATGGATAGATGGATGCATATATGGGTGGAGATAAAAGTAGGTGGATGGATTTGTGGATGAATATGTGGGCAGGTGAATGGCTAGATGGAGGGATATTGGTGGATGCATTTGTGGATGGATGGATAGATGGATGCATATGTGGGTAGATGGATGAGTTGCTGGATTCCTACTAATATTAATGAAGGAGATCTCAGGTCTGAGCTGAGGTGAGACAATGAGGTCCCACCTGGTCTCACAAGGACAGGAAGATTAATCAGAAAAGCAGCATCCCTCTGCCAAGAAGCCCCTTAATGATAAAAGTTAATTCTCAGATAGCAAATCAAGAGGATTTTGGTCAAAATTTACAACTCAAAGCAGCATTTGAAAATAGCCTTGAAGAGTGGAGCTGCCCATCTTGACTTGATATGATTCGTGTAGATCAGTATCAAATTAAATTTCCCTATTGTGCCTTCTCTGTGGCAGGCATAATGCAGGGGGTGGTACTACCCCAGCCTCCTCTTGGCGACATCCTTTTCAGTTTAAATTATGCAGAAGCAAATAATTATTGGGGCCTTCTGTTTACCCTCCTTAGAAAATTTAATTTCTCCCAATAAACACAGGGAGGCAGACCTTTTGGATTTGCAATGACATATAATTTACTTCTAACAAATGCTTTGGGTCTGGGAGAAAGCCCACTCGTCAAGCTGATCTGAATCCCAGGCCGCTTACCAAAAGGACCTTTTGTTTAATTGTTTTCCATCACAAACAACATGTGGGGAGGAGATTTAGGCAATATTTCCAAACATAATTATTGTCCTCAGCAAACCTGGTGATAATGTTAGAAACACAATAGCAATTTATCTGCTAATCCCCCCTTCACTATGGCCCATCCCAAGTATCATGTGGTTGAGGAGGCATTTAATAACATTCAATTCAAAACTCCAGATTTAAATAACATTAACATGGTGACCCGAGTTCAACAAAACCCAGAAAAACCAAAGGAGGCTGGGGCATCGTCCTTGATGCCTGGCATTCAGCCAAGGGTGCTGGGATGGTAGGGCAGCTCTGGGCTGCTGCTCTGCCCACTTGTGCCCAGGCACAAAGACATCAGTGCTCAGGTTCAGAGAGAGTGAGTGGCCTGCTGCCTGGTACCATTCAGGAAATTGTCAGCTTAGCTTGTAGCTGCCTTCCTCCTCCTCCTCCTCCTCCTCCTCCCCCTTCTTCTTCCTTTAAAGCATCAGTAAGGGTAGCTTCAACTGCTCGCCATGAACCTAGCTCTGTCCTGAGCTCCAGATCTCTGTCCCTAACTACACACTGGCCATCTCTTCTGATGATTCACAGACACCTCAGACAAATCCATTGAAAATGCAGCTCCTGTCTTGTGCTCCCTGCCTTGCTCAGTTTGCTCCTTAGCATGGCCCCACTATCTACCCAGCCACCAAACCCCAACCTGGGTCTCACTCCCAGTCCTCGGTCTCCCACATACTGAATATTCGCTTGGCTAGAAAGCCCAGTTGTCTTTAATGCCTCCACACTACCCAGACCCAAGTCCTCTTGGGTGCAGCCCAAGGGCCCTTCTTTGGGTTTCTCATCTTTCACTGTATTACTATAAATCCTGCCTATACTTCTTTCTTCTACATACCACAGACATAATTCTCAAATAGAAAACAACTATTTTGGTTGAAATATGCAAGTCCAAGATAGCTGTAAAATCAAGAAAATTTAAAAGAGAATAACCCCTAAATTTTATGTGTAGTAGGAATGAAACAACAGGTAATGATAGAATACTGAGAGGGTGGAGGACCTAGCCTGATCCAGTAGCCAAGAAATGTCTCTTCAAGGAAATGAACTTTAAGCTGAAGAACTAAACGAAGCAGAATTAGCTACAAAGAAAGGAGCAAAGGTTGTTCTGGGCCTAGCAAGTATCCTGTGCAAAGGCCCTGGGACAAAAAAGGCTGACAGTGTTTACAGAACCACAAGATGCCCAGTGCAGCCAAAGTGTATTACAGCAAGGAATAGTAGTCAGACATGAGGTCAGAGGTAAGGCTGGAGCCAAATCATGCAGGTCAGAGAAGACTGAGAAGATTAAGCTTTATGCTTAGGGGTAAAGGGGAGCCACTGAAGGTTTAAAACAGGAGAGTCATGCTCTGATACAGAAACTCAAATGACCGTGGTGTCTTCTGAGTGGGGGAGAACTGAAGAAAGGCAGGAGAGGGGAATGAGGCTGGCAGAAGGCAGTGGAGAGAAAATCACCGACTGTATTTTATTCCAAGTGAACCCCTCCAACCTCCGCCCAGAGATGGTTGTCGAATAATTTATGCCTCATTCTAATACCAGTTATCCCAGGTCTTGATCCTGAAAGCAGCACCTTTTTTTCCTATCTCAGCTGGTTTCATAGGGTTGGGCTAATGTGCTGCCATTAGAAAGGCCTCTCACCAACCACAACAACCCCTTTCCTGCGAGCCCTCTCCAGAGTGCAGGCAGGTGAGGGACAGCAGGCACTCCTAGGCACAGCCAGCCTGGTTGCCCTGTGCCGCTCAGCTTGCTCCAAGCACTCAGAGCATAGTCTCACATCCCATCCAACCTCCCATGAACCAGGGGAGGGAGACGCTGTGTCAGGCCATGAGGGAGAGGGGGAGCAGGGGGCCAGGGGCCAGGCCACACAGGAGAAGCCAGCAGGCCTCTCTCTCTTCTCTCAGGAGAAGCACTCTCTGAAGCAAGGCAAACCAAGGTGAACCAAGGGTGGCTGCCTCCACCCTAACCATGCCCACAAGTGCCCACAACACTACAACATCTCTCCATGGACCCTGTGATGGACAAGCTGAGAATCTGCATGCTGGATACTGAAACAAAGATATTAGAGAGTGTGATCCAAGAGCACGATGCCTCCTAGGGCTTCCCCTCTGGGTGACCTGTAAAGGCTCATGCGCTTGTTCAGCATTTGCTAGGTACCTACTGTGTACAAGACACTGTCCTGTAGACTAGACCGGTCACGGAAAAGCAGGAAGAGCACTGGGTGGTTCTAGAGTCTCAATCCTCCTCTCCTCCTTGTGAGTCTTATGGCTTTAGGACAAACACTCAACTTCTCTAAGTCTCAGTTTTCTTAATTCTAAAATGGGTGGGTGGGCAAGAGTTGTGATGAGCCAGAAAAAGGAAGGAAGGGAGGCAGGGAGGAGAATGAGAATGAAAACAGCTTGGGAGCCATGGAGGCTGGACTGTCGTGAGGTGGCAAATGTGCAGAGGCAAAGCACATGTGAGTGGAGCCATAGAGCACTGGCAGCCTGAGTTAGGAGAAAAGTCCCCCAAACCATTTTGGTGTTTCCACACTTTGGAAATACAATGCTGACAAAAGTTTCGCTCTTTATAAATGTGAATTATTTGAATCTTAGGCTCCTACATCATAGAGATAGATGAGATCTTTATTTTAGCTGATCCCAAATCCTTTACCTGATGTGAATCCCTCATACATTCCATTTTCATCCCAGTGAAATCAGCTTGATTACCTCAGTGGTCCAGGACCTCACTACCTACAAAGCAATCCCTTCCGTGGCAGGCAAGGTCTCTTTGTTGTGATGTTAAGCGGTTCTATTTCCCTGTGCCCATAGTAGCCTAATAAGCTACATGGGCTTCTCCAGTACCTTCCACTCAATGATTAAAGGTCAGAGAAGGGCGAGGCAGTCAAGAAGTCAAACCCCAAGCCCTCTACATTGCAGATTTAGACAGCATGTTTCAATACGTATCTGATTCATGATGAACTACATGCCTCCTCTTCCTGAATTGAAAATGGTGACATTGGATTTCTTCACACTGGCCTATCAGATGGATCATGTCCCCCTTTCATGTTTTGCTGCCAACTGTGCTCTTTGAGGGAGAGGCCACTTTCTCAAATAAATAGAACCAAATCACAAATAAAATAACACCGAGTTCTCCCCATCCTGGAGTCACACATGATTTACCAGAACCAAAATGCGTGACCTGCAGATTCTGAGCAAGGGGTTTGGGGAGTACACACGTGAGGCCTCCACTTTGTCTAATCCCATATATGTGCCTCAGAGGAGAGGGCTCAGTTTCTGTTCTCCCAGAGAAGAGAATCAACAGAGAAATAATGGTAGTGTGCAGTGAAGGGAACAAAATGAATAAATAAGCCCTTCATGAGCGGGATTCAAACATTTATTTTACATGAAAGGGGGCTAATGACATTCAATAGGATAGAGGAAATCAAAAAGTCATAGCCAGCAGCCACTCTTTTAAACCAGATTTGGAGCACAACCCCCCAAGGCCTGTTTCCACCAATTTTCCAATAAATCACATACTGACTTTTAGAAGAGACAGATATTTAATTCATGCATTAGAACCACAGGGCCATAACCAAAGGCTGTGGCCCTGCCATCCCACCCTCTTCCTACATAGCGTCTTAAACCATCCAGCTATGAAAGGATGCATTAATTGGGTAATTAAGCATTAGGCAGGCTGTGAGATGAGGGTCTGATGTCTGACCTTTAGGTCCGGGATCAAAGTTCATGGGTCAAAGGACTTGCCCCATGTGGAGCTTATATCTTCCTCTTCTGCTTCAGGTAGTTAGATGATAATTAATTATTTAAACTGTGGATCTGTCCAGAGGCTTAAATACCCAGGTAAGAACCAGATACTGGTTAATTACACACCTCCCGCTTGATTATCTGAGTTGAGATCAACTCTCCAATTTGCATCTTGGAGGGCAGGTGACAGAGAAAAGAAGTTAAGGTTGGTCCTCCCAGCAGCCCCATGGGAACAAGAAGGACTGAGATCCTCATTCTGAGGGAGACATTCCAACCCCACCAACCAAACATCCAGAGTGTGTGTGTGTGTGTGTGTGTGTGTTGTAGTAGACAGGGCAATGTGGCTTCCAGTTTGTCCCATAGGGAAGGGGAGTTGGCAAGGAGGAAATCACTGCCTCAATTATGTCTTAGCAGTAGAAAAGAGAGAATAGAAAAGACAGCCAATTCAATACATCTCCCAGGTTCCCAGTATGTGCATCCAGAGGAGGCAGCAAGAGCAGATGCTTCCAGAGGAAGGACCCAGCAGGGAAGTAAGGACACTGAGAAGAGGCGCTACATAGACCTGATAACAGGGGATTTGCTCCAACAGAGGAGAAGGGGGCTCCCTGACAGAATGGGGACCTGAGATCTGCAGGGTGGGAGCAGTTGGGACCCAGGAGAAAGGAAGAAGAAGAGCATCCTGACAGAAGGGCAGCATCACAAAGAAGGAGAAAGAAGGGAAAAGAGACCAGAGCCTGCAGGCGGGGTGCGAGGGAGGGACAAGAAGAAGAGCTAGGCCAAGAGGACACCACACAGGAATCAGACCAGCAGGACAGACCCTGTGCTGGCAGAGGAAGGGTGCAAAGTCCCAGCACCCTCATTCCTCCTGAATCCCCTTCCGCCTCCATATGTCATAAAGGCCAGTGGTTCCGCAGGTAAGCCCAGGGATGAAAGGCCTGGACCTCTCACTGTGGAGCCCTGGGGTGAACATACCTTTCCCCCTGGGCTCCCCATGGAAGTTCTGCACATTCACAGGGAAAGCTACTGGGGGTTGGGGGCCTTCTCCTGCTGCCAGAAAGGCTACCTCTACTGCCCTATTTGGGGCTAAATGATGTTGCCTGGCACCAAAGCCTCAGCAGGAAGACTCAAACTGAAATCTTGAGGCTTGTCTGGAGCTCAGTACAGCTTAGTAAGAAGTAAATCATCAGACCCAAGTGAGGGGCACTAGAGACCATCAAAAGCCCCCCCCAAGCCTACTTCTACTTTGCTTTCCTCAGCCCCCACACTGGTGGGTCACCCCTGGCTGGCAGACTCTGCTGTCCTTTGTACCTACCTTTCCTATGATGCATATTATGCCACCCTGTGGTGCCCTTGAGAGGCTCCCTTATCTCTGTACTTAAAACCTGTGCCTCATGTGAGTGGCACTTTCCTGAGTGACACCCCTACTCCCAATCTGCCACCTCCAGCCACTGATGCTTCTCCTCATCAACACTAGGAATAGCCCCATCTTAAAAAGCAGTTTTCTGGGCACATCTGACCAGGCCACAGGCAGCTGGCCCAACACTGAGCCCACAGAGGGTAAGGCTGCTGGAACCATGGCCCCGAGCCCAGAGGAGCAAAGAAAAGCCAGTCTTCCTCTGCGGGCACTGCTCCTGTGGACCTAACATCCTCTGTCCATAAAGAGGAGAGTGTACCACTGCTCTGTAGCCAGCTGGAACTTGTACCCTGAGTTTGCACCAAAGTAAAAGAGACAATAGAGAGGTTTTTACCCCCATTCTACCTTTATGCCCTGTCCTGCCTTGCCTGAGACATGAATGAAGCATAAGCAGGAAGCTTAGAAAATCCACAAATTACTGCACCTCTGAGATGTCTGCTGTGTCCAGGCTGACTCAGCCAGGTTTGCATGTTCCTGCATCCCCTAAACAACAGCTCCCACACTCATCAGATGGCCAGAAACCAAAGCCACTGTTATTAAAATCCAAGAAGTGCTATCAATTAAAGTGCCCCTCACCCATTATGTACAAGAGCGACTATTTCCATTTTAAGCCTGCTAGTTGAATAACTGCTTCCATTAAAACAAAAACCTCACTCTGAGATGCAATTTAACATGCAAGTGCTTTTGAGTTTCAGACTGGCTGTTCATGCTGTTGAAATGTACACACCTGATTTTCTGGGCCCATAGTGCCCTAAGCCTGTCTGCTCACCAGCCTGCCAGGAAGCAAATACGTCCTCCTGAATTAAACTCTGCTTGCAGTAAAGTTATTGCTAAGACCAGAAAAAGCACACCAGAGGGCACACCAAAAGTCAGTCATTTAGAAATCACATTTATTCTTCATTCTGCCCGTGGGACTGGGTGCCTCCTATGGGGCCAGACACTCTAACAGGCACTGGAATGGCCCAGCTTATCAACCCAACACAGCCCCTGTCCACAGGCTTACAGGTAACCCACGCAATATGAACAGATGTGAAAGCAATGACACAGCCAGAGAAGTAGACCGGGAGGCCTACAGCTCAGGGGCCTGCTCTGCCCATGCCATCAAGGAACAGGAACACAGAACTCTCCATGCAGAACCCCTGGGGCCAGTAGGCACTAAATATAGTCTTTAGAGCTGTCCATGCTCCTACCACCTTTGGACCAAGTCAGAAGTTCCAAAAGTGATTGCAACTTCATTATTTAAACTCAAGAACTCCAATCAAATACAAAGAAATGTTGGCATGGGACATCTTAAGGCTCAGAGAGCCCATCTTGAGCCCCTTTTTGTGACTATATGACTTTAATCTGCACCTACAGGCTCTTCCCTGACAATATATTGTCAGATGTTTTAATACTAGCAGTCCCCAAGACAGACTAGAGCCTGCTAAACTCACCTGAAACCTGAAATCCCACCTCCTCTGTCTTTGTTACTTTTCTTATTGCTAAGACAAAATACATGGCACCCAAAGTTAGAGGAGGAAAGGTTTATTTAGCTCACAGTTTGTAGAGGTTTCAGTCCATAATCGACTGGCTCCCAGGCAGAGTGGATGACAAACAGGCATTGCAGAGGAGAAACAACATGACACACACAAAGTAGCAAAAGCAACAAGGACTTTAATGGTTTCTTTCTGCCCCTTTTATACTCTATCTAAGCTACCAAGATTAGGGTGGTACCAAAACAATCAGTGGACTGATTTAGTAATCACACACCCTAATCCCAGCATCACATGCTCTAGATTCAGCCATTTCTGAAAAAACACTATTATAACGCCATGAAGCTTTTGGGAGATATCATAAGGCTTCGGACAAACCATAATATTCTGCCCCTGATCCCCTCAAGACTCATGTATATTTCTTTAGGCAAAAGGCAGTTAGTCCATCTCTAAGAGTTGCCAGAGCCCTAACCATTTCAGCATTGCTGAAAAGTCTAAGTCCCAAGTCTCCTCTGAGACTTAAGGCAAATTCTTAACTGTGAGCGCCTGAACAAACAAAAAGAAAGTTATGCAGTTCCAACATACAATGGCGCAAGATAAACATTGCTATTACAAAAGGTACAAACAGGAGGATACAAAGGAATGGGACCAAAACAAGTTCAAAATCTAGCAGGGCAATCATTAAGTCCTATAGTTCCATGTCCAGCATCTAAGGTAATTCCAAAGTGTTTGGGTGGCTCCACCCCTATGGCACTTTGAGTGGTGGTAGCATGGCTTCTCTCTTGGACCGGCTCTGCTCCCTCCTTGCAGTTTTCCTCAGATGACCCACATTCCTGGCTTCTGCAAACTTCTGTGGTCTCCAATGCATCTTTGGCTTTACACTCATAGCATGCCCTCTCAGGGGCACACTGCCTGGCCTCCCAGGCCTTCTTCTGAAATCTGGGTGGAAGCCTTTTGACCCCACAACTCTTGCATTCTTCATACTCCTAAAACCAGCACCACATGGATGATGCCAAGGTCTCCTGCCAGCTGGAGCAGTAGCCAGGTTTCCTACGCTCTTGGCTGTAGAGGTTGAGTGCCAACAAACCAAATCCCAAGGAACAATTTCCCTATGCCATCACCATTCTGGAACATAGGGCTCTGGGGCTCTCTTCCCAAAGCAAAGTCTTTCACATTTGCAATTTTGAGGCTCCAAAGGATAGAGTCCTCTTGCTTCTTGTGATGCCGTCAGGCCATCTTTTCTATTCTCCTGTTCCTTCTCAGCAATCAAAATCTCCTCTGTTCTACCTTTGGAGTCCACAGCTTTATAGAAATTCCTTTCTGGTCAAACTCAAAACATTTTAAATCATTCTCCTGGGCTTTTTGCTCTTGATTCTCAATATAAATCTGGCTACAAGTCCCCAGTAGTAGCCATATCACTACCTTAACATTAGACTGCCTTGAAATTTCTTCTGCAAGATTAATTAGTCCACTGCCCTTAATCTCAGTCTCAGGCAAAGTTTTTGGATATGAGCAAAATGCAGACAAACTTTCTGCCAAGGTATAACACACATTGTCTGGAGTCCAACAGCCAATGCCATCCTTCTTCCCAGCAGAAAAAAAAAAAGCTCTGCTTTTCCAGCAAGCATCTCTGAACCTTTCAAACTCTTCCCACAAGCCAATCCCAAAGGTTCCTGATTCACATGATCAGGTTAGTCACACCAACAACTCCACTTCTCTGGTACCAAATTCTGTCTTAGATACTTTTCTTATTGCTAAGACAAAATATGTGACACCCAGAGTTAAAAGAGGAAAGATTTATTTAGCTCACAGTTTGTAGAGGTTTCAGTCCATAATCAGTTGGCTCCAAGGCAGGGTGGATGGCAAACAGGCATTGAAGAGGAGAAACAACATGGCACACACAAAGTAGCAAAAGCAACAGGGGGCTTTAACAGCTTCTTTCTGCCCCTTTTATACTCTATCTGGGCTACCTGGATTAGGGAGGTGCCAAACCGATCAGTAGACTGATGTAGTAATCACACACCCTTAATCTCAGCATCACACACTCTAGATTCAGCCACCTCTGAAAAAGGCTCACTGTAACTCCATGAGGCTTTGGGGGGACAACTAGACACAAGCCATAACATCCTCTTTCACACACACAGCAACAGTGACCCATATCCTCGGTGTGGCTCAGGGTCAGTCACGTCTAACATGAGTTTACAGTATGAGGGGTAATAAAAAGGAGCAAAAGAAGGAAGGAAAGAGAGGAAAGAGAAAAGGAAGAGAGGGTAAGAAGGAAAGAAGAAGGAAGGGAGACAGAAGGAAGAAGAGAGAGGGAGGGAAAAGAGAGAGGAAGGGAAGGAAAGAGAAAGAAAAGAGAAAGATCAGGTTCATTTTTAAAGGCTCATTTACTGCTGGACACACAGTAGGTCCTCAATAAATATTTTTTGGAGGAGATATTGATAAAATCAGTGTCTATGACTAAGGTGAATCTAAACCTGACATAAAAATTCCTTCTTGGTGTAGCACAAACTGCAGAAGCATTGATGAGCTGGTGTTATTCCATGAGAACCAACGGCTGTGGATGGAAACCACGCAGGTGACAGAGGAATGTCAGAAGCCAAAGCTGCGGGCTTTGGGTGCAGAAGCAGCTGTGTCCTTAATTATGTTGCTTGATTTATACTCTATTAAATCTGTGTATAAGTAACCCATTTCTCTGAAAGCATTTAAACCTCTTATATTCCACCAAACACAGTGCTTTTATTTGAAATAAATGTATCCAGCTCTTTGGGGAACATATGGTATATTTCTTTCTTATTAATAATTCAGTTCAAATGAGCAAAAATTAGTTGGTGCAGTTACGGCTGATTTTGTCCTGAAAAGATCCGCATTAATTTTAGACGTTTTGTAAATTGGGCTATTAAATAAAAGCATTATATGTGAATTACCCTTTAAATTTTAAGCAACTTGGTAGTTTAATGGTATTTTCTCGTCAGATTCATTTTCAATCTTTAAAAAATTATAGTCATTATGGTAAGACAAATTTTTGAAACCTGCTCCTTCTATCCAATTACATATTGTACTAATAAGTAAACTGCAAAACTTTTATGTTCTCATTTCAGTGTGCAGCCCTGCCTTGGCCCATCTTTTGATGACATCTGTCTTCTGAGATGTTCCCTGGAGGGAGGTCAACTCTGAGAAGCTCTATGAGAAAAGGCTGGACTCCAAGGGAAGCTGAGAGCCCATTGGGGAGTGGATTTATCATCATGCTCTGGAGTACGTCTCTAGAAGCATTAGCCCCCTGCAGATGGAGTCTCCATGCTAATAATCTGGAGCTCTGAAACTGCAGAAGCTGGCAAGGCCCTAGCTAAGCAGTCCTGTTAGAAAGGCCAAGGGACAGGTAAGAGCCAGACTCCCTGGGCACACACAGAGGTCAACCTGATTCTGGTTCTGCCCTCGGAGATTCTCCAGGTTGGGAGCCAGTATGTGACAATGGGGAGGAACAGAGCACAGGCCTAGTTAAATGCAGCCTTTAGCCAGGCATCATGGTGCACACCTATAATCCCAGCACTCAGGAGGCAGAGGCATGAAGATCATTTCGAGTTCAAGTAGGCCTGGGTAGACAGTGAGTTCAAAACCACACTGAATGACATAATGAGATCCTGTCTCAAAAAAACTAAAATAAATAAACAAACAAATAAATAAATGCAACCTTTAATCCTGACTGGCCATGTGACCTTGGACTTGACCCTTCTGGCTTCAGTTTCTCTCTATACCAAATGGAGATAGTAGCATCTATGATCTGGCATAGATTATGAGGATTAGATAAAAAAAATACATGCTGCCCACTCACGAAAGCCCTTGGCCCATAGTCAGCACTTTATAGTTGGTAATTGTTTCTGTTATTACTAATGAGAGACAATGACCTAAACAAATGGACTATGAGTTTTCCTCTGAAATTTCAGAGCCAAAATTTCTCGAAGGGTTGACTATACTAAGAGAGGCTAAGATTAGGCATTTAGTCTAAACAAAAGTCATGTAAGAGGACACTCGTGGCCAAAATGACTGTTCAGGAGCAGATGAATCAGTGTCTCTCTGTTCTCTCTGATGATACAGAACAAAAGTGCACTTGATGAAATTTTTAAAAAGCTAAAAAGGAAATAATTATGTATATGCTGTGTCATTAACCTGCAGAATTCTGGGCCATGGGTTATTATTTACCTGAATGACTTCAAAGAATTAGGTACACCCAGAATGAGGGCACAGTTTGTTTCTGTCTCTCCAGTTGACATCAAGTGGTCCAGGCAGTTTACAGGAGAATAGCCCAAAGGCTGACACACAAGCAGCGAGTAGCATAATGACAGTCGGCCATAGTCTGAAGCATACTTCATATCTATCAGAGGAAGACCCTGGAGGTCATATGGCGGTGCCTGGCATCAGAATTCAAAGGATTCTCAAAGTATAGGTTGAAGGCAGATGTTAGTCAGGAACCGGGATGTCTTTCCCCCCAGGTACAGTATGAATAAGGTAACAGGTATATTTTTGTAATGTTACTTGGGACTCATGATGAAATATGAATAATATGACAATGACAGTTTGCATCACCATCCTGTCCCCTGGGCTCAGGGTAAATGGGGAGAGATGGGCAGCCAAATTAGAGGGATCGAGAGTCTTAGTGCAATGACGAAGCAGCCCACCAAAAGGGAAGACCAGGTCTCTGGTGGGGGGGGAAGGGAGCTGAGCAGGAGAAGCTTCCAGGATGGACTAATAATGTTTGGATGAAACTTTCAAAATGACTTGGGTCTTTACTCCAAAGATGGAAGGAGCCTGGGACTGTTGTTTCTGGGAGATAGCATGAACAAAGCAAGGTGGTAAGAATGAAATCAGTGCATCAAGGGGACACCAAGGGATGCAGGATTTGGGGGCAGGAAAGCCAAAGGCACAGGGGCAAGAATACTGAGGCCAGAGGTAGGCAAGGCAAGACTGAGTTCACCAACAATGTGCCATATATCTCAATGAGCATCAGGCACACGGACACTGTTGATGCTCCCATGAAAAAGAAAAAAAGAAAAGAAAAAAGAGTACATGGTCTCAGTTCGTTGCATGTTCTGTGAGATCCTTTCAGCTGCATGAAAGTATGTCACATCAAACCTTCAGCAGAAAATTCTTCCATCTCGAGAGAGAATGAGTATTAGGCACACGTTGGGAAGGAGGCCACAAGAAAGGGTGAGGAGAGGAAAGGCAAGTGATCTCCAACCAGCTGTCTCTGTTTCTTACACCCAAGACGGTTGATAGCAACACTGGCCAAGTCTACAAGCAGGAAAACAGCCACCAAGATACAGCATACCGTATCTTAATGAGCATTCTTGTTTAAGCAAAACAAATGCCTTTCTTGAAATGAGAGCTCTTTTGCTGGCATAAATGCAATGATAAAAATGCAATCCATGACCTGCCTACATATTTGTAAAACTAAACTGCTTCTCCATTTCTAGTGATAATATTTCAGACGAAAGTCTAACTCAAAGTGTTGTGGTGATTAAAGACAAAATGGAAGTTCTGTTCATTAATTTGTAGATTGCGTGGTATCAACCTGTACTTAATCATTGACGGTAACATACATGAGAGCCACAAAAAATTAACTGAGGCCTTGGGAAAATCAATAAATCTATTCATTATACTAGTGTGCTTGGTGCAGCTTGTACTGGAATACTGTAAGCTATTAAAATAACAAACCCCCAAATCTCAATGGTTTAACCCATGAGGACATTTTCTAATTCAGATAGGTACATTTGGAGGAAGGAGGAAGAATCCACCAAGTCTTCTCGCTTTATCAAATCGGCACAGAAAGAACACAGGATCATGCATAGGAGGTTTTATGGGCCTAACTGAGAGTTTTTTCCCAGCCAGAACTCAGTCATATGTCTCTATCTAACACCAAAGAAGGCTGGGAAATGTAGCCAACAATATGTCCCCAAAACCAGACTAGCACAGATGCTAGCAAGCACTAGCAGTCCTGGCTACTAGCTTAATATCCCATAATCAGACTTTAGCAATGTTATAAAATTGCTTCTTAACAGCAAATTCTTTGCAAAAGCTTTTGCTTTTCTTCCTATTCCAAATCAAAATAATTACTTTGTCCAGCTGATTGAGACTGACTTTCTCTCTTCCCCAAAAGTTCTACAACCATGCCCCATGTGCCTGTGGAGACTGAATATAGGGTACAAATTAGTTGGGCATGGTGCTGCATGCCTGGAATCTCAGCACTCAGTAGGCTGAGGCAGGAGGATGGGAAGTTCAAGCCCAATCTGCCTGGGGAAATTAGCCACGCAGTGAGATTCTGTCTCAAAAAACAATTTTTTAAAGGGATAGAGATGTAACTCAGTGCAAAGGCCCTGGGTTCAATCCCCAGTGACACACACACAAGCAGAGAGAGAGAGAGAGAGAGAGGAGAGAGGCCGGGGGAGATCCTGCTGTAAATCTATACACAGGAAGTTGGCACTGGCAGGTAGGACCAACCTGCTTCCTCCTCATTCCTGCCCTTCATCCACCCTAGAAATGTAGAAATAGACTCAATTTCCCCCAAATCTTTGTAGGGTTGACTAAACTGATAGAATCAGCCAATTTCCAGAATCTGATGACTGCATTCTAATCAAAATAGATTTTAGCCAAAGAAATCAATTCTTTTGCCTTCTGCTTCGAAGTAGCCAGAGCCTCTGCCTGACCTGGTCAGAAGAGCTAATGTGCACAGTGGACCACAGCTCTCGCTTGGCCCAGCCACCTCCTGCTTGCCAGCCAAACAGATGATGTGGGCAACTATGCCTCTGACCCCACCATTTCTCACACAGCAGGAGTGACCTCATAATTTCTCCATCCTGGCTGCTTAGGGTCTAGTTAGATGAAGACACATTACCCTGTGCTGGCCATGTGACAGCTGAGAAAGAGAGGGCAAAGCCTGCATGATTATGGCTAATCATTGTCTGCATGTCCCTGGGTGGTTGAGACGTATCAATGAATTGCACCAAATGTGGTATAAAATCCCAGCTAATGAACTAGGAGCCAGGGTCCATTTCATTCATATTTTAGAGGAAAAGCCCCCATAAACAATGCAACCTGCAGGGTTGCCACCCCCAAATTTGATAAGGAAACATCAGTATTGTCTCTTGCAAGTTTTAGATTCCAAAGAGACCACAATTCACAACCTGCAAAAGGCAGAGCCCAAACGACAGGGCAGGGGAGAATTTATTTTTTTCCCTCTTCTCCTTAGCCGAAGTTATTATCACAACTGCCGGGGAATTTGTGAGATTGGGAGATAAGGGTCATAACGATTCTTTGGAGACCCGTCAATCACTGCAAACTGCTACCAGAATCGAAATTACATCTGCATTTGAATTAGCAACATTACTCGCCAATTTAGATCAGAGTGAACATTTTTCCATTGAAGATGGAATTAAATTAGAAAATGAGTGAGTCTTTAATTTCCAGATTATAAATCACTGAAAATAATTCAACTCCTGTACCTTAAGGCCAATTACATTATCCTAAGCGACATTTTATCTCCCAACCTTCGGAGTGATTTGGTGACGGGAGCCTTCACACAAATCAGTCTTGCTCTGGTAGCAAGAAATATATCTGCCCACCAAGTCACACACATAAAACACCAGGAACCATTTTAATGCTGAAGCTTATTTTACATGAAATTTGATTGTCTGTTTGATAGTGTATTTTTGTGTTCTAATGAACTGATGCATTAGCCAGATGTGAGGTCTGAATTACGTCAGGTTCAGCAATGAAATTTTTTTAAACAATTGGCTTGTTCCAGTTTGGGTATCTTTGTCTCTTCCCACCTTCCCCTTTCCCTCTGACCTGACAAAAGATAAAGCTAATGCGAATGTTTTCCAGCCTGAAATCTCTCCTCATCTGTCTGCCCTCAGCACCCAACCTGCCCTGCTTTGTCTTTGACTTGGGTCATGTCTGATGTTCGTGTCTGTCTTTCCCTGGACAGAAGCTTTTCAAAGGACAGGCCACTTTTATTCATGTCTGTGTCCAGCCATAAAGGGCCTGGCAAGACTGGGTTTTCAGTAGGTATTTGGTGCACAAATGATGAAGAGAAAGGTGGTGTTGGACCCCTCTCTGCCTGGCACCATACAATTGAATGGCAGCAATAGGATTAAGCAAACAGATAAGCAGAGCTTGTTTTGCTGTCACCCACCACAGCACCACCAGGAAGCCGGCAGGGCCTCCCGCACAACAGGGCCTCTGTTTCTCGGGTTAACAGGCTTGAACAAAAGATCCAGGAGTCTCCCCAACAAACCATAAGCCTAGCTGTCACCTGGAAAAGGGGACTTGACTCAGAAGAGTTCCGAGGGGTCCTTGACATAGGGACTAAAGGAGGAGGAAAAAGTAAGTGGTTAGGAAACAACAGAAGTTTGCATGTTCAGGCTGTTATCTTGGGCCCATCGTGATAGAAAAGGATGCAGGATAAACGTCCACTTCTTACAGCTGGCTGGCTGAACCCCTGTCTGCTGACTCTGCTTGGCAAGGGGGATAAGCCTGGCTGGCTCTGGGAGCTTCACAGCCCACTGCACCCCCAGGGGCCTCTCTCCCCACATCTACAGTGAGACTCTGAGCCAGCCCATCTGAGAGGGAAGAGTCCCATGGCCAAGCCAGGGCCACAATTTAGATGAGCCCTCCCTGCACCAAGTTACCCAAGCAAGCGCCCTGGGCTTCTGCTTGTTCATCCTCAAGATAGGGGCCGGAATGTTAACTTTACCAACTGAGAATCAGGTTGGAAGAAGAAAAGGGTTAGTTAAATAAGAGCTTGGAAGGCCTTGAGCAAAGGCAAGCTCTGTCCCCAGGAAAGAAAGAGAACAAAGCACATTTTCCATTCTCTCTCTCTCTCTCTCTCTCTCTCTCTCTCTCTCTCTCTTTCTCTCTCAGTAGGACACAAGTTACTGACACTCCTGCCAGGGTCCTTAGCTATCGCTTCACTTGGAGGCTTTCCTGGGCTGCCTCCACTGCTGCCAGAGGTGCTAGGATGTCCCCACTGTGTCCACACAGCAGAAAGACTGTGGAAAGCAGAGGTGAGAATCACTGGACATTGTCTATGTGTCCCTCTATTCGGCCACTCTAACACCTCAAGAAGCACCTGGCACTTTGGAGCCTTGTGAGTACTTGTGGAGTAGAAGGGATGATGGCAAAACCAGGCAGACACTAATTAATCATCCTGCTCTCCCATGGAGCCCAGATATACCTTGACACCTTCCTCAACACTGACCTAGGCACTGCCATCATGGAAAGAAGTTAAGAAGATTAAAGTCACCCTTTGTCTGTACTCACACACAGCCAAGGAACTGGGTTAGCTGGGCAGAAGGCAGAGAGAAGATAGAGCATGTTAGGTTGGAAAGAGGGGGAGGCACAGAGTCAGAAAACTTGGCCAATTCACAGCCTGGCACACTTCACAGCTCTGACACCTGGCACAAGCAATATCCCACTAGGGGCCAGCCTTCTCCTCGGTGAAGCCAGCATGGTGGTGTTTCCCAGGAAGAACCTCCTGTGGGGCATGAATCAGGCACAGTGCCCAGTAGTGCTCAGGGCTCACGAGGCTCCTGCTGTGAAACTCTCTTTGCTGAACTCACCAGGCTCAGGGCACAGAGCGGCCCAAAGTCTTCTGTCTCAGTTGACATGTTAGACCAGAGAAATTTCTAGAATGAGAGCCCAGGATCCCAGGCTGCACTCTTAAAGGCTCAGCATGGAATGGTTTTATCAAGGGTGAAGAAAGTGAAGAAAGGAACTGAGCCAGGAAATAGACTAGCATAGCAACAATTTCTGCAAGTCCCATGTTTGTTGTTGCTGTGGGGCCCCTTCCTGGCTCTAGAAGTTGTCATGTCAGGAGGCAGGAATTTAGGAGCCCAAGAGAGAGATGAGAAGGGCCTCTCTCTCCTCCATGAGGGCATGAGGTCTCTGGATCTCCACAGACCACATTCCTGCAGGGTGCTGGCAAAGCAGCAGCCACCAAGAGAGAGGTGAGGCACAGGAGGTTGGGGGGCCTTTTCCCCCACTCCATGCTTACCCCCCCCCCGCCCCGCTCCCCCATTTGCATGTGTGTGTGTGTGCACACACAGGCGCAGCCCCATGCATACACCCCAGCCTTTAATCTCTTCCGGGTCAGCGAGTGGGCCCACCACTCCCCCAGGCCCTGGGGATCACATCCATTCCTCTTCACACCTCTTCTTGCAGCCAGATGAGAAGTTAACACTTCTCCTCTGCCTGTGCTTTGTTCTAAGTGTTTCAGTCTTGTTGGGTGATCTGGAAGCTCTGGAAGAGGGGATTTTAAGTCCTTCTAAGATCCTGGTGCTATGTGGAAGAGCTTAACTTGCTTGTGCCTAGCCGTGCCTGGTGTGAAACGGGCATGTAGGAAGTGCCTGCCTTTCTCTGGGATGCTCTACCACCCTCTCTGCCTGTCTCTGTCTCTGCCTCCATCTCGGTCTCTGTCTCTGTCTCCGTGTCTGTCTGTCAGTCTCTCTCTCTCTTTCTCGTTCCTATTCCTCTGTCCCACTCTGCTTCTGCTTTTCTCCCTGAGCCTCCCAGTGTCTTTTCTCTTGACCCTAGTCCCTCCTCAGGACTCTAACACAACAACAAAGTTATGGTTCCAGACACCCAGGACTTTGTCCCCGTGCCCTCCCCTGGCCCTGACCCTGGGCCTCCACAGCCTGGGCTGCCCCAGGCAAAAGTCTGCCCCTACTTTTAGTGGTCAGGGTGTCACTACTGCTCTGACCTGGTCTGCCACTAGGACTTGCTCAGGGCTCCACAGTGCTCCTCTGCCCATCCTGCCTGACATCCTTTGCAAACTCTCCTGCCCCCAGGCAGGGTGAGTCCTTTGAGGGACAAACTGTTTCCTTGCCCTCCCCACAGAACACCCCTTCTCCCTGCAAGGGCCAGCCCAGCTCAGGGCTGCAGGGGGTGGATACCTCCCAAAGAGAACCCATCCCAACAAAGTGTGGGGCAGGAGGTGTGCACAAAACAGGAAAGAGGGATGCTGTTTCCAGTTACATTCAGTAAGATGGTGGCAACTGAAGATACTCTACTTTGGACCCCAGGGACCAAGCTTTGCCAGACAGGGAGAAGAAATGATTTGGGCCTTCAGGTGCCACCAGAACTGCCTCACCTGGCCACAATCCAGGAGACTAGTGTTCTCCCAGCCTTTGCCTGCATGTAAGACTAACCCCTCACTCAGCCAGCTGTGATTGTGCCCATTTCACAGATGAGGGCATTAGACTCAGAGAAGGGAAGTGGTTTTCCAAAGTTAACTTAGTAAGGAGCAGGGCCAGTATTCAAACCCAGGACAGTCTGCCCAGAATGCCCATCTCAGGGGTGACTGGGCTCAGTGAACCTTCAGCACAGCCCCGAGTGGCCCAGCGCCTGCCTGCATGCAGCTCCTGTAGGAAATGTCCATGGCCTGTCTTGCTGCTGTTTCCTGTCTCCACTCATCCTGTTTGGCTGTGTGGAGTTGGCCACTGGCCAGACTTCAAACATCAATTCTAAAGAAAATGTAGGTTTCTGAAAGTAAAGAAAAGGTTGCAAATGCTCCCCGAAGAAATTTACCAGCAACAGCAGCAACCCAGCATCTGAAAATAACAGTGCTTGGTTCACCCAAGTCCTGCAAGAAATGGGCTCTGCTTGGATGGCCAATGAAAGAGACAGGGCCTCCAATGGAAGGCTAGTGTGACTTGCTCTGTGACCAAATTTCCCCACCAACTCTTAGAATTGCGAATAATATTAGTGAATGGCCAATATGACCTGTTTTGCCTATTCCTTTCCTCTGTGGCCCCTATACCTCCGGAGGCAGATGGGAAAAAGTCACCTGAGACCATTCTACCAAGACTCCCCACTCTGGTGTGGGTGCACTTCCCATTCGGGAGGCTCTCCCAGGCCCTGGAGACCTCAGCCAGGATCCAGATTGTGGGGGGCCCACGCTTTGCCCAGCCCCAGAGCCTCACACCAGAGCCAAGCACCAGCTCAGACAATACTGGGCCTATCAGACAGGGAAACATCGCTGTTCCTATACACACATCCCCTCCCCCAGCCCTATCTTCCATCCTTGACATTAAATATTTATGAGTTCTTTAAAAAAAAAAACCCACAAACCTCAAATAATGCAAGTTGTCTACTAGGCAGGGAGATTTCAAGATGATAAACATTATTTAGAAACACCATGATATGCTTTGTATTGTGGTGTGATTGGGGACCATATTAAAACCCGCCAGGGCTATTATACCTAATTTTTGTTTCAATTCAGGCAATATCGCCACTGCTTAATATGATTTCTATTTACTTTTTTCTATTGTTAGTATTTTATTGGGGTTGTGTCTGTTTTATCAAGCGGATCTCCTCTGAAAGGGAGGTCAGTCTATGCTTGGGCATTGGGTTTTTCTGTCGTCTTTCTTGTGAGGGGGTTTCCATTATGTTCTGCTTGGTCTGAATTCACTCAAAACCCCTCAATGCTAATATAAACTCTTTCTTTACTCTTGTCCAATTACAATATTTCTACCGGCACAAAGCCTGACAGCTTGATATTTAAAAGCTATATAAACTCTCATCATCTAGTTTTATGTTCCCGTTTTTCTATGGTACCATTGGATTTGGGTGAGTGCTGCATAAAATGTGTGCATTGAAGGGTTTCAAATCAAGTTATCTCCCCCATCTATAAAAATTGAATTTTAAAGGTTATTTTAATTATAAGTTTAAACCCAGGCACTATTAATGACAGGGGCAGCCTTCCCCACCAAAGCATTCATTCACTTGCTCCCCAGGGTTGTGGGCAAGCTGGGAAAATCCTGCTATTTCCTGAATGAAATGCAATTTTGCAAAACAGGATATTATTTTTTAAAGTATTATACATTTTGCATAACTCTCTCTTCCTGGACTAGTCCAGAAAGTTGAAGGGTAGGGGCTTTGTGACTCTGCTACCTGAACTTGATTTGCTGGAAGCCCACCACGCAAGAATCTTCCTATGGAGTGGGCAGGGGAAGAGATACCAATTTCCCAACTCTTTCAAGCCACATCTAACTGGCTGACACTCTGGGATTCAGGTGAGGATGCCACTCCCCCAAATAATTGGGAGAAAAAAATAATTAACAAAGTAAACTTCAAACCTCATTTCTTCCGATTACAATTTAAACTCCTTTAGTTTAAGGGGGGACAAATCATTGTTTTGTGGGGCTCCTGTTCTCCAAGTTTCTAAACGTGTTATTGAAGCTATGATTGAAATCTGACAAAAACAGACTGCGTTTTATAATAATGTCCCGCAGCCAAAGTATGGCACCAATAACTAAACAATACTTTATCACCTTTGCCACTCTCAACAGCTCCCATTAATATTGAGATCATAGTGCTGGGCCCTCTATTCCCCAGCTGACTGCCTTAGTGACAGCACTGGCTAAGGCAGTGACATTGAAAAATATTTGCCGTGACATGGCCACAAATCACAGCCAGACAAGTTTAAAACTCAATATTCACTAAACTTGCATCTGCTACTTTCTTGTTCCAATTTCTAAAACACAATTATTATATGCTTCTTCTCTGAAATAACAGAACATAAATGGGTGTCTGTTAAGCAAAGAAGGGAGGGTGTGATAAAAAAATTATATTATTAAGAATAACCAGTAGTATCATTTTACAAAGCAGGAACAATCACAGAGAGGGAGCTGAGGAGCAGACACTGCATTGGGAAAAAGTGTCTGTTGTCTGGGATACTCACAGCAGCCTGAACTCAGACTGCAATTACTTGCGATCTGGGGTTCCGCTTGACAGCCTAATTTTACACATATCGATTTTTATTTTCAGCTTTCTCAAGATGCTGAAGCAGAGATGTTGGTCCACTTGGCAATTGCCCCTGGTTCACTTTATAGAGGCTGTGGTCAATGTGGGAAATGTGTCCCAACCCACTGTACCCTTGTGGTGCCTGGCCATCTGCAGTGGAACTGGGCCAGCCAGCTGCACCCTGATCCCCGACTGAGACTTGGGAGCCCTTGAGGCTTTAAAAGTGACACTATTCACAAAGGTCCATAGTGGGAAAAGTTCTTCACAGGTCTGCCATGTACAATGATTTTGGGACCACAGAAGATCCTCTCTGAGAGTGTCACTCCCCGGGACTCAGTATTTTCAGAGCACGGAGCAGGAATTTGTCTCTGTTGTCCCCATTCCCAGAACAGAACCCGGCATGCCTCAGACTCCCAGGAAACCAGCACAGAATGGCAAGTGTGCTTCTGTCCAGGATGGCACATGATGGTATGAAGCCCAGAGAGTCCCTGCCTCTCCAGCTGTCACCAGGAGACTTTGACCTTTGTAGAGCCTTGGGTCTTTGCCTGCGGAACAAGAAGCAAATTGAGATGATCTGGAGTCACCTCCAGTGCTCAAGTTCCATTTCATGAAGAAAATCAGCATTATGGATAGAGACCACTAGAATCTCATATCCTAAGTGGCAAATTTACCATTGTGACCTTGCTGTGAAAGACACTGAGGCTGTCCTCGGAGCCTAAAAACCTTCCTTTCTAGATACCTGACAAGTTCTCTTGCTTACATATCTTTTTTTTTAATAGAAAGGTGGCTCGCTGACCCATGGACTGTGGATATCAACCTTGTATATTGTTAAATTCAAACAAGATGAAGACTGGGGATTGTCCATTGGATGTAGCAATCCAAAAATCTTTGGTGGTATAAATAATAGCCATTTTATTATGTATAATAAAGTGATATGATTTTTGCACATTAAATTCATGTTGACGCAAATCTACCAGATCAGTGCCCATGACCCAAACAAAGGTAGTTTTCTTGTTCACTTCTATTTGATTGTAAGATCACCAGGGATAAGAACAATCTTAGGATGCACTGCCTCCCCATGGTTACTCTATCTCAGTGTCCCTGCAGTCTATGACTTAGCCCACAGATCCCTACATGGAGGAGTCACAACCAGAGCCTCTTCTGCAAGGCCCTGACTTAGGTGAAGAGATAAACCCCAGTCTGAGTCTGGTGCCATGAGAATAGGATGCATCCAAAGAAGGAAATGAATGAATACTTTACATACTGGAGGGATGTGAATTGCGGTGTACTGAGTGAAAGCTGTGGTGGATTATGTTTCCAAAGCAATGACATCTCCCCCTCTTATATGATCATTTGCAATGTGACCTTGCTGTCTCCCACCCCATCCCATCAAAAGTTATCTATTTCCCTTCTTCTTGGGTCTGGACAGGAATTGTGGTAGCGGGAGGCTACATAACTTTGGAGAGGAGGTCATAAAGTGTCTCTCTATTTCTCCTTTGTTTCTTTATCTGTTTCTTCTTGGAGCCCAGCCGCCATGCTGTAAGGAAACTTGAACAGCCATGGGGAGAGAGCCAAGTGCCTGGCCAGCAGGAAATAGACTGCTGAATACCTAGCCATGGAAATAAACTGTTTTGGACAATCCAGCCATCCAGTGTCTCAGCCAACACAATGCAAAGCAGGATAATCTCTGGGCCAACCACAGAATTGTGGGAAAAAATGAATAGGGTTGTTTTAGACTATTACATTTGGGATCATTTGCTATACAGCAACAGCTAACTGAAACAAAGTTCTACCTATGGGGCATTTATATACTCATGGTGCCATTTGTTTAACTTTTTTACTTAAAGATTTTCAAAACAAAAAAAGTGAGAAAAAATTTTTTATTTCAAAGTCTCATTTGCAGAAAAAATCATAAATAACAGAACACACTGAGGCATCAAAATTAAAAGATGCACCCAGAATTTCCAGAATTTCATGAAGCAAGAGAATGAATGGAAATGGGGCAACCCCTAAGCAATTGATGAAAAAGCCAAAAAGTCAGAAAAAGAGAGGAGAGTGGGCTTTCCATGGTGCTTTCTACAAGACAGCAAATATCTAGGGAAAAAATCATCTGGGTGAAAGAAAGAAAGGGCCTGTATTTTATAGGTGCTTTGTCCACTCAACATCACATACTACTTCCAAAACCCAGATGTTATTGTTCTGGTCCTTTATAATAGAGGCATCCTTATGCAGATGGGGAGGCAAAAACTGGGCTCTTCCAACTAGCCAAACATTGATGTTGTAGCTTAACAATATTCAGAGACGTGAGATGTCCAATAGTAAAGGATTGAGTAAGTGAAGGTACATTTTTTTGAAATAGAGCCCTCAGCATGCTTTAAGAATCATGGAGAAGTATCTTAGTGGCAAGCTGCTCCAGAAGCTCCCAATTGTTCTGTGCAAAAGGCCAGCTATAAATCAATATGTAGAGCATGATTACATTCTATGAGAAACATACTTTATACAAGAGAATTAGGAAAAGTCGGGAAAGCAATATGCCAGTATTCCGAGGAATGTTCTGGCTAGTAGAGTTGTGGTAATTTTTATTATCTTCTTTAAAGTTATCGGCACTGTATTTGTATTATTTTTAAAGAGTAAACACGAGATACTTATGTTAATAAATAAGTACATAAGTAGTAAATAAATAAGAGGCAGGGAAACTATTTTGGTAAATATTAATATTAACGTGAGTTTCTATGCTTCTGAATATCTGGCCTCCTCTCTAGTTGGCCTCTAAACAATTTGCTTGAGGAAAGATGAGAATTTGTTCTAGAAAGGAGATTACATTTCGATTCTGACATTCAAAATAGAACTTTGCAACAGAACAATATGAGTGAAAACTAGGCTTTTGACAGAAGAAATTTTTCTTGCACCTCTGGCAAGCCTTTGGCCAACCTGAGTAGACTGAGTCTTGGAAGCTTAGATAAGGAAAGACAGCCAGAAAGCAGGGGGCATCCTGTCCTTACCCCTGGGGACATGGAAAGGGGGCACACAGTGGTAGGAGGTGTTGGACATGCAAGGCAAACCAAGGGACCCTCAGTCACCCAGAGGTCTTTGCCCCACTTGGGGAGGAGACAGCCTTTCAGGGAGCCTACATCATATGGGTAACCCAGGCAAAGTCGGAGTCAGTCAGATGAAGGCCTCCACAGCCTCTCAGTCTTCCTTGGCTCTGACTTGTGCAAGTGGTGCTCTGACAGCAGTAAGCTTCCAATGGAGTCCATCAGCATGGCTGACAGGGAACAACCAGGAGAAGCCACCAGAGGAAAGGCAAGAGAATGGGAAAGCACCTGAAACCAGGGGTCTTAGCCCTAGGAGCTGCTATGTCAAATACACCATAGACCAGGTGGTTCAGGCAACAAATGTGTCTCACAGCTCTAGAGGCTGGCAATCTGAGATCAAGGAGCCAACAGGTTTGATGTCTGGCGAGGGCCTGATTCCTGCATCACAGATGGCTGTCTTCTCACTGTGTCCTCAGACTGGGGTGGGGGTGCTGCTGTAGTGCTCCTTTCTGTAAGGGTGCTAATCCTATTCACAAGGGCTCCACCATCAGGGCCAAATCACCTCCCAAAGGGCTCCTCTTAAAACACCATCACTTTGGGCGTTAGGTTTCAACAGATGCATTCTGGAAATAAACATTCGGTCCATAACACAAGAAAATTTGGTCCACAGGTTGTTGCCATTTCTTGGTTCTGAGGACTCAGACAAGTGATTTTATTTCCCCTGAGCCTCCATTATCAATCTGAAAACAAAGGACATGGGAGTTCTTTATAGCGTCACTGTGACAACTAAGGCATTGCACAAGGTGCACTGGCCATGAGTCTCCATGCCACCCAGAAATTTGCAGCATCTTAATCCTCAGATCGAGCCCGAAGCTTAGGCAGGCAGCAGGAAGAACCCTTGAATGAGAGGCTTGAGTTTAAACCCAGGCCTACTACTGTGGGCCTCAGTGCCCACACCTGTAAAATGGGGAGTTTGTAATAATCAAACCTGAGGCTCCTCCACTTCTGCCACCTATGACCATAGGGAGGCCTCCTGCCAGGGAGCTTCGGTGTCCAGTGCTGTCCATCAGGGCTGCCCAGGCAGTGCTCACACCCCAGACAAGATCAGACTTCTTGGAGAGAGAGAGAACCTTCTGCCCAACCCAGAAGACATGAAAGTACTCCTGTCCCACTGATCACCTGAGCAGGAGACAGATGACACATTTCAGAAGGGAGCTTGCACACAATCATCCCGATTATGGAAAGAATTCTCTTGAGTGAGACAAGCCTTTATGAATAAACTATATTCAGCTAGTATTAAAGGCAATGGTGCAAATGATTGACTGGCTTGATGTTTGACGCTCCTACCCTCCCAGTGGCCTCATGTGGGGCTGAGGGTTGGTAAAGGAGAGCTCTGCATGCAGAAAAGGCACCATACTTCACACTGTTACCAGGCTGGGGAGGCTTCTGAAACGGGGCAGCCTCTTATTGTGGGGAGCACATGACTTGGGCCACTGGCTGGTGTGGGCCCAGACCAGGGCTTGCAAGATTATTGAGTTCACCCACAATTTGGGAACCCCTTTCTCCCTGTGATCAGGTGTCTCCTTACCATGGCCTGGACACAGGGCCCCCCTAGGCATCCCTGACTGACAGGACTAACCTGTATGGGAGAGGGACCACAAGACCCAAAGAGTTATCAACCAGGAGGTGTCTTGGGTCCACACATCCTTGGAGCAATGCAGGGCAGTGCTCCTCTATACCCTGCGGTTCCCTTGTGACCCCTGCATCCTCCTCCCACCCACTCCAAGGAAGAAACCTCTGCTATCATCCAAGCCAGCAGCAAGATGTCACAGAGCTAAGATGCCAAACCGATCTCTGTACTCTGGTCCCTCCTTATTTTGTCTTTTGCTAAAGGAAACCTGACCCTTATCAGATGCCTGGTGCAGGAATAGGAGTTCCTCCAGACAGAACCATGAGAGCTACTTGTTCAGAACTACACACACACACACACACACACACACACACACACACACACACTTTCTTGCTTCTAGAACACAGCCTGGTCAAGGCTAGGTCCCAAGTCTGCTAGCTAATGTGATCTGACCCAAAGTGCAGAGGTGTGAGCCCTGAATCCCAAGCCCTGCACTTCCCTTCCTTCCTGCTCCAGGCAAAAAGGAAATCTAAACTCACTATTCTTGGAAATAATCAATGCCAAAAGCAAGAGAAATACGTATTTCTTATACTTCCATCACTGCCCACCAGCTGAAACCCTGGAGCTGGAGATTCAATTTGAGACCTGTTGTTTTCTGAGACCCTGCCTAATCTCATAACTGAAATGTTGCTATTGATCAGAATGAGGTCCCTTTCAGAAAGGTAGGGAGCATTTAGAAGTGAACTCCGCTTCTGGTCACTGGTACCTGGATGTATGCTGGCTTTATGCTTGGTCACCTGCAAAACCACAGACCAGCCTCATTCCCTTGGTCCATCTTGGACATGGCCACAACTGATCTTTTCCTAAGATACATCCTCCAAGCTCCTACCTGTGTGCAGGAAGGTGTGGCTCCCTGTGATTCACCAATGATAAGAGCCCTTAGTGTGGGCCCCAGCCCCACACCCTGACATGAAGATTGCTCTCTGTCCTGCTCGCTCATTCTTCCCCACCCTGACCCTGTGTGAATCTCTGTCTCATCAGTCTGGCCTCCTTGCCCCATGTCCAGTACAGCCTCCCTCCTCTCCATTCCACTAGTCCCCACCCCTTTGATGTGACCTGCCTCCGTGCTTCCTGTCTGAGCCCTGTGTACCCCTCTCTGACCACTCCAGTGCACCTCTTTGTCCTTAAGGCACATATGAAAATTGACCTCTTCTTTCCTCTGAGCCTTCCCAGCATCCTCCACAGGCCACCCTGGAGGCCCCTGTTCTAGAAGGCCTTGTACGTGCCTCTCACCTTCCTCTGTCATCAGACTTGTATTCCTGGTTGCAGAAGGCAAGGACTAACCATGTCATATATTTGTGCAAATATTGGTCATTGGCTAACAGCTCTCAGTATTTCTGTCACCTCTACCTTCCCAAATGGAAAGATCATCTTTTTCCTTTGAACCCTCGCAGTGCTTTCTGCTTCACTTATGATACACCGCACATTTTAAAGAACAAGCACATGTAAAGCACTTGCCTGGGTGAAAGTAAAGGCTTGGTTAGCACTGGTTATTGTTGTAATTATTATTCTCTGTCAGCGCCAAAACGGAATGAATAGATAAAGGTATGTTGGCTGCTGAAGACTGAACCTGTACCAAGCAGATGTTCTACCCCTGAGCCACATTCCTAGACATTTTTAAATTTTATTTTGAGATAGGGTCTCATTAAGCTGCCCAAACTGGCCTCAAACTCACCATCCTTCTGCCTCAGCTTTGATTACAGATGTGTGCTACTGCTAGGGCTATTCATTCACTTTTAACCCATATTCTTGCAGTATCCACTATGTAAGGCTTAGAACTCCCAGGGCAACACTGCTGGCTGCACATCTTTGTGCCCTGCGGCCCCAAGCACACTGTGGCAAACAGTGAGCAGTCAATGACTACTGTGTGAACACACAGATCAAGCTTCCCATCTACTTCATATACAAAGTGTGTAGTAACCCAACTAAATTTTAGGGATCCAAGTAGCCCAATCTCAGAATTGTCACATTCAAAGGAACTAATCTTTATTTGAAGGTCTGTTCAACGTCGAAGGGGCTCTACATCCTGCCCATAGTGATGCTCCCTAACATGCTTTAGCTCTGGCTCTCCAAACTTGGCAGTCTCTGCAAGCATCCAAGTGCTTCTCCTAGTCTCCCTCTTTACTCCTGATTTTCCTCCACACTATACTGCTTCCCTCTGTATGTCTTCCTGATTGAGTATTTACCTTTGCCTTGCCAAGCATTGCTGCTAAGTTTTTAAAGGAGGGACAGCTGATGACCTATGGATCTTATTTTATTTTGTTTAGAATCACAGGGCTGTGAACATGACCAGAGGTCAAAATGTCCATGTTTGCAGCCCCTTTGTAGTCAAGCCACCCAGAAAAGTCCTATCCTGTTGAAAATCTCAACCTTTTCTTTTAATAAAATACAAGGCTATGATTATTTTTAAGTATTTCTAAAACCAATTGATAACGCCAAGTAATAAAAATAGAATTGCTAAAATAAATCTTTTAGATATAAACAAACTGATTTACAATTTTAAAAAACATCTGGGAGAGCTGAGGCTGAGGCAGAAGAATCACCAGTTTGGACTCAGCCTGAGCAACTTAGCAACTTAGCAAGACTCTGTTTCAAAATAAAAAGTTTTAAAAGGACTAGAGATGTACCTCAGTGTAAAAGCCCCGGGTCCAAACCTCAATACCACCAAAAAATGCCTCAAAGGTAGTGTATTCTAACGTTTGTTTGCATTTACAAGGTAATTTTATTACCTTCTAATGTTTTAGTATGTTGGACTCAGGTCTTCAGGTTCTACAGCCATAAATTTAATCAACTTCAGGTAGAAAACATTCTGAAAAAATTTGCAACTGAACTGAATATGTACAAACTTTTTTCTTGTCATTATTCCCTAAACAATACAGTATGCCAACTGTTCACATAGTGTTTGCATTGAATTAGGTATTGTAAGTAATCTAGAGATGATTTTAGGTATATGGGAAGATGTGTGTAGGTGATATGCAAATACTAGACCATTTTATATAAAGGTAGGGAGGGAAATCTCTCCCGTTATCAAGGGACAATTGTTTCTATGTTTCTACACATTTATTCCACAAGAATTTCTTTTCCTCTGTTGTTTTTAGCTTTCACTATTTTAAAGACGTTTTTAAAATTTGATGAATTTAGTATTGTTAAAAAAGAAAACAAGAATGAAAGCTTCTTGAAGACAAGAGACTTCTGTCTGTCCCTCCGCACATCCATGCCCTGCCAAACAGCTCCATGGGTGATGAAAACAGGCTCTGAAGTAGAAAGATATTTAAAACATTTAAAAGCCATCAATTTAAAACAAACCAAGACAAGCTGTATCTTTTCCAATTGTCATATTCTCTAATCCATGAGGAGAAATAGAAGAAAAAAATTTAATTCTTTTTCTTTTTCTTAGTACATGTTTGCAGTACATAATGATTACATTCATCATGAGGAGTTGGCGCAGTACACAACACTTCTTAATTCCTTTTTTCCTCCCCTTTCCCTCCCTCTCTTTCCATCTCTTAATGCCCTTCCCATTTGAGAAAGATCTCTCTCTCTGTTTCCTGTTATCTATTTTTCATTTGCCCTTTATTTATAATTTGGGTTTCTCATAGAAGAGAAACCACGAGATATTTAAGCTTGCAAAGATAATCAAAGGTATGAAAGGAGAGGCTGAGTGATAAAAATAATAATAATAAATTAATACTATCTAGCATTTCCATGCCAGACACTGTTTGAAGTACTGCTCATATACTAACTCAGTTAAACCTCCTAACAATGCTATGAGCTGGGCATTATTCTCATTTCAGTAGGGGATGAAATTGTGCCAAGAGAGGTTCAGTCCCATGGCCAAGATCATAAAGCTGGTGAGTGGGGGAGCTGGGATTCAAACCCAGGAACCAACTCCAAAGCCTGGGCTTCCAGCCATGGCATTATCCTGCTCAGACAGCTCCAAAGTAGAGCTGCCCAGTGATAAAGGGGCTTCCTTGAGTGTGAGTCAGCTCCTCAGCTCTGTATTTGCACAGGAATATTACGGAGGAAATTCAGGCTTTGCCTTGAAGGAAGAAGATTTGAACAAAATGATTTTATGGTCTCTTTCAACCCTGAGATCCACGATTCTAAGAAGGATGGTGTCTGATTTCTCTAACATATTGTAACTAAATTCACTTTTTCCTTCAGCGCACCCATGGGTTTACATGAGTGAGTCCATATACTGGCTAATCATAGAGAAGGAAAAAAATAGAAGGAAATCGATTCTCTCAGATGAATATCTACAGATACCAACATTTACCATATAGTTGCTAGGTTTTAAATTAACCAAGACTCCCAGAGGTCAGCCCAGGACATGTCCAGCTATTGCCAACCCAAACATTAGGATCATTTCTGGTAACAACACCCAGGAAAATCCTTTAAGACCTTAGAAACAAACTTCACCAGGCAGAAATAAAAC